>NW_004567115.1:37068515-37091693 GCF_000260355.1 Condylura cristata | reverse complement strand
AAAAAAAAAAATTAAGGCCTCATTGGTGGCACAAGGGTTTAAAAGCACAGCACTATGAAGCTATCCACAGTCAGTGCAGCATGAGTTAGATTGCTGAGCAGGGAGGTGACCCACTGGCACAGCAGCCTCTCCTGTCTTGCCAGCTGCCCCTGTCAAAAGAGCATTTCAGTCAATCCACCTGTTCTGCTCCCCACTCTGTCTCTGGTGAATCCTCTGACCTCTACATCTCTGGCCTGTACCCCAGTTCTTGTATGCATAAATAAATAAATCTTTAATAAATAAATAAAGTGAGATTTCCAAGTGTTATCGATGATTATATTAACTGAAAAGCAAACCATAGGAAATTTCCCAGAAAATAGAAGAAAAAGACAAAGAGATAATATAATGAAAAAAGTAAGGTAAATAGAGGTTAGGTACAGAGGGCCCAATAAATAACTAATAAAATGTTTTTGTCTTGAAGGAGATGTCTGACAAAATCTCTCTTTCCCAATAGTTAAAAATAATGTCCTAGGATTGAGTTTCTCTGAACTAATTTGAATTTTATGCAGACTCTTGAAGAAATTACTAAACAAAGGATATGGATAAAAATAAGCTCCATCGGGCCCTCCCTGGTGGCACAGTGGGTTAAAGCACAGCACAGGGAGGCTTAAGCCACTTCTGCATGAGTTCGATCACTGCCTGCCCAGGAGGTGATCCACATGGCGAGGCAGACCTCTCCTGGCCCGCCTGCTGCTCCCCTCAGCAGTGTGCTTTGTCGGTCTGCCTGTTCTGTACCCCGCTCTGTCTCTGGTGAATCCTCTAACCCTCCGTATCTCTGGCCTGTACCCCAGCTCTGTACAAATAAATAAATAAGTCTTTAAAAAAAAAACTTTATAAAAATAAGCTCCATGTATGTATTTTCAAGTGCTAAAAATAACTTCTTGAAAAATTTATGACATTTATAGATCTGAATGTAAATGTTATCAGTTTTGCCTATATGCTGATAAGGCTGACAGAGATGAGAGAAAGAACTAGAAAATGGTCATGTAGGAACAAGAGGTATCTTAACAAGTTGAATCATCAAGATATTTTTGAAATTGCTGGGAAACAGCTAAACTTCATAAATTATTTAATGTATGAGAATATCAAGAAAAGAGCTAAGGTCACCACTGTTCTTAAAGTGGGTGAGTGCAGGTAGCATTAAGTATGTTAAACCCCTCCTCTTGCACTGAAGGGAGTACTATCTCTGTGAGGAATAGCTTGTTCTATCTGGTCAGCTTCCATTTAGCTGGAATCCAAAGTTAGGTTTCTTATCCATCAATGATAAAGATTCAATTTCCAATTTGTTGTAAATCAATATTTTATTGAATAAAATAAAAACAACTATTATAAAAATGAAATTAAAATCAATTGTATAAAATAAAATATAACCCCTGCTTTTTTTTTTTTTTAAAGATTTATTTATTTATACATACAGAACTGGGATACAGGCCAGAGGTACAGGGTGGTGAGAGGATTCACCAGAGACAGACTGGGGAACAGAACACACAGATTGACGAAGTACACTGCTGAGGGGAGCAGCGGGCGGGTCAGGAGAGGTCTGCCACGCCATGTGGTCACCTCCAGGGCAGGCGAGGATCGAACTCATGTTGCAGTGGCTTTAGCTTCTTAGAGCAGTGCTTTAACCCGCTGTGCCACCAGGGAGGGCCAACCCCTGCTTTTTAATTATTAGAATCAATAAACATAAATTTATCCTTTCAAATTTCTATAAAAGTTTCTAAATACTTTCAATTTCTATATTTTGGTAAATATTTACTTTGATAAATTTTCTTTGGTGTATTTATTTTGGTAAATTTCTATATATACTTTCGTAAAAGGTTGGTGGACTAATACTAAGGAGTTCATTCATCAATATTCTGCATTTAAACAACATGTTACAGATGCACTGTAATTACTAACAGATAAGTCATTAACAAAATTTGGAATATGCTTTTCTATGTTTTTAGAGTTTTCGGACTCCTCCAACTGGAGCACAGTTGTTTATTTCCTTTGCAGGCCTAACAGACAAGAATTTTAATGTTATTCCAGGGGCAAGGGAAGGTGAAGAGAAAAGAAGGTAAAACAGCTGAGTCCTTGATCCAACCATTTTTCTTTGTGAATGATTTCATTTGCATACAAAGAACCAGATAGAACTCATCAACTCTTTTCATAGAGACAAAAGAAAATTTCCTGAATTCATTACCCAGTATTTTATAGTAATTGTCATGTAATATTTGGTTGTTGTAAAATACACTTATTATTGATGATCTATACTAGTGACATATATAATTAATTAGACTGTATTCAATTTTTATGACAAATAGTCCATTTTATAACCAACAGAGTCCAAAAGAATAGAAATAGTATGATTCATACTCTATCCAAATGACTCATTCAGAAGTTACCACTAACGCTTCAGGTACTCAAAATATTTATTTAAATTCACATTTTCTGGCCTATATCAATAGGACAAAAAGCAGTACATTTTGGTGAGCATGTTGAGAAAATGTCAGGGGTATGCAGACAGGTCAATCCCCCTCTGGAAAATAGTTTGGAAGTGTCTAAAAATATATTGTTTAAAGATTTATTTATTTACTCATACAGAACTTGGGTACAGGCCAGAGACACAGGGGTGGTGAGAGGATTCACCAGAGACAGAGTGGGGAGCAGAACAGGCAGATGGACAAAGTACACTGCTGAGGGAGCAGCAGGCGGGTCAGGAGAGGTCTGCCACGCCATGTGGGTCACCTCTGGGGCAGGCGGGGATTGAACTCATGTGGAAGTGACTTTAGCTTCTTAGTGCTCTGCTCTAACCCGCTGCACCACCAGGGAGGACCCTAAATTATTTTTTAAAGGTATAGACCAAATGATCCAGTAATCCCTCTTCTAGGTATCTACCCGAAGCATATGAAAATCACTAAATTGAATAGAATTGTGTACTGTGATCATCAAAGCGCTATTCACAAAATTCAATTTATGGAAATAACCTGAGCCCAAAGAATAGGAGTAGATGGGAGATGTGCTATACATGCACAATGGAATGCTACTCAAAAAGTGATGAACTCTTAGCATTTACAACAGCTTAGATGGAACTGGAAAGAATTATACTAAATGAAATATGTCAGAAGGAGAAAGACATCCACCAGATGATTTTATTCACATGTGTAGTATAAAAAAACAAAGCAAAGGAACAGACAAAAGCAAAACAAAACAAGCCATGAGATTCTGACTGCAGAAAAGAAACTCAGAAAGGTGGGGGGGGGGTGACAGGGGAGGAAGGGGGTTCAATGAAGATAACTGATGCTTCACACTGGTTGTAGTGTCATATATGCGCATATAGAGGTGTGACTATGCCCTGAGGACATAACACTGCCTCCATAAACCTAAAATAAAAAATAAACACAAAAAGCGAGCAATACAATTTTGAAAAGAAAAACAAATCTTTTGTACTTTGCAAGTAACATTTTACACAAACAGTGTTGAAAATATTTTTCTACAAAACACAATTGAGAAATTATTTTCACTCAGGAAAACTAAATAAATAAACTTACTTTCTCTAGCCATACTCATCTGGCTGTGTTAGTATAGAATGAGATACTTCAGCATTTCCTTTTGCTGTGACCCTATTCCCAATTAATTATTTTCATTTTTTTTTTTGAAGAAGCAGCTGTTACATTTTAAAAATGTATTTTCCATCTTTTTTTTTTGTAAGAAACAAAAATACTTTAAAGATATAGCTAGCCCTTAACTAATTTAAGGGGGGCATGGGGAGTCTTCCTTTCTTTGCCTAGGTCAGACTGAGGGAAGAATACATTCTTGAGTTGTAAATCAAAGATTTACAACACATTGAAGACTACAATTTTAATGAGATGTACATTCCTTTGCTGAAGTAAGCCTCGCCTCAGGGGGTCTGAAAGCAAAAAGAGAAGGCTTCAGGTCTGCATCTTCTGCAAGCCCTCACCTGATAAGTTCTTTCAGAGTGCTTTCCTTTTAAGAATTCTTTATCTTCTTTTATTGTTTTCATCATGAAGCACATAGCACATAGCATATTTGGTTTGTAGCCTGCATAGGAGATGAAATAGCAAAGGCCTTTTTAAAGTAACTGTTTACCTATCTGGAATATTTTCTCCAAATTACTTGAAAATCTCCTATTTTTAACATATAAGTTAATTCTAAAACAGTATCCTGGCTCATAATTTCTAAGATCCCAATTTCTCTCATCCATATTTCTGCTCATGACCTGACATGAAAAGAAATCGACTTCATATGCTTTCATTTACTTCAGCTGCATCAGAGAAAGTCCATGTAAAAGTCATCTTCTTTGAATACAGAGTTGGAGCTCAATTATAGTTGTGTGTTTTCATGTCTCTGTTCCAAAAGAAAGATTCTTTTAAGAGCAAAGGAATGTACGAACACAAGGTAAACAGTCATGGTGTGAAAACATCATTTAGAAATGTAAATTTTGATCTTAAAAGACCAATGAAGGTATTTGTATACTTGATTTTGCCATAAAAGAGTTATTTATGGTTTTATATATATAAGCAACTGTTTTTGGATTTTTTTATGTGTGATATTGAATATAATCATATCAGCCCTAGTCAATGAGCATCAGGTGTGTCAAAAACATGGTATTTGGCTCTGGTTAATAGACTTAAAATGTTTTCAGTCTTCCTCTGAGGAGAAATGTATCTGATGTCAGCAAAGTTAATGTTTCCACAACTGGTATAATTTCAGAGCAATTTCATGGAGCAAGTTTGAGATTTTAAAACATTTTTCTTGTAGACTATCAGGATCTGCAAATACATTTCTAAACTTAACTTTATGATATCTGGAGTCCTTATCAGCACCTACAAAAGTTATCCTAGATACCAATATTGTGAATAAACAGGTAAGAATAATCTCATATCCTCTACACAAAAAGATGCTGTGCTATTTATGTGTTATAGCATTTTCCAAAATAGAAAATTTGGGCTCCAGAGCCTTCCTTTTAAACATCTTCAAAATGTGTGCCATTTCTGCATATGAGGGCAGGTGGCTGGCCAGTAAACTGAGGGTGCTGATGGAAGTGAGCAGCAATGAATCCAATCTGACCAATTAAGATCAAGGATTGGTGCTTTCAGTGAGTTTTACACTCAATAGTGAATATTCAGCAATCAGTATTTCCAGCAGTGATTATTGGCACTGAAAACCAGTAAACATCCTACAATAGTAGTGTTCCAGCACCATCACTGGAAATGTTTCTTTTTAAAGTCTTTAATGATAATAACAAATATAGACTTAGTGTTTTCTATATACCAGCCACTGTTCTAAACTTGTTCACATATTGACATATTGACTGTTCTAAACTTGTTCACATATTGACATATGAACTCATTTGCTTTTGAAGCAATTTTTAATGTAATTAATAATGAATTACCTTCAGATGGATGGTACAAGCAGAGATATTAGTAATTTCCTCAAGACCACATAACTAGGAACTTGTAAAACCAGGATCTAATCTGGAAATTTAGTCTAAAGTCAAGGCTCTTAACCGCTAGGAGTTATGGTAAACGTGATGAAAAATGAGTCCTTATCTAAGACTATGGAAATTAGCCTTTACATCATCAGTAACATCATTTAAAAATTGGGTAGATTTGGGTGCCTATAATCTGCTATTTAAGAGATCCATTACATTATCAAATTTCTTGAATGTCTTTCAGACCAGGCACTCTCCTAACTTGTAAAATGGTATAATATCTATCTTGCAGTGATATTGGGAGGTTGTTAATAATATATTAATAATACTAATAACATATAAAGCACCAATACAGCTTTCTGGCACATAGCAGGTATTGAACACATTGTAAGGATGATCAAGAGAGTTAAGTGCACGATGTCATACATTAAATTAAATGTTTACCATTAATTTGTATATGATTAAGCACATACAAATCTGTCCATAAACAAGTGGAATAAATTCCAATGCAGCAAATACTTCAACAACACATTTCCAACAATGTGTTAGGCCATTAGGAAGAGCTTCTCACAGCTCTGCTGTCCTAGAGCACATGTGGCTAAGTGAGCAGTGACTGAGTCAAGAAGGGGAGGAGGGCTGGCTCCAGACTTCACACCCACAGTTTTGAGAACAGAAAGTCTAAGAGACACTCTCGATGTGTTTGGTACTGACGTGTGTGCTGAGTTTTAGTGATTATTTGCCTACATTAAACAGTATGGCTGAAAATATCTATATGTAAAAAGCAGATGTGTGCAGCAACTCAAAATGATGTTTATATGGAGTGCAAATAATCTGTGCAAGATGGAGACTTTGATGCTAGACTCTTAAAAGTTCCAATTAGCTCATTTTACCAGAAGACAATAGTTTCCAATCTGCCAGTCTGTAAGCTAATTTAAATGTATTGCTAAGGTCAGGATGTGTGTGTACAGGCACATGTGTGTGTGTGTGTGTGTGTGTGTTTTATATAATACACAAGTTTTTATTTCTCTGGGATAAGTGCCCAAGAATGTTATTGCTGGATCATATGGTAACTGTATATTTTAAAGATTCAATTTTTAGTACACTATTTCTTTGGAGCTGTTTTAGGTTCTAAGCAATCCAGAGTTCCTATACCTCATCTGCCTTCACACACACAGCCTCCCTCAACATCAATACACAACTGATGAACCATGAACCTAAAGGCTCCCTCTGCTCCATCTGGTGACTCCTCCTACTCCTTAACTACTGGCAGCCACTGACCTTTTTATTGGCTATAGTTATGCCTTTCCCAAAAAGTCATCTATATGGACTCATATGGCAAGCAATCTTTTCAGAGCAGCTTCTTTCATTTACTAAGATGCCTTTATGTCTCATAACTTTATAGTTCATTTCATTTTATTGCCAAATAATATTCTATTTTCTGGATGCACCTCAATTTATTTATCCATTCATCTGCTGAATGACTGCTTACTTGCCTCTAACTTTTGGTAATTATGAAAAAATTACTGTGAACACCGACATGCAGGTGTGTGTGTGTGTGTGTGTGTGTGTGCAGATATGCATTTCTGTTTCTTTGGGGTAAATAACAAGAGGGGAGATTGCTAGATCATGTGGCAAGAGTCTGTTTAATTTTGAAGCTAATTCCAAAGTGGTAGCACCAGTTTGCTTTGTCACAAGCAATGAATGATCATTCCTGTTGCTCTGCCCTCACCAGCATTTGATAGTGTTAGTGTTCCATATTTTAGCCATTGTGTGTAGTTGTATCTCATTGTAGCT
Source organism: Condylura cristata (assembly GCF_000260355.1). Lineage (NCBI taxonomy): Eukaryota > Metazoa > Chordata > Mammalia > Eulipotyphla > Talpidae > Condylura > Condylura cristata. Next base: position 37,084,426 of record NW_004567115.1, on the reverse strand, counting down.
TTTTAAAGCCCTGTTTTCTTTCTTTCTTTTTTTTAAAGATTTATTTATTTATACATACAGAACTGAGGTTCAGGCCAGAGGTGCAGGGGGTGAGAGGATTCACCAGAGACAGAGTGGGGAGCAGAACAGGCAGATTAATGAAATACATTGCTGAGGGGAGCAATAGGTAGGTCAGAAGAGGTCTGCCATGCTGCAGGTTCAGTTCCCTGGCTGGGGATGGAACTCGTGCTGCAGTGGCTGTGACAGCTTGATAGTGCTGTGCTTTAACCTGGTGTACCACCTGGGAAGGAACACAACTCTGTTTTCTTAGTAAACAAAAAAATATATAATACTTTAATCATGTAGAAGAAAACCATGATGTAAAAGAGGGATCCTCATATTCACAAAGACTAGAAATTGTTTAATAAGAGAGTTCTGATGAGAAAATTACAAATTTTGAAATATATATGTAAAATGCCTCCTTGGACATTTCCTCTGTCTAAAATTCAAGTGCATTCTGTCAGGGCAGGCTGTGTCTCCCATGTCCAACCTCACCCAAATCACCCCACCAGCACCTAATGGAAACCAGACCTATCTTTCCTGAGAGAAAAATTCTAAAACTGCTCTCCAGGACACTGCTGTACGGCAGATGTAACTGAGAGTTACGTGGGAAGGAAACATATCCTACATTTGGCCCAAATAGATTGCTATAGTTCTTATTCTCCCCATATTGGAAATGCATGAAATCGAAAAGCCTATTAAAGAGTGTGAAATGTTTTAGAAATAAAAAATGAATAAACTAGCATTCACATCTTTTTATAGGAGACCTGCATAGATAGACGAAAAAGTAGGGAAGGAAAAATATTCATCAGACTTGTTTGTAAGCAGCACAGTAGATTTCTGGAAAATATATTTTGATAAAGAATAAAGCTACATGTCCACTAATTTTGTCTTACAGCGTAATACTTATTTTGTTTTGCTTGTTTTACTCTTTGGTTTGGCGTATCTGTATACACAGAAGTGATGGGGAAGGATTGGGCAAATCCAATAAAAGGGGTCAATTGTCTGGTGAAGGATACAATTGGACATTTACTGGTGAGCCCAATGGAGTATCTAAAGCTGCTGAATTGTAATGATGCAATCTTCAAACCTATATAATATTGTAATGCAATGTAATATCAGCAAAAATACAATATTTAAAAAATAAACTCTCATGGATACTGTCTTTTTTTGAAACAAGGGAGCAATTTCTACCTTAAAGATTTTTTTTTTTAAGATGAGAGAACAATGGAAAAATAGGTAAAGGGGAAGTTAGAATACTTCACAGTACATTTCCTTCCCTGATCCCTTCAAACTTAAGTAAAAAGTGTGCAAAATCAAGGAAGTGTTGACAGCAGTGGATTTCCTACAGAAAATGGTGAAGGACATTTTACCCACACACAAGTGACCTCTGAGACGACCTGCACAGACAGACACAGAAGCATCTGTGTGTGAGTCTCAGATTCATAAGCTGCCAAATTCACTCACTTCTCTGAGGAATAGTAAGAAGCAAGAGCTGTGCTAATATGCGGTTCGCCCAAGTTCAATTCCAGATATCTTAAATTGCTTGAAAATGCAATGTGATAAGATGTAAACAAAATGACTTCGCTGACTTTTTATGACTTCCAATAACTGCATTCAATTCATCAGCCATCTTCATTTAAACCTGGCCAGACTTAGAAATCTTAGATCTCTGGAATATTCTTTCTCCAGAAAAGAGACTGAGAAATGATTTTCTAGTAGTTAAAACACTAGAGTTATAGCTTATCTCTATGTCCACTCCCTCCAATATCATTTACACAGAGCTATTTCATGAGACAACTTGAATAAGCAGAATGTTTTTAAAATTGGCTTTTTGATGTTAGTTAAATTCTGTCCGCTTATCATAGATGATCCTCATGAAGTCCGTTGGCTTCTGAACAATATATAACTTAATGATGTGTAATTAAGTAAAATTGGTAAACGAGCAACCAAAACATTTGACCCACAGGAGAGCTGCCACAGTAGCAGTAGTCTTTTAACACACCCTGACTCCTAAAATCATCCAGATCTAATACACTTAAATACCCAGGACAGGGCCACTGAAGCTTAATGTTAACAGCTTCTTGTTCACTATGTGTTCTGAGAATCACTGACCTGCATCTTCATTAATTGCTGTTGAGGCATGGAAGTTAGAGTACAGTGAGAAAGCAAGGGGATAAAAAATAACTGGCTGGAATTATGAGAGTTTAGAGCTTAAGAGAAACTTAAAATATCTGCTACAACATTATTTCCTTATAGCAAGGAAAAAGAAGTTTTAAACATAGTCTTGGTTGAACATTCTTTCCCTTCCAAATGTCAAATTGGAAATGGAAGAAATGAAGAAAATCTGAAAGTAGAAAGTAAAAAGAAAGAAACAGATCTTTGAAGAAAATCAACTAACAAATTCCAGAGAAAATTCTAATCTTTCAACATCTACTCAAATTGAACCTCTGATTGTTTTTTAAGACTTTCCCAGATGTTAATTAATAAGCAATATTTTGTTTTAAATGTTGGTATTACTTCAGAAAACATGGCCTGAGTATGTATGGTAATGAACATGTACTCTCTTTGACCAGCAAATTACAGAATAAGTAATCATTTTCTAATTTCAAGGTCCCTATTTTTTCAGTCATTTAGAATTCAGACTTCAAGCCAATCTATGAATGCCAGGTTTCTGTTCATTACAAACAATTCATCTTAATTAGCCTGAAAAATTGTTCTAACAAAAAAATAAAAGATTGAGCCAGAAAGCTAGTTTTTTTTTTTTTTAATGTTTGAATGTTCATTTAAAATCCTTTTCAAAACAAATGGCAGATGAGAATGTGGAAAGAGAACTTTTGTCCCTGGATTGATTTCAAATCTCACTCTGGTTGCATGCAGGTGTAGCAGTGTTTACTTAAAAATTTATTGTAACAGATCACATCATTAAAATCATGATGGTAATCAATGTTCATTAAGGATACAACAAAAATTCCATGATTAAAAGCCATTTGTTTCATCACAATAGGATCATTTATTTATTACTTTGTAAATTATTATAAATTACTCCTATCTGGGGCAGCAAGAGCAAATAATGTATGAATTTGGAGATTGAGTCCAAAAGACCCCATTACTAGGTGAAATTCTAACAATTCGATGGATGGACTTTATGTAGTACATGTAAAACGGGTAACCTGTGTGTCCTCCACTGTGATCTGATGCTTCCAGTTCTGGACAGTATTCTTTTGAGATCTACTTAGTTCTCCATTTTTCTAGAGACACGGTAGTGGCTTTGTCTCTTTGAGTTTTGTTGTTTGTTTATTTTTAAGCTAAAATAAAAATTTTAAATCCATTCTGAAAGAGAGAGTGGAAAAGTCACACAGAGATTGAATGTGTGGACATTTCAAAGAAACGAGTTTCTTGCCCTGAATCGATCCTCCCTTTTTAACTATCTCATTCAAATAAACACTGTCACACTCTACAGCCACCAGCTGGATCCTTCTACTCCCCATTCAAAGTCAATATAAACAAACATTTTCTGAGATAAATTCAACTGCTCTAGTGTAAAACTGTTTTGGGCTCATGTCCAGGCCAAACACATTGGCTCAGGAAAATCTCCTTGCTGTCAGACAAAGGCTGGGACTGTCATTTTCATCCAGAGTAGTTCTGAGAAGACTGCCTCAGAACTGATTCAAACATGAGTCAGACAATAGTAGGAAAGAGAAGAGAAATACTCCAGCCCACTTCTTGAAAGTCTCTATGAAAGGTCATGTGCCATCCGACTCCTAGGGGCCCTCAAATCTGTTTCGGGCTACAGTACTACTTTGTCTTCATGATTCACTGAGTGGGAGTTATTATTCCTGCTTCTTTGTGGACAGACTGCAGGTTTCCAAATTCTCTCCTACTTAAAAGTTGGAAGGTAATTCAGGATTATCAAGTGTGGCCAGGTTTTCCTGTCCCCAAGAAATCTAACTCGGTGGTTCCAAGATCAGGCAAGGATGTGATTGTGGTTGAGAGTTGGGTGGAATAGAAAAGTAAAATTAGTCCAGTGGAAACTTGCCAAAAGTTTGCTTGCTCTGACTTACAGTCCCACGCACTTCCGGTTGCCAAAAGTCCCAATGAGGAGTGAAAAAGTCAGACATGTGGAAATTCTTGTATGAAAAACCAAAATGTGAGTGAAACAGTTTCCTTTCTTTTGGGCACCCAATCTGGAAGGTCTCAAGTGTATTGCCAATGGTCACTGTAGTCGTGAGGTTGACAAGTATATTGGCGTAGAGATTATGCTCTAGTGGACATTAGCCAGGGCTGAAATCACTTGTAATGCTGCACTTACCTCCTTACTAAACCTTAATTAACACAATTAACTCTCTAAGCTACAACTTCACACTTAATAAAATTAAGGCAAGAATAGTATCCATATTAGAAAATAATTATAAAATTAATAATATGATGTATGGAAAGCTCCTTATAGCCTATGATTAACAATCAATATAAGTTACTGGCATCTAAGAAAAGAAAATTAAATATCTATCTTAAACTAAATGTTCAAAGATTAATTTTGTTATTTTTATTCTTTTTATACTCTATAACAACATATAGAAACTAGAAAAACAGAAAAGAAAAAAAACCTGTCTAATTATAGGATCCCATTCTGTTAGTATTTTGGTATAAATTTTCCCTCTATGCACTAAAAATTATGTATCAAAACATACATAAAACTTGATATCAAGTTTACATACAACTTATTATGAGCATATTCCTAGATGCTACATAAATATAAGAATCAACTTTATTAATGGTTTATTTACCATTAAATGGTTCATTTGATATCCATGTAGTCATTCCCTATTATTATCCAAATAAATAGCTCCCAATGACTAAAAATGGGGGGGAAGTCTACAATTAATTCTTCCCTGAAGTTAGCTTTCCCCCTCCATATTTCCCTAATTCTTGCATTTATCTTCATAGTTCTAGGGTAAACTTAAAGAATAGGGAATAGCTCATCATAAGCATCCATTTGTGAGCCTTTTCTGGTTGACACCAAATTGTTTCCTTAGTAAGTGCTGAAGCAATGTGTGAGAATACTAGTTATTCACTCTTAAAACACTGAATTTGTTGCAACTTTAAAATATCAATGTCATAACCAATAAACACCTTTGCTTTCGCTATGTCTTCATTCAAAGTCAATTTGAAAATTAAGTATTTATTGCAAAAGCTCCTTAGTAGAAAACACAAGTACTGGAGAAACAATTAGGATCTAAACTTCAATCTTAATTGATATGAAAATTGAGGACTTTAGCTATATCCTATTTTGTTTCATTTAATACAATAGAAACAGTTAAGGATGTGTCTATTTTCTCTTCTCTTCTCAACATAAATTTGCCATACCCTAAGTTGTACATCTCTGGACCATCTTTTTAAGTCTTTCTATAAGATGGAGTACATGTGACTACATGCAGTAAAAGTACCTCCAGAGAGTCAGTGTACTCTGGAGAGAGAAGCTAGAATTGGAAATTTAAAAGTGCCTTGCTGGAGGGATTTAGAATTTTAGCTATCATAAAATATCAATAGTATAGATTTCATATTTGCTGGTTGTTGTTGTTTTTTTTAATTTGGTATGTTCTCAACGTGATCTAATGCTAATGCCTCTAAGATAATCTCTGAAAACTGTTTGTTTATATCTTGCCACAGATACTTAAACAAATGCACATTGTGTCCCTATTATAACCTAGTTGCTAGAGATATTAAAATAAATAGGACATCTGCCATAAAAGAATCCCTCAACTTACTCCGCAGGGTTAATATGAGCTACTCTTGTGTTATTGCCAGCCAGAGTAGACACCAGTCATGTGATTCTTCTCATAGAAGCTTGATTCCTCATCTTCTAAAATGCACATTTCTGATATAAATGGGCAACATAGAAGTGTATGCTTTCATTCTTACATTTGACCACACATGATTTTGTAAGTGTTCAAAGTGACTCTACCTCTTACTACTAATAAATTCTGTTTCCTCCCCACACTTAGAACACATCCCTTGATCTATTCGGTAAGCTTGCTAAATGGTAAAGATGGAGCAATTGCAATGATGAATAATGTGAATGTACTCAGGAAATGTATGTGTGTTTGTGAGTGATCACATTGAAGTTTATCACATGGGATGACCTTTTATCATATTGGAAAGAATGTATGTACATATATTTTCTGAACCTCACCCTGACTCACAGATAAAATAAGCATCAAGTAGTTATTATCTTGATCATCAATAAGAAAATAACAGGACTGTTACAGGCACTTTGAAAAACAATGCTCACACAAAGACACCCTATTACCCAGTAATTCTTCTCCTAAGAATCTATCCAAGAGAAATGGATGTATACATACACTCACATAAATATATACATATGCACAGACTTACATATAAATATTCATATCTTTGTCCATAATAACTCAAAGCTGGAAACAATATAAATATCCTTGAGTGGTCATCTAAATGATAGGATAATAGTGAGTATATCTAAGTGATATCTAAATGATCTATCTAAATGATAGTGTAATATTGAATAACAAAAAAGAATGCACCACTGATATGTTTTATCATACATGAACCACAATACAAAATGCTACATAAAAATGTCAGAAGACCACAAACTTATGATTCCATTTTCATGAAATGTTTAGAAAGAGCACATTTATAAGTATGAATACATTAGAATTTGCCTGTTGTTGAGAGTGGGAAAAGGGATTTACTGAACAGACAGGTAGGATCTTGGATGGAACACAAAAATGTCTTATAGCTGACTTTAGTGATATTAGCACAACTTGTGGAAGTAACCAAAAATTATTGAATTTTATGCCTGAAGTAGGTAAACTTTATGATATGTAAAGTACACCATGATAAAGTCCTTTACAAAATGGTAACAGAATGAGCCATTCTGTTCATGTATGCTGATTTTCTGGTTGTTTCCTTTATATATTTAGAAAAAAGCCACACTATACTTTCACTTACTCAATGAGAGTTAAGGCCAAGAAATATTGTTATCTAGTTGGCTACCTCAACTTAACCAGTCTGAATAACTTAGAAGTGAAAGTGATTTTTTAGATTCTGAAATATATATTCACTTGGTAACTGTCTCCAAAATCCTATAAAACTTTATTCCACACTCTCCACATGGCGATAATCATGTAATCATAGCACAGACAATCCAACCTTTCGAGCACACACTGGGAGAGCTAAGTCGCCAGAGGCAGCATCTCCTCCGTGGGCGCCTCCTGCCCCATAAGGAAGCCAGCCCACCCTGGACACCTCAAATTCAGTCTCTCATGAGCCTTCCTCAATGCAGTTCTTCCTCAGACCTCTACTTTCATACATTTGTTTACAAACTGTTCTCATAGGTGTTATCCTGGCTTTTTCAGCTCTGAGATAACAACCGTATAACTCTGGTCTTGATGGTTTATCTCTTTCTTTGCGGATTACTTGTCCTCCATATGTCTGTCTCTAGTTGAGATCCACACCAGAAGTCACATCACATCCAATTCTGACGCCTGTCTTCAAGCTCTACCACTGCCTGTCGCTCCTTACATCTCAGTCACTTCAAAGAAGAAAACACCTCTTCTTCATACACGACTCATTTTACCTGCGCAGCTATTATTAAATGCAATACTTTCTACCATGTATGAAGTAGAATTATCTACATAGTTGTCATAACCCTAAATGTGCCATCTTTACTAAATATCTCTGATGGTGTCTAACGCAGACCTTGGCTCATAAAAATAAGCTTATTTCCCAAATTATACTTAATGTTTGAAGTTCCTGGTATGATTGTATGAATGAGTATGCTCTAAAAGTTCATTTCAACTATCAGCCTACTCTGCACAGATGCTTGAGCTACAGCTGGAAAATAATCCTTTTTTGTCTAAAGGTTCTTCAAAAATGTGACAAAAAAAAATCCTGAATGTGTCCCAAATTTTAAGTGGCAGAGAAGTGCATTTAAAATTATTTATATAGAGCTAATCATTTATTATCCACATATTATTTAGACCGTGAGAATATAGAATTTCGGGATCCTTGGAAAAGGATTACCCAGTTATGAAAAGGCTGCAAGGTCAGACTTGTGTGGAGATAGAGAACTCCATGCCCAGAGCAACACAAAGCCAGCCTTTCCCTCCATGTCCATTGTGTTATTTCTTAATGCTGCATTTGGCACAACAAAAGACATCTGATGTTTCAAAGGTGAGTTGCAAAGTGGCCAAACCACTCTTCAGAGCACTATAACTTGACATAATATTTGCTGCCAGCTTTTTGTTTAAAAAATGCGATCAGTTTAACATTAACTGAAAAAGTAATTATTCTCTAGTTTCACTGAGCTATTAAGAAACAAAAAATGTTCATTCAAACTCCAGGAGATGAAATACTGTGCTTTCAGAATCTGTTGGATGCCTTTCAACATTCAGAACAGAAAAAATAATAATAATAAATTTATTTTTTGAGAGGGGATTTAGAATCTTTGTGGAACGGAAAGTGGGAAAGTTAACCTAAGGTTCAAGAAAGATACCTTAAAGCAACAGAATTCTACAAATGCTACTCAGATCAGACTCTTTCCACATATACCAGAAGCCCACTGCTATTCTTTGGTGCAGAATCCTTAATGTACGGACATATATAGTTGCAATTAAGTCCTGCGTACTAAGTCAAAGAAACTTCAAATGAATTTGAACTATGATATGTAAATTACATTAAGGAATAAACATATTTTTATATTCAGTCACCAACTGTCACTAAGCATTTAAGCCAGGAGAAGTCAAAGGCTTGTGGATACAGGAGAGAAATATTAAAGAGACAGACATCTCTACCTACAGTAACATACTCATTTGAAAAGATAGAACGTATTCTCCAAATAACAACCATGGGAAACCTTGCCAATGTATGTAGTATAAACTGAGCTTATGTAAATTTGAGAAAACAGGAGTAGATAAGGAGGATAAGATAAGTAGTGGAGAATTTTGACAGGGCTGTGGAGGTTATAGACTATAGAAATGTGGGCAGGAGTTCATCTTATGTGCTAAGTAGTTTCACAAGTCTTCTTTCTGAACCCCACTAAATAGGGCTGGAAGTGCTTTGTTCTACTATCAGTTATTATTCAGATATGACCTCTTAATTTTAAACAGAAATTACTACTTTTTTTAAACAGAAAGTGTACACACATATATATAAGTCACACATACACACACATATATCTAAAACTTTATCTTTAATACTAACATTTTCTTGACATTTTAATGAAACATTGAATTTATATGATTCACTATTCACTATTTTTACTCAATAATTTTAAGACGTATGGCCCAAAAAGAAAGAAATTTGAACTGAAGTTGCTAAATGGATTGATCATATTACTGCTTCATTTTTATGAGTGAAAAAAAAAATCCTTAAGACTCTGGGTGCTTGAAAATAATTTCAGTGCAAAACATGACATTTTAATCTGCTGAAAATATTGAAGAGATTTTAAATTTAAAAACTTAGGAAGCATTAGTCAGCACAAAATAGCTATCTTATTTTTGTACTGTTTTAGATTTCATTTGCCAAAAAAAGGAACAAAATAAAGTCTCTATCAAAATAGAGATATTTCATAATATGATTTATCTCTCAATTTATTATTGGCACAATTAGAGCAGAGAGATTGTGAATAAGAGAGATAGAGCATATTGATTATTTGCAGTTTGACTTCTTTTTCTTCAACAGCTGCTAGTTATTTAGGGAACACACAAAGTAACAGCTCAGAACACATCAGCAAATAAGCACTTTGAAATGGAAAGGTGTTACAAGATAAGTATGGGAAAATGCAGCTTCTTTGGGGTATCTTCCTTTCTTTTCCATATCTTTGTCTTTTTGTTTTCACAAGCTTATTCAGGAAAAACATATCTGTGTTGCCTTCTAAGGCCAAAAGATTGATTTTGTAAATTTTGTTTCCCTGAAGAATAGCAGGGGAAGGTAGAATTGGTCAGAAGAGAAACTTTCCTTTAGATGGGAATATTTTTATACTATTTCCCACAACATTGGTAGAGAAGAACACTTAAGAATTAGAGGGCTAAAGCTAGCACAACCACTTGAACACAAGATGCAGGCGTGAGAGATAGGGTAGAAAAATGTAATATACAAACAGCATCCATAATATCATACTGTCCTCCTACCCAATATGTGGTCTGTCCACATTTAGGGCACAGAGTTTTCAAAGGCATCATGAAAATAATAGCTAAAAAAGCAAAGAGATGTCCATTACAAGCCCTTAATGTTAGGATCTAGTCAGGAGCTCTTGAGAAGTAGTCTCTTTTATTATTGAAGGACTCTCAAGGCTGACACAATATGAAATGCATCTTACAGATCTTTCAACTCGTAGCATAGAATATGTGTGTTTCATCAATTAATTTATTTATTCACCCTTCTCTGTCCTAGGATTGCAATACCTCCCACTGTAGTTGACTCTGGATGCAGTAATATCACCTGCACTAGCAGCTAGAATAAGATGGGATTGAAACTGTGTGTGGGCTGCAAGAGAACTTGATTGGTTCTGATGGCATTTTTGTGCTTCTGTCCCAGTCAGTCCTTGGAGGTTGGAAGAAGTGGACAAAAAATACACAGAAGAAAGCCTCACCCAAGAATTCCAACAAAACCCTGTAAACCAACATTCCACTAGCTGCCTAATATGAGCTGGTCCACTTGAGACTGGATCTGTCCCCTTACCCCACCCCGGTCTTGTCTAGCTGTATCAGCCCTGCAAACTGGTGAGAAATAGTAAATGACTGTCATTTCTAGACATTGAGTTTGAGTGTTTACTACACAACATTGTTTAGTGTGACAAGTGTAACTGGCAAAAGTAATTAATTTCACAATTGTAGAATTTCTTATTTCTTAGAAAAATCCATGCCTTTAGTATGTGTAAGATTACATGCTATAGCTTCTACCAAGTTATAGAACCAGTGAAACTGAATGAATTGATGAATCAAATGTAGACTAGGAAAATCTTTAATGCTCTTTCATATTAATAAAAATATAAACTCTCTACAATTTCTATATTCTCTGAAATAATATAATTTTGCTTCAATGATTTTGCAAATAATGTATTTGCTTACATTTTTCTTGCTCATTGAATTATTACCTTTTGAAAATATATTTGGAATCAAGTGAATTTTCCCATTTAATATCTTTAGCACATATTCACACATACAAGGAAGAACAAAATTTTTATTTTATATTGAAATATCCACTATACCTGAAAATTATCAAGGACTGTAAGACTATCCAGTATTTTTTTTCATAAGGAAATTTAATGTAAATTTGTCTTTCGTTTGATGGATAGGATAAAAGAAACATAAATTATGACTTCCTCTTTGATCCCTGACTGTTTCAATATCTTCTCATTTCCTCTTATCTTAATTTCTCTTTAACAGAATTTGTGAGCCAAGGTTTGCAAGCATCTTCAACATTTTTTAAGGTATCAGTCAATGCTCATTTAGTCCTCTAAGGAGACATCAAAAGATTATGATTATGATTATTATGCTATGACTTGCTCCATATTCCTTTGGTTTAATGATTTATATCATAAACCTGAAAGTTTAAAGAAAGTAAAAATTATTTTCAGTCACTTTAGTTATCATTTTCACTTAATATTTTATTGCACACATATTTACTTATATATACACATATATATCTTTGTCTCTATCTTGTCCTATTTTATCTTCACCATACACTGTTATTTATACCATGAATATTCTTTTCAAATACATTCTATGCAAACCCTATTATACAACAAAGTTCCTATTCTACTCTGAATACTATGAATGAATGATGTCTTCCCATGATAACTAGCCTAGGGTTCATTTTGAAAAGGCTTTGTGTCACCAATCTTGATAATTTTCTATTTACAAACTTCTTAAAAACATGTCAGTGTTAAATAATGTCAAAATTATCAAGGTGTTGCATTTAAAACAGTAGTCTGCATTTATCTTACATGATAAGATTAGTAGAGATACTAATTTTATTATATAAAGAAATCTCAATGTATACCAGCACATTCTTCAATTTTATAAGAACAGAAAATTTACATAAAATTCTAACAAAAATTCTGTTTTCTTTTTTAATGTGTCATTTTCTAATTCTGATATTTGTACTTTGCAAGACTTTGATAATACTGATTTCACTTTTCTTAAGTTATTCTCAACTTCATAAAAAATCTCCAACTTTTGACAATGTGCCAGATGGGAATAAAATGTGGATTATGTACTGTACACTGAACACTGAAAGTTGGAATTCATCAGAACTCTACATGAATAAAATGAATCTTATGCCAGCCAAAAACACCTAACTATTGTTCTTACATGGCCATGGAAACATCAAAGACAAAAGAAAGCTAATAGGTCAGTGTTGACAGCTTAGTACCACAGAATAAATATGGGAATCCCAAGTTTAAATGCAATTAAAGAAACATCTCAATGAACAGAATTGAAATGGACAAGTGAAGAGAATTCTTTCAGGATGCAGGAGCAAATTACCAGAAGAATCTTATAGTAACTGAATCTTAACTATGTATTTTTCCATTTTTTAAAATTGGAATTACAAATGTGTACACTTTTCACAATGTCTACATGTAAATATGGAAAAATCAAGAATAATAAAATAAGCAATTTTTTTAATAAACCTAGCTAATTATATATTAGCAAATGGTATTGATTTGTTACTGAGATATCCTTGTAAAACAATGTTTTTTACATTTTTATAGCTATTGTTTATTACTATAACTTTTTGTTTTAGGGTTTTTGTTTGTTTGTTTGTTTGTTTAGTGGCAGCTCTGATTCCAAAATGTATCTATCTTCTCACAGTCTAATTTCAAATAATACTATATCTCTTACATATAACAAAAGAACCTTACAATATTAAAATATGCCTATTTGCTTACACCACCATTGATCTACATTTCCATATCTTTAACTCCATTTTCTAAGTGTTTATAAATCCTTCTGTATATTATTAGTAGCTTGTAGCATTATTAAAAACATTTAAAAAATAGAATATTCTATATTTGACCACATATATGTCATTTCTGTTGCTCTCATCCTTTGTAAAGATTTGAGTTTTCATATTACAATTTTCTTTCCACCTAAAGAACAATTTTTGTTAACATTTGTTATAGAGCCAGACAACTTTATCTTGAAAAAAAAATTCTATTTGATGTTTAATTCTGAATAATTTAGCTGAGATAGAGAACTTGAGAGGAACATTTGCTCATTTTTTAGCACTTAAATTTTTTTTAAGATTTATTTATTCATGCATACCAAATTGGGGTATAGGCCAGAGGTGCAGGGGCAGTGAGATGATCCACCAGAGACAGAGTGGGGAGCAGAACAGGCAGACCAACAAAGTACATTGCTGAGGGGAGCCATGGGAGAAACAGGAGAGGTCTGCTGCACTATGTGGGTCACCTCCCAGGCCAGGGATGGACCTAACACTGAAGTGTCTGCATGTAGCTTCACAGTGCTGTAATAAACAAGCTGCACTATCAGAGAGGGTCCTCATTTTTCAGCACTTTAAAGATGCCTTGTTTTCTTGCTTTCTTTGTTTCTGATTAAGTTCAACAGTATCTCTTTTTTTGTTAAAGAATTTTTCTTTACAAATGGTATTCAAGAGTTTGATTATAATGTTTGATGCTTTTTTTTTTTAATTTGGAATTTGTAGAATTCTTTGTATCTGTAGATTATATCTTTCATTAGGAAAAAATAAGGGATCATGAGACCACTAGATCTTAGCAATGGTAGGAAGCTATTTTGACTCTTCCCATTATGAAAACAATTAGATGGTTGCATTTCCAGATTTGGAGTTATGATAGGGTTTCCTGGCAGATGCAGGATTTACTGAAGGAGGGTAACCATGCCAGGAATACTTTAGATTTTCTATACATCTTTTTCCCTTGTCTACTGCCAGTACCTCTGATAGGTTAAATTTACATAGACATCAAAGGGAAAGAGAATCTTAGGAATCTTTTTTAACCCCTTAAACAAAAAGCAGAGTACCAGAAGGCTAGAAACAGAGTTGAGAGTAAATCGACTATATCCATCTTAATGGGCTTTGTTCTTCCTTCTTTACTATATCACTTAGAGCACTGGGCATGCATTTCATAGATGGTGAATGACTGGTTGACATGAATGAATAAATAAATGATATAATTTCTAAATTTATGTTTTATTTTTAAGGAGACTGACATTTCTATAGGCTTCACAATCTAGTCAAGTGTTAGTGGGAAAAGTGGGATCTAAATTTAGGTTCATGTGATACATATGTCAGCACTGGAACTGCTTCTGATACCTGTAAGGTGGAAAATCATTTAAATACAAGTGAGAACTTGCTCTCTAAAGATACTCTAGAGTGAATATATTATACAATGAAAAATCTCTTTAATTAGGTATATTTCTCCTAAACCTTTGTTAGGTAGATTTTTTTTTTAAAGATTTATTTATTTGTGCATACAGAACTGGGGTACAGGCCAGAGGTGCAGGGGAGGTGAGAGGCTTCACCAGAGACAGAGTGGGGAGCAGAACAGGCAGATCGACGAAGTACACTGCTGAGGGGAGCAGCGGGCGGGTCAGGAGAGGTCTGCCACACCATGTGGTCACCTCCGGGGCAAGCGGGAATCGAACTCATGTGGAAGCAGCTTTAGATTCTCAGTGCTATGCTTTAACCTGCTGCGCCACCAGGGAGGGCCTAGGTAGATTTTTTTTAAGCTTCAGTTTCTCTGGGAATATTTCAGTAGCTCTGAGATGTTATATAATAATTCTATTTTAAAAGTCAAGAATTCAAAAAGGTTTTCATTTTGGTTATGCTCTGCAGACATGTTACTGTTACTTAGTTTTACCAGATCAGCATTTATTACTAGGATAGTCCATTTCCATGAACATGAAATGTAGAAGTGGTTGCAGATACAAGGGGCCACAGTTACAAAGACTTTAGTTAAATGAGAGTAAGTGAAAACACTAACAGTAATAGCAGATGAGACAAAAGTTTGAGTAGAGGACATAAGAAAGTACATGGTAGGAGTTTATCCCATCTCGTATATCCCAACTGAAAGACCATTTTCATTAATGAATACAATCAAATAACTTCTGACCAGAGACAGTCATCCCAGGAAAAAAGAAGCATTGTGATAGTCCCAGTGTCTGTCCTTGGTACCATTAAAAAACATTAGTTTTTAAAAGCAGCTTTATTGAGAAGTAACTTACATGCCACACAATTCACACACTTATGTGCAAAATTCATTGACTGACTTTTGGTAGTTACAGATTGTGCATCTATTACCAAAATCAATTTTAGAGTTTCCATGACTCCAAAAAGAAACTCATATCCTACTCCCTAGTGCCTCCAGCTCTATTTTCCTAATCCTTGGCAACTGCTATTTCACTTTTTGACCATAGATTTGTCTTTTCTGGACATTTCCAATAGGTGAATTGTACAACAATGCAGTGTTTACGGTCTGGCCTGCCCACTTTACATGATGTTTCATGTGCATTTGTCCTTCAATTCTTTTCATGGCTGAATTTGCTCTATTTTTTCAAGAATTCTACCTTACTGTTACTTGGCTTTACCAGTTCTAACATATTAGCACTAAAAATGAAGAGCTTCCTTGGAGATTTATATTCAACTTTTAATCTGTGGAGAAGTCTAGGTTGTTTGTGTTACACTTTTGCCTGTGTACAGAAGGACGTAACCAACCACCATACTCTGTCCTCTCAAGGTACAAGGTTAGATACATCTAATCTCTAATCCAAAATGAGAGCAACTCCCTCCCTTTCAGCTACCACCTAATTTATAAGATGTTTTAGATGTTTTCATATATATATATATATATA
>NW_004567115.1:37061831-37068215 GCF_000260355.1 Condylura cristata | reverse complement strand
TCATTGATCTGCCTGTTCTGCTCCCCACTCTGTCTCTGGTGAATCCTCTCTGCACCTTTGGCCTGTACCCCAGTTCTATATGCACAAATAAATTAAAAAAAAAAAAAGAAGGAAAGAAATGACAGTGCAAAAACCTGTTTCTTCTCATTGCCTACTTAGTAAACTCCAAATATTGTGACTTCTGCTTTTACAATCTATAAAAACAACAACTATACAATCTATCACCCTTTTGAAAGCAATGAAAGAGTCATTCTGTGCTGACAAAAATGTTCTGCTTTAGAGAAGTTAAAAAGGGCACTAAAGCCAAATACATCTGCTCCTTTCTTCCTCAGAACACATCCTAAGCTTTTTGAGACCTTTTGATTCAAATGACCCAGAGCATATATTTACATGCAATTTCTGCAATTTCAAAAACAGTAATTTAGTATCAGTACTGATATAATATGTACCAAAGAGTCAAATGCTATTGATCCTACTGTTTAGTCTAAAATGGGTAACCCCATCATGAGTAATGCTGAAGTCCTTTCAGACTCAAAGGTTAAGTTATTTTCTCTCTTACAATCCTTTTCATCTTTTCTCTAGTGCAATATATGCATGACTTATTATGTTATTATTGACCTGCTCTCTGAACTCATTAACATTCTTATCTCCAAAAAAAAAAAAAATACGTTGTAAGAGAACTGTCTGGTTACTATCTCTGCCACCTAGTACTTAAAATGTGACTATCATTTCCAAACACACCTACCTTGAAATATTTAAGGCTTCCTTGACTTAGCAACTTCTCCAAATGTGCTGGGTTCTAATGTTAAAGATCTACTCTATCTGTTTTCTTTTTCACACTTCATGATTCCTCATACAGGAAATGACCCAAAGCAATAACTGTGTTTGAAAAGAAAAACAAGCAAGCCATAAAATTCTAGAATGGTAACACTCAATCTTAGGATATACAACAGGATACAACTGCAGAGAAAAGATCTTGGTTTATTCTAGTGTTTTGACATATATGGAATTGATTTTTGCAAAGAGAAAAAAAAATTATTACATTATTTGTGGAGTAGTTGATATACTAATTATGAGTTATACAAAGTTAACTCACTGCTTTTTTCAAATGATGAAAATAGCATGGAAATGGTAAAATAATAAAAAGCAAATATCAAGCAAAATTTAAACTATCTAGGGAATTTAAAATGACTTTATAGTTATATGATTTTTAGTACTTTGTGTTTATTAAAAAAAAAAACAGCAGCTTTGTTCTCCAACTCAAATCCCTTCATTTCTATTTTAACTTGAACAAAATAACCTGATAAATCACTGATTTTAAAAGATCATTTTGTTTAAGGATTATCTTTCTCCTGGGTTATTTTGCTCTTATTTTAGTTGCCTATAAAGTAGTAATTCAGGTCAACATATGGGTAAGGTATAGGGTGGTTTTCCCAGATGTTATTATTTGTCTGTGTGTGTGTTTCTCTCTCACACACAAATACAAGTATATGTATATGTATATGTATATGTGTGTGGGGTGTATGTATATATGTGTAAATCTGTGTATATCTACCTCTGGTTCTAATTCTAACCTATGATTATGCCAACAAAACAAAGAAAACATGTAGGTTTCATTTTATTTTTCTACTCGACTGGGTAGCCACGATGGGAGACTCCTCTCTTTTTGTGATAGAACTGTTTTCAATACCTTGTCTCTATGTCTTCCTCATTAATAAAATTCTGAATTTCAAATGAGAACAGGGCACTAAGAATAAGGTGGTATCTATTTTCTCCTTTTGAAGTCAATAACTATAGTGTGTACAACCACGATTCCTGCTGCCTTTGCAAAGATGCATGTTCTCTGTCTCTTTCTCTCCTGCTGGTAGGATGTACACTGATGGCCGACATGGAGCAGAGCCCCCTTCTAACACAGGTGGAGGGTGCATGTCTCCCACATTGAGGTGACAAGGGTTGAAGTTCCTGATGAAGGGGCAGCTGTCACATCCACTGGACTAACAAGCGTTATGTGAAAAACAACTACACCAAGTTTGGGTAATCTTTTTGGCAAATACTTAACTGGATTGATTTTCTCTTTATGCCCCTGCCCTGCCACCCTATCAAAATTCAAGTGTTCTTGATCCCTCACCTCACATTTTGTCATGATCTCATAGTTGTTCTGTCTCCTCCAGCTCTTTCCAAATGCTATTGTCTGCCATTTGCTGCTGCCAAGATAAACTGTGCAAGGGGAAAGCCTGTCACAGAAAATAAGTAACAAGTCAAGACTCTAACTCAACCCATCTTGAAGTAAAGTTAAATGTTTTAGGGACCTAGTGGACAGCCAGGAAAAGAGAGAGTACATTTACTTCGAAGAGAAACTTATTAAGGTCAAATGACAGATGAGAGGTAGGAGAGGCCACTCTGGCTTAGACATGATGTCTATGGCGGCTGGGTCTAGACTATGTTTAGCTCTTGCTGCCTTGTATGATGTTTGCACATTGACAAGTAGCATCATATCTGAGTTACTTAGGAGTTCAACAGAACCTGGGTTCGCTGTGAATTACCATCCACTAGGAATGGGTGCAAGATATCACAAGTAAATATTTTCCAAGCATCCAAAACAATGCTGCATAAAGTCAGACCTATAACATCATGCATGAAAATCATCTCTTACTGTAGATGCTCTGATGAGAGATCTTGTTTGCTCAGTTACTACCTTAAATGGTTCATTAGTCTGATCCCTGTGTGCTGATCTTCTCTCTTTTCCTACTTTCTAGGAAATTGAAAAGTTGAATACAATTTTCCTCAAACTATACAATTGAAAATTTTTATAACTCTGCATAACTACTTGAAATGCAACAGGTATATTCCTAGATCCATAAGATTTTGATTCTTAGGTTTGTACTTTGTCCACCCGATCCACAAACTTATTTTAAAGTGAAATAAAGCATTTTCATTACTTTGATTTGTTTAAAGATTAGATTATTTAGAAATACTGTATAATCTCAAGTGATAATGATAGTCCTTCCCTAATATTTAATGATCAAAACTTGCATGAAGTAAAATGATTGCCTTAAAGTGGAGAAACAAAATTACTGTCTTTATAAATAAATGCCATCTGCATGAGCAGAAATGATCTACAGTGAAATGGTGTTTGTATGAGAAAAGGTGTGTACTTCATAATGCTTAGTCATTATTATAATTATGCTTTAAAACAGAATTTGACAATTGAGGTATTTTCTTACAAGAGCTATCATTACAATCCATCGTCTGCAAAGCGTTTTATTTAACTAGTCATTGTCCTTTTATTCCATGGGGTGTTTAACATTTAAGTTTTATGTATTTACTTTTAATCCTTCACCATCTAATATCTCTGAACTATAACAATGGCATCCTCTTTGAAAAGACCAAACGGCCATTAGAAATGGATCATGAAGCACAAGTCATCAACTAAATTTAGAAAGGGCAGAGTCAAACAAAGAACTACTGACAAACATTCTTCTCTGTGTCCATTTGTCATTATTAAATATCACATTTAATATTTACCTCCATGCATGAGATCATCTTCAGAAGCATGTCCCAAAGGAAAAGATTAAAACCATCGAAATTAAATTTACTTTCAGCTTTTTACTTTGAAAGAGCAACCTAATTCTCTTATGGAATATGAAAAAACAAAATATTAATAATTCCCAGTGATAAAAATGATTCCAGAGTTGCTTGATTGAAAACATTTATGAACTCTTAAAAGAGGAAAATTGAATTTAGAGAAACAATGATGAAAACAGGCAAGTTAGGGTCTTTTATATTTTCCTTTGTATTAATTACAAAAGGACAAAATGAGTTGGATAATTGTATCTTCTCCACATACCAAAAGGAAACTTTATTAAAAATTAATGTTAAAAGAACTGCAACAATTGTAGAGAATATCTCTTTGTGGGTGACTTCCTGTCCTAATTTTTCAAGTTCCATTTTAGAATAAATTTCTGCCTTCAACATTCAAATTAGAATTTCTTATAATGAGTAAAGATAATCTATGCTCCAGAAATCCCCTTCTTGGAGAGAAACTTCTGTAGAGCCCATTTTTACACTGATTTCCTCTGTTCTATATCAATATATATATATATTTTTTTTTAAATGAAGTTTCTCTCCTAGGTCTCTCAGCTATAGATGTTTCACAAAATGAGGCCAGAATCAGTTTTGGTGAGAATAATGTCCAGTCATACAAAACATCCATTTTGGAAATTTGAGAACAGAGAGAAAAAATACACAAAATAATGGTCTGTGTCTGCTCCACAGCTCACCACAGGGAAGGAAGCTAAGTGTTGGCAGGGTTAGCTATGAAATAGTATTTTTTATTTTTCAAGTTCTGTTTTACTTATAATGGCCTTGTGATGTCAGATGTCTTTACAGAAGAATAATAAAAATTTAAATATTCAAATATTTAGGACCTCATGCAAGACAATCTGTTATTATCTAAGCAGAAAATGTCATGTTTTAGGCAAAGCTTATCACATAATTGTGTCATTTACAAAACCCACTGGGTTTCACCTTTTATTTTTGTCATATTTTATTCTTGACTCAAATCTATTTTTCCTTTTCCCCCTTTCTCCCCCTCTCTTCCTCCCTCTCACCCTTTTCCTTCTGCCTACTGACAATGCTTTTCATCTTTTCACCTCTTCTTCTTCCTTTTTTATGTAGAACTAGTCATGTCCTCAGAACAGCCCAGAACTCCTCACTGTCCTGTGAGAATCACTGCACCAATGTCTCTTCTGTCCTCCAAGCTCCTCATCAAATCCACCAGCAGGCCGTGTCCCAGGTCCTGAGGCTCTCACTGCACCCCATGACTACTGATGCTCTGGGTCCTTGACCAGGACCCCTGTGAGTCCCCTTTGTTTGTTGTGAAATCCTTTCTTAGCTCTAATTATGTGGGAGAGAGGATTCCTGTCTGTCAGCACCATGTGAATTTTATAAGAGTTTGCCCAGTTGTCTTTGATTTGAATTTGCTTGGTATATATCTTCCAACCATTTTCAGTTTTCCTGAGTCTTTCTGTGTTTTGTTTGTCACTTCCAGACAACATATTTCTTCATCCAATTAGGGAGACTTGGTCTTTTAATTAGTAAGTTTACTCTGAGTTTTAATTGGAGCAATTACTATGAAATTAGATCTTATTTCTGCCATCTTAATCCACATTGTCAATTTAAATGTTAATTGTAATTATTTTTAAATTAAGACATATTTCTGCTATCATATATTTTTCATTTAGTCATCTCTTTTTATACTTTATTCCCCCCCTTTATTCCTTTCAATGGAAGAGGAATTTTCCCTTCTGGCTTTTTCTACATTTTCTATTTTATTGTCTCTATCATAGGGTAAATGTTCCTTTTTGTCTTTATCAATTAAAAAAATGTATCTATATCTTCCCCCAATATAATAAAATCTGGATTATTTATAAATTTATATTTATATAGCATTTGTAATATGCTACATATGTGTGTGCATATAGCATTGATGTTGCCTCTCAATATTATGTTATTATCCAATTCTTTAGTTGTGCGATGTTATCAAAATATTTTCTCTTTTCCCCATCATTTTATTTGCCTAAAAAAATAAGTTTTGCTAAGATATTTGTTCACACTTACAGATAAATCCTAGATCATGTGATTTTTCAAATAAGACCTATTTATTCTCTTTGTCCAGAAATTCAAATTTGTGATCAAATTATATGGGGAATTTCATTTTTGTTATATACCACAAAATAAATATTCCTTAAATAACTTTTGGGTTTAGACATCCCCTATCTCAGCTTTCACTGTTTATGCCCACTAACTATATCCTCTAGATATAATCTCTAAATAACTCATCAGAGGAGAAAATAATCTAACAAGGAAATTTACAAAAAGGCATAAGTGGAAAGGACTTAATGAATTATCTTCTATAGCACAGCCAATACTAATCCAAATAAATTTTCTAATGCTGGAATTGCAACTGTTAATATAAAATAGGCTATTAAAAGCAATTTCGGGAAATATGTTCTATTGGGACCCATACTAGAAATTTTACTATGTAGGGCATCTACTTATTCATTCAGTGAAAATATGAACTGAATTCTTGCTGTGTCAAATATTCTACTGGAAGTGTAGCAATATAAAGATTTATATTACTTACTCTGATTCCCAAACATACTCATAATCTATAAAGCTAGTTAATGGCTTTATTGATATTTCCTCAACATGTATCATCACATTCACTTACAACAGTGATCTTGTGATGAACGTTGGCATTTTTTATTCCAATGCATAGCTTTAGAAACATTATTGGGTGTTACCTAAGGTCACACTGTTAGGAAGTGGAGGGATCTGTGTGAATACAGTTCTGAATATGATTCTTTCCATATGTGTATGTAT
>NW_004567115.1:37057378-37061731 GCF_000260355.1 Condylura cristata | reverse complement strand
AGAGAGAGAGAGAGAGAGAGAGAGAGAGAGATCAGAATCTAAATAAACTATAATAAGTATCATAAGTGGGCGCTCCCTGGTGGTGCAGCAGGTTAAAGCACAACTCTAAGAAGCTTAAGCCACTTCACCATGAGTTTGAGCCCCACCTGCCATGGAGATGGTCCACATGGTGCGGCAGACCTCTCCTGACCTGCCTGCTGCTCCCCTCAGCAGTGTACTTCATCAGTGGGCCTGTTCTGCTCCCCACTCTGTATCTGGTGAATACTCTCACCGCCCCTGTACCTCTGGACTGTACCCCAGCTCTGTATGCAAAAATAAATAAATCTTTAAAAAAAAATCATAAGTACCAAAGTAGCAAAAGCATTTGGATGAAGGCAACAATAATTTTGGTAATTTATTAGTAATGGCTTCAAAAATGAGGGACTTTTTTTTTCAATTATAGAAAGATGAATGGAATTTTGATGGGTAAAGATGATGGAGAGGACAGTCCAAACTGAAGTCAAGAACTAGACATCAGAGGTATTTAAGGCCATGTCATATATTGGATAAGTCACAAGTCCAGGTTTTTAAAATAAGTGATGCAATGATTTTGATACTATTAAAAAAAAAAAAGGTAGGTTGGAAACCAGATACAGAGAATTGAAAGTTTGTACTTTTCTCCGTAAGCCAATAGTTCTCAGCCTTGGCTGAGAATCAGAATCAATTGTACAGCTTTTTTGAAATGTCCATTCCCTGGCAATACTCCCAGAGATTCTATTCATTTGCTCTTAGACACATGGACATCTGCATGTTTTAAAGCTCCTCTATTGATTCTGCTCTAAAGGCACAGTGGAGAGTCAGTGCCTTGGTGATTGAAGTGTGGTCCACTCACTGTGTGGTCTGCAGACTCTGCCAGTCTTCAAGCTGTTACTGTCCAGGATGGGAAATTGAGAGTGAGACTATAAAAACTGTACAATAAGTGGATGGAATAATTTTATATTTGTTGCAACACATAACTTAAATGTGGCACTGCTTTGGTAACTATGTTATTTGTAATTCTTCTTTAATTCATTTATTGTGTTTTGCAAGTTCCTTGTGAACTGGAAATTAAAAATAAAAACAATACCAGCCTTCAACACAGATAAGACATATGGCTGCAAGCCACAGTGATTTTTGTGAATAGGAAACAGTGTTATGAAAGTAGAGTGATCTTAACACTAAAATGACACTGGCACATTGATAGATAAGAGTAGGTGCCAGTTAGAAGTCTGTGTTTTATGATGTGTTTGGATCCAATTATGCCAATGGCAATGGAAAGGAATCAAAGGATACAAGAAAGAAAAACTAGAAATTTTCAGTATAAAGGGTGACAGACAAAGAAAAGATCAAATCTAAAATGTGTTGACATTTTATGCCTGAAAGGCTGAGAAAAAGCTAAGTATAAATAGCCAGGGATATATAGTAAGAATATTTGAGGGCAACAGTAGGGAGGAAGTGGGGGTGAACAATGATTTTGACTTTAGACATTTGAGTTAAAGATGATGTTCAAAGTAAATTCATGGAAAAGTTGTCCAGGCAGTTGAAAATATATAGGATAAGAACCTGTTAGAGAGGTAGAAGTTGGGTGTGGAAATCTGGGGTGTGTTCAAAACATTTAGCCACCAGTAGAGGTCTTGATGACAAGCCCAAATGCACAGTGGTTCTGGCAGGCCAGAGTCCACCAGCTAACTGTCAGCCTCAAAGGACAGTCATAGTAAGGGCATGGCATTTCTGAGGGGGAGGGATAAAAGAAGGAACTTGAAGAAAAATTCTTAGGAACAATTTGAACTTTGTCGACTTAAAGTAAATAGATGAAACTGGGACATTCAAAAGACATGAATACTGTATTCAATGAGTTTTTTCTTAAAGTTCAAAAAAATTTTGAGAGGAAAGAAAAAAACATGATAAATAGCTTAAAATTTTACACAAAAATTGAGGAGGATGAGAAGCAAGGTAAAAGTGTTGTATTTAATAAACAGGAAAATAAAATCAGTTTTAGTAGATGGAAAAAATTTAATACAGAGAAATAAATAATGGTGTTTGGTAAGAAAAGGAAGTCAGAAAATATAAATTGTTTAATAAAAGTCACCAGAAAATGAGGGATTAGAAAGGTCTATAGTTTAAAAGAATTTTCCAGAATTGATGAAAGACATCCATTCATAGATACTAGAATTCTAAGAACTCCCAAGTGAGATAAGAAATCTATATATACCTCAGTACATTTTAACAAAACTGCAAGATACATGAAAATCTTAAAAATCATTAGCAGAAAAACCCAAAAATCAATATCCAGCAGGAATCCTTTAATGGGTATTGAGGTTAAATAAAGACACTTTCAGATAACCAGAACTGAGACAAATTGTCATTAAAGAAAATGTGCCAGAAAGAAAATGATTCCAGTTGGAAAGCTGTAAACACTAAATGTGATAAAAACAGTAATATAACAAATTTATAGAAAATGGAGTAAATATTGGCTTCATAAAAAGTGTAATTATGTCTTGTGAAATTTTAGATATCTGGAGAGAAATTAATGCATGTGGCAAAGTAACTTAGCTGTGGCTAAGTCAAGAAGAGGAAAAGTTGCTGAAGTATGATCTTTGCAAAAAGGAGTATGATGAGAGGCTAGGTTTTTTGATGTCTCTGGAGAGGCAATCACATAGCTGATTGGAGAGGAAAGACAAGCTGCCAAGTTATGAAGAAGAATATATGTATGAGGGGGACAGCCTGAGGGAAGGGCCACTTCCACACTGCATGTGAACAAAGGGACTACACTCAGTTCTCAATGTCATCAACAGTTCATTGGAAAATGAATTTTAGTGAAAGAAGGGATAGGAAACCAGCTCTTCCAATTTTTATCAGATTGCTCTCCTTTGACGGTATTAGAAAATGATATTGGATGGAAGGGTGTTATTTAACGAACTGCTGTGTTATTATTAAAAAATGGGGCTTTTCCTGGTAGCTCAATGGGTTAAAACACCACATTATGAAGCTCTCTGAAGCCACTGCAGCACGCGTTCGATCCCCTGCCAAGGAGCTGACCCACATGGCATGGCAGACCTCTTCTGACCCACCCACAGGCTCCCCTTAGCATTGTACTTTGTCATTCTGACTATTCTGCTCCCCACTCTGCCTCTGGTGAATCCTCTCACCTACTACACCTCTGGCCTGTACCCCAGTTCTGTAAGCATAAATAAATAAATCTAAAAAAAAAAAAGATGAACCAAGTTATGAAGAAGAATATATTGTTCTTTCAGCATGGCCAAAAGGGATTATATTACATACGTACATATATATATGTAGCCCCTTTTGATACAGACCTGTGTGTATGTGTTATTTAACTCTGGCAACTTTTACAATTATTGTTAATTCCATTTTTCCTGGGAGCAAATCTACTCCATGGGGTGAGCTAATCTGTTTTGTATTGAGCAATTTGCAGAGTAGGGATTGGTGTGTCCTGTTCCACCATCACTCCTTTGGGAATGAGGCTGTATTGGGGTGGGGTGGAAGAAGTCCTGGGTTTGCATAAAATTATGGGTGTCAGGAGGCTCAGATGTTCAGGTGTGGTTGCCCTTGTTTCTGTGTGGCCCCAGAAAAATGAAAGCTAGATGTGTGATAATGGAATACTTTGGAGGTAATCTACTTTTGTCAACTGCTCTTTTTTTTTTTAAGATTTATTTATTTATACATACAAAATTGGGGTACAGGCCAGAGGTGCAGGGGCAGTGAAAGGATTCACCAGAGACAGAGTGGGGAGCACTGACGAAGTACACTGCAAGGGGAGCAGCAGGCGGGTCAGGAGAGACCTGCCACGCCATGTGGGTCACCTCTGGGGTGGGGATTGAACTCTTGCTTGGTGGCTTTAGCTTTTCAGTGTTGTGCTTTAACCCATTGCACCACCAGGAAGGGCCTTGTCAACTTCTCTTTTATAGACTGTATCCCTGAGTTTCTCCCCTTCATCTGATTTCTCAAGCATCCATAATCTTGCCGGCTTCCATCCTTTGTCATTTCTTCTTGGAATAAGTATCTTTGTTTATTTTAATCTTACAAATATTTGCTTCATGTTCATCTTCATTTTTCTCTCCCTCTCTTCTTTTCCCAAGAGACTAAGCTTCTGCTGCTGTTTATAAAAACTGTTATTTAACCATAAATCTGGAGTACTGCTTTAAAACATCTACAAGTTCCCAGGAATTTACTAGAAATATGCCTACAATTAAATGACACTTTTCTTCTTGGCACAAGTAGGGATTCCTGCTGCCCAAGCTCAGCCTGGCATACAGAGGCAGGATTTTTTTTTTTTTATTGTTAGTTTTTTTTTTTTTTTTTTTTTTTTTTTTT
>NW_004567115.1:37045028-37057278 GCF_000260355.1 Condylura cristata | reverse complement strand
CATCTCAATTGTAATCCCCACGGGTTTAGAGGCAGGATTTTTAAGGGACCACTGCCAGCCTCTGTCTGATGGAAGCTACTCACCCCATGGACTGTAAACACGGTCATCTATGTTAAACTCCATTTCTCATTATGTACCCATCAGCTACAATCCTCCAAATTATTCCTTCATAAAAAAAGAAAAAAAGGTAAAGACCATATGTTCATTGGAGAAAGTAAGACAGAAATATAGTTACAAAAATATTTTCCATGTGTAGGTATTAGGAAATATGGTTCATTACCCAGTATTTTAATTACCCTGAGATTGGACCTTCAAACCCACACTCATAATCTAATTAAGAAAGTCCATCATATAGACAGAATATAAAGCAGCATGCAATTAACATTTCCTAAAAATGAAATCAATGCAAGAACATTTTGATTTACTTTAATTAAACTGTTAATCCTGTACCTAGAGCAGCAATGCCTTTGCAGTTAAAAAAAAAAAAAAAAGTCCTTTAAAGGTTTTCCTCCCAACTAAAGTAGGCTGATATTTCTCTCACTACAGCTGCTTGTAATGTACCTTAACATGAGAATTGTACAAAATTCTCAATCCATTGATATTATAAAATATAAATGATGGAAACTTGGCCCTAAATGCCTCCCCCCAGAACAGTCTGCAACAGTCCTACTACAAAGAGTTTTAAGGAGAACACTTTGATCAACCTGCTTTATTCATTCCCATGTACTTGAAAGAAATGTTTTAGAAAGGGCAAAGAGTCAGTATTCCAGCATAGCAAGATACAGACCTGTACCTGGCCTCTGAAATTGTACCTACCACAGTGACAGGAGCTCACCAGACCTTCAGGAAGAATCTGTAAGCCTGGGGGTGTGTACTCTGCCCAGCAGCACGAGCTAGCCATGACCAGTCACCCTGACTGTGTACGAACTGCTGTGACTGCTGGTGCTTAAATGTTCTAAATGTCTAAAGGCAAAGATACATTCCAAAATCGGAGAAGCTTAGAAAATTGGTCCATGGAAAGGTTTTTACAAGAAGGGAGCAGATGCTTCATTGATATCTGATTATATCTCATAGGTCTTACTTCTTCAATATAGCAACTGAAGTATAGTAAAGATTATTTTTCATTAGATTTAGTATGTTTCTTTTGACTGAATTCTCACAAACAAAATTGCTGAGGAGTACATGTAGGTGACATAATTTACTAAAGCCTATTTGTGAGCATGCCAGGTCTTCATTTTTAAAATGTGAGCATGGGTATTGAAATTAATGTAATTTTATATAACAGATTTTTTATGATCAATTTTCATATTTTTGAAATTCCAATAAATAACCAATATATGATGTGTATGAGCCAACATGTGTATTCTTTCTGCTCTTGATAGTATTACCTAACTGCTTCCTTAAGAGATTATACATATTAGCTGTTAAGTGCAAAATGAACAGATATAGATCTATCTTTTAGAGCTGAATACAAAATATTGTCTCATATTTGCTATGCTTAATTTATTTTTTTATGGAATGGTTTACATGTTTACTAGTTCACCCTCATGGCATTTCCTGATTATATGTCACACCAGACTCTCCAATTATATCAGTAGTATGGGAAGTTGGGCTACAAGGGTAAGACAGTCATTAATATTCATGGTAATATCACCATCTTGGTTCCTTATTCTCTAGGGCACTAAAGCTTAATGAAAGACAAAGGAATTCTTAGAAAATATCCTTGGGGAAAGAAAATGGCTTTTTTTTATTTTGTAAAATATGCAGTATTCATGTATACAATATACATCAAAAATGGAAAAAAGTGAATTTTCTATCTTTCCTATAATGTACTTCTGATATATTTCAGCAGTCTTAGTATTATTGGCTTTTTCATAGAAAGTCAAGTATGATATTACAGAGCATCTTGCCAAAATTAAAGTAAAATTTTTCTGTGAAAGAACACTAAACCAAAGCAAGAAAATTCTTTTATTGTTGTTGGAAACTCTGCTTTCTTGAGGATAGTTTGGGTTTTTATTATTCAACATAAATTTTTCTAAAGTAAAAATAAGCTTTACATCTAAATAAGAGGCACTTTTAGAGAAACATTCAAATATTGAGACATTGCAAATATTAAAGGCAAGTATCACAGAAAAATGAAAAACAATGTAGAGAGAATGGTGAATGATCGCTACAGAAATAGTTAGAAAGACATTTCACAACCATACTCAGACAGTACAGATATTTAGTTGTAGAGATCATAGGGCAGGAAATATATAATCAAAATCGGTGATATTTATCCAACATTTGAATCTTCGATAATAATATATTTCTACACAAATGAACCCTGCAATTATACCTGTAGAACAACTGCCAAATTGAACTGGCAGGAGATTTGGCTGACAAGATGTACTACAGTTCATCCATTTAGTTTAAGCAAATAACAAGCACAAAAAATACCAGCCTCAGGACATATTTGATATGCAAAGAGCTATTTAGATTATTCCATATTGTCTCCTGTTGGGATATGCTCGTGCTTCTGTAACTTTGGACAAGGATGCAGTCACAGAAGCTTTGACTAACTGGCATGGAATTTTTATTATAAGATGGAAGTGCCCTGAGAGTCAGCTTCTGCCACATTTTTGGGGACTCAGAAAGAAGGGAAATATATTTTCCTTTCTTGGCTCCCTTCTGTTCTCCAAAACTTCCCTATTTCTCTAGGTTCTTGATGCTGATTCTGTCTTTCCACTTATTCTCTTTGAGCCTTACTTCACACTTTGACTTGGCATAGTCTTAAGTTTTTTTTTTTAAGATTCATTTATTTGTGCATACAGAACTGGAGTACAGGCCAGAGGCTCAGGGACGGTGAGAGGATTCACCAGAGACAGAGCAGGGCACAGAATAGGCAGATCGACGAAGTACACTGCTGAGGGGAGCAGCGGGTGGGTCAGGAGAGGTCTGCCACGCCATGTGGTCACTGCGGCAGTGGCTTTAGATTCTCAGTGCTGTGCTTTAACCCTCTGCGCCACCAAGGAGGGCCAAGAGTCTTAAGTTTTAAAGGTAAAAATTATAGAGAATAATTTTTGAGAATTCACCTTCTAGAGCCTATATGCTATTGGTGAGATTGTAAATTCTGTGGGAAATAGTATGGATCTTTTATTAAAAATTAAGAATAGGACAACTGTATGATCCAGAAATTCCACTACTGGATATGTAGCTAAAGTTACTGTATTAAAGAGGTGTTTACACTCCCAAGTTCATTGCAGCATCATTTATAAAAGTCAAGTCATGGAAATAACTGACAGATGAATGGGCAAAAAAAATGTCATATCAATGGATTATGGTGGTGAAAGTGATTTAGTGATGGGTGCACATAGTAGTAATATCTGATGGTGGTATCCAAATATCACCTCAATTAAAAACAAAAATTACTTAATTAATTAAAAATGCAATGATATGTACATATTTGTATATTTGTATATAGTAGCAGGATATTATTCAGCCATGAAAAAGAGAATCCTACCAATTGTGACAACATGAATGGTGCCTAAGGGTCTTATGTTAAATGGAACAAGTGATATAAAGACTAATACTATGTGATCTTCATTATGTATAAAATCTGAAAGAAAAAAAAAGTTTACCAATATAGAGAACATATTGGTGGTTGCCAAGTTTGAGTGGAGGCTCTGGAAAAATGGGTGACGGTGGTCAAACAGCACACAATTCCAGTTATTAGATGAGTCAGTCCTGGAGTATATTCTATAGAATAGGGACTATAGTTAAGAATATTTTATTCCATTTTTGAAAGTCACTAAAATAATTGACTTGAGTTCCTATGATGAAAAAAAATTGTAACTACTTGAGGTGATGGATATATGGTAGCAAAATTTTGCAATATAGACATATAGCAAGTTATTATTTTATACACCTTAAATTAATACAATGTTATGTCAACATAACTCAATAAAAGTGGTGGCAGTGAATCTACCCTCTTTCCTAAATAAAAAGAAGTCAACAAACATCCACTTAGCAATCCTAAGCAGTGGACAACTTCTGAACAAAAGATTGATGCAGCATGCATTGTTTTGGAGGAGGGGTGACTGGTGGCATATTATATAACGGGAAATTTATATATTCAGATCCAACAATTCCATTTCTTACCCTA
Source organism: Condylura cristata (assembly GCF_000260355.1). Taxonomy (NCBI): domain Eukaryota; kingdom Metazoa; phylum Chordata; class Mammalia; order Eulipotyphla; family Talpidae; genus Condylura; species Condylura cristata. The sequence goes on along the minus strand of NW_004567115.1, from coordinate 37,053,134 downwards.
GATATGTTAATGTACAATGAGATTATTAACAAATGGGGAAAAGCCTGTCATTATACTTAAAGAATTAACAATACATGGTTCAGCACAACTGGTTAAAAGAGTGAGGTATATATGCCTATTGCTGAAGAATTTTTAAAGTTCTAATGTTAAATTTAAAAGATGAATAATGCATAGCAATTGGTATCATATTTTAATGCCACAATACAAAACAATATGTAAAATATATAGACATATGTACAATACAAAGTATACAAAGAATGTAAGTAAAATTTTATCTCTATCTGTGTGTATATATATTGTATTAAGACAGCACACAATTCTGGTGAATAGGCATATAGGTGAGGGGGTTCTAAGAAAATAATTTATCATGTAAGATATCTAAGGTTGAATTTCTTTTTATATGCATTAATTGTATCATTTGCAAATGAAAATGCATTCACTTATAGATTATGAAGTATCTTAAGCAAATAAAAAATAAGACCTGGCATATAGGGAAGATGTAATAAGTTATTATTGCTATTATAATTATTAATATAATGATTAATCTTGAAATTATGTGTTAATATCTTACTCTCAAGGTACCAACATTTTACTTCCCTGACAACCAGAAAGCCATTCTACTGCTCTAAATATGTTAGAATTCTTCAAACCTATGTGCTATAACTAAAGACAAGGGGAAGTGTGCAGTCTCCAGGTGACCAGAACCGGTCATTTGGATTGATTTGAAATGAGTAAAACTTCAATCCTACTCTATTTCAGTGGTGCCAGTCTGACACAGAACCTATATTTGCCAAGGGCAGTACTCTTTCTGAAATAAAGAACAAGAAGAGAATTAAATGTTTAGGGCTGTTTCTTTTTCCTTCCTTTATACTTTATTTTTAATGAATTACATTAATTTTCTCTGTCTGTGTAGATGACATAAATGTAGTTTGAATAAGGCAAAAATAAATTGCCACTGGAAAAAACCATACAGAGAAATTTGATTGCTAAAAATATGGTACAGTTAATGCCAATTTGAAACCTCTGAAAACAGACTACAAAATTCAAATTATTTCTAAATAAAACATCACATTTTCTATGACAAATTGTGTCACATAAGCATCAGTAACTTTTGGTCTGCCTTTCAGTAATATAACAGAAGTTTCAGTCTCTTTTTTCAGTCTGTCCTTCAGTAATAGATATAAAAGGTCAATAGTTTGGTATGTTATTCTGAATGTAATGGTTGTTTCCAATTTATTCCTTTCTCATCTAATGATAATTCTTATTAATGTAAGTTATGTGGAATAGGTGGATTCAGGCCAGTCATAAGCTCCCTTGACTGTTGTTATGAAATATGCTTAACTTCATAATGATGGAAAGTCCTATCTGGAAATTCCGAGGGTATCTTCAACTTGGAAGATAACTTCTTCAAGTAAATTACAATTGTCCTTGGCAAGTGGTAAAGGACCTCACTAAATGAAATGCAAGATTAATTCACACTGACATAAGTGCAGTTCTTTATGCCCCAATTTTTTCGTTTTTAAAATGAGATTGGATCAAATGAGCTAATCCTGTCTTCCAGTGATAAAAATATATGAATATGTGCTTTTTTATAGATATTATTTAATATAAATTTAGACCAATTCTAAACAAATGGTAAAGAAAATAAAACATAGATCTAGATCCCTGATGAAAATCCTGGGCAGGTTATAAGAGAGGTAGTTCACAAATACTGAACAAAAAAATTAAATTAATAGTGATAATGATAATAATAACTTGGCAAGAATTGCCTGAAGTTTATAAATCATTAGATTTCTTTAAAACAAGGCAGTAGAACTAAATAATAAAGAAAAATGTTGGAACTATTACATGGACCCAGATTGTTTACAAGATATTTGAAATTTTTTTCCTATGAAGATTGAAAATGAGGATTGTGATATCTTCTTGTGTGTGGCCTGAAACAGAAAGATTGATTATTGATTTCCTAACTAAATTGAAGTCTGTTATCGAGTTGAAGTACTTACTATTCTTTTATTACCTATATTCTTCTGAAATTTTTAGCCATGGTTCAGTTCTCATTTTGTAAGTCTATAATTTGAAGATCGAGAGTGTCAAATTTATAAATCATGTAAATAAAGGGGGCTAGATCATGACTCTAATTGTTTATGAAGCTAAAATTATGAAGTACAGATGGGATAAAGAAAATCTTTTCCTAGCAATGAAAAGGGAAAAAAATTAAAAATAAAAATCCTAGCTATCATTCATCCCATGTCTAAAACATAGAACTTGAGTCATCCTGAACTAGCTCAGTAGGAGACAGAGGTGTGACGGGCAGACCTTCCTCCTCTCCCTAAATACTGCTATTTAAACTAAACTGTTACAACATACAAGCTAGTGGCCCGAAATATAGAAGGACATAAAGGGACTTACTTAATTAGTCTGCACCTGGAAATCTATCTTTATACTGGTTACCATATTTAAAAATAATGGTTACCTTTTTTAGTACCAGTTACTATATTTAAAAGCTATATTAAAGACATTTATAGACATGAGATAATTTTAAGACCAAGGAATTTAAAGGAACTAAAGAAATGGGAAATGCTTTTAGACTTGAAATTTAAGGTATATACACCTTCAATTCAAGGTTTCAATCTCTTTGGAGAGACTGTAAACTATGACTGTATAAATTCTTGTGGGATTATCTTTTAGACAAAAAAGTACCCTTCACATTTACTTCTTTTTATACTGTCTTCAAAAAAAAAAATAAACGTTTAAGAAAGAGATATTAGGATTATACTTCACACCCACCAGTTTACCAGTTTTATAATCAGGAAATGAGAGAAATAGCAAAATGAGATAAGTTTAATCAACAAACATTCTAATAGCATCCATTTTCTCCATTCTTATTCATCTTTGTGTATTCAGTGTCAAGTGTATTGGCAAATAAATAGTAAATATTAAGTAAACACAGGTTAAATGAATAATGAAAGAATATCTAAGTATAGAGTAAAAGATTTAGAAAGGTCCAATCACTGGACATGTCCCCATCAAGATCACTCAACTTTCTTACACTGTAAAGAAAAGAGTTACTACCCCTAACATGCCTTTAAAACACACATTTATTTAAGAGATCAAATAAGAGAAAATGCCTATGGATTTGATTATTATTAGAGTTAAAGCATTAGAACTTAATCAAGGAAGCTTGGGGGGAAACCTGGATATTGTTATCTATTAAGAGCATAGAGAGTGATATGAAAATAGAAAGGGTTATATTACTTTTAAATAAGAGCTTGGTAAAGCATTTCTACTAGACTATTCCAATCCAATTTTATTTTTAAAAATTATAATGGCTTTCAGAAAAAAAAATATTTATTTTGAATGTCAATGTACTATTCCAGTTTTGGAATGAACTTCTGAATCCTTTCTACTGTTTTTGGCAATATACATAACAATTAAATTATACTTTACAATAATATTTGTACATTTCATTTGGGATCCTAACTTACCTAGGTAGCTTTAATAAATTTTAAATTGGAATTAAGTTTTTCTTCCTAGAGAATTGACTGCTGTAAGTAGCTTCTTATATTTCATACTTGTTTTGGTTTTTTTTTTATGAATACTTTAATGCTCTAACTCAAATATTTTATTAGTCTTATATTTCTTAGTAGAGAAAAAAAATGAAGTGTTTAAAACATATTAAGACATTGATAGATAAACAAAGATGATATATGTAGATAAACAAAGGCGTCAGCCATACCCTGTAGGCCACTGAAATGATTTATTTTTAAGTGCATTATTGATAGTTACATGGTTTCCCATACAAAGCATAATGGCTGTAATTTACATGAATAATAAAAAATTAAGTAATCTAACGAGTTTTAGAGGAACCTAACTATATAAAAAATAAAAGACTGAAATGACACATTAACATGTTTAATGGTATTGTCTTCTGCTGGTGCAACTATGCATTTTGTATACCTTTTTATAATGAGTATAAACTATTTTAATAAAAGGTAAAAGCAATATATGTTATTTTTTAGAAAAAATAATTTTATAAAAGTAATAGCGATGTAGGATTGAAAAACAAAATATTAATTGCATGTTAGCTATAAAAATATTGCTTAGTTCAAATCTTTCTGTCACAGTAAATAAAAACTTTGATTATACATCTCAAGGGTACCTGGGCAAAGCAATAGTAGAAGTGAATTATTGAACTAAAGTGAATGCTTGAAATAAGTGAAATTGTGTTTTGAAACAGTAAATTAAATGAATGCATAAAATTCCCTTTTCTTCTAAATCATTTTAAGACCCTCTTTTCTTAAAGTTTTTTGAGGTGGCAATGATTTATAACAGGACATAAGTTTTAGGAAAACAACTTCACACCTCTTCAAATGTATGATAATAATCACCCCCACCAACCAAGTTCCAATAACTCAACTTCTGACTTCTAAAAACCCAACTTCTGGCTTACTTTGTCAGCATAATCCCCTCCAGGGCCATGCATTTTGTAGAAGAAATAACATATCTTCTTTATCCACATATATCATCTTTATCCACCAGTCTGATATTGGAACTTGGCTCTTGTAAACAGTGCTACAGTGAACATAAGAGTGTATATATCCTTTCAAATAAGTACATTATTAGATAGTTTAACAATACACAATACCTTATATTTTAACACTAAAGAGGCATAAATATCTAGAAGTTTAATCCCCATGAATATATAATATGTTAGTCTACAGCTTTATATTGTCATTGAGTATTTTGTAAATAAATACTCAAAATAAAATCTCTCAATTTTGGAAAAAAAAAAAGAAAAAACAGCCACCCCAAATTTTGGAACTAAATATAAAAAGGGTTACCTAAGCAGCATACCTATTAGTGACTTGCTATTTGAAAACAAACAACAATAAACCCAAATCAAATGGCAATAACATTTCTCTGTTTCAATGGTTTGTGACATCAAAAAGCAAGATAATATGGATGAATATGGACCTTTATCAACATTCTGCTAGATAACAGGAAGAAACCTTCATTCTGCTTCCATAGCATTTACTACAAGCATCTCTCAAAGCAGAACAATAATAACCAGGTGCCTAGAGAAATGTGCCTTTTTGTATTAAAGTATTGCTCTGGGGCCCTCCTTGGTGGCACAATGGATTAAAGTAAACTGCTATGAAGCTATCCACAGCCACTACAGCATGAGTTCGATCCCTGACCAGGTAGGTGATCCATATGGGCCATCAGACCACTCCTGACCCTCCCACTGCTCCTCTTAGCAGTGTATTTCAGTAGATCCACCTGTTCTGCTCCCTATTCTGTCTCTGGTGAATACTCTCACCCACCACAGATTCATAAAATCAGTTCTTTATGTATAAGTGAATAACTCTTTAAAAAATATAAAAATAAAGTATTGTGTGATTTCTGCTGTCTTTGTAAAGAAAGAACCAAGGTTTTTCTCTTTTGAAAGAATAAGGTAGTGTAAGCTTCAGTGTTTCTCTTTGTTTAAAATTGAGCTAATTTAAACAAATGGACCATGACATTAAACTATCATTTTAAGCACCCCAGAGGTTGTTCTTTAACTACAAAATTCGAATCACTTAAGCCCTCTAACACCTTGAGATCATTTGAAAGCCTTGAACTATGTGTCCAATTCTGATGTGAGCAATATATGAAGTGGAAAAAGAAGAAAATTGTCAAACTTAATAGAAAGTGCAATATGAAAAAAAAGTAATGATCACCTCACAAAGGTTGTAAACATTAAACACAGATTTTTGTATCCCAGTTCCTGAAAGAATTCTAAATTACTTGTGTATATGCTGCTGTCATCCAACAGAACTTAAATCTAAGGACAAGTGGTTCTATTTGGCTAATACTAGAGAGTGACTCAAAGTTGAATCCAGAGCAAACTTTAATCTTGCTTGCTTTTTTCTTCATAGACTTGAGGAGTCGTCATTTAAAGTCACTCAAGACCAAAGAGAGGGTAGAAATAAATCAACCATCTTTACCCATTGCTTGGCAAAGGACACATTTTTGAGGTTTTCCCCTGAGATCAAAGGACAGGCAATGATCTCACGCCAAAAGCATTTATGTCCGTGTAGTGAACACCAAACGAAGTGATGATCTCTTGCTTCTTATAGAAGATTGCCCAGTATTCCAGTGTTAACACATCACTATTTGCTTTTGAAGAGTAAGGGTTTCTGATAAAGAAGAACGTGTTGCTTCTCTATTTCTGACAATGCTAGGCACCCCGTGAAACACATCATACGACTGAAGCTCATGTATTCCCTGCTTTACCTTTTTAGCTCTCTTCTTGAAAGCTTCACCACTCCCCACAAATACGGAGACGGCATTCCTAATTTTCCTGCTCCTACCTGCTACCCTTAGGGCTAAATAACATCTCTGCTCTTCTGTCACAGAGCTGTTCCATCCCCCAAATTACCATGCTGTCATCACTAAGTTTGCCAGCAAATCAGGCCTAAGGCTTCTGATATGCTTACAGTTAAACTTTGTAAAATATTTTAGGATGAAAAGGGAGACTTTTAAGCTTTTGATGCTACATTCAGCATTGAACAATTTTGGAAAGACCTCTATCTGAAATTTGCCTATTCTTCAATTTAGGAGCAACTATGATGATCCATGATTTTAATGAGTTGAGAGCTCAAAGATGGAAATGAACTTGTTTTTTTCCCAGACAATTCTGTTCAAAAGGAGAAATATTAGCTATTTCTTGATTCTTCTTGCCAATTAAGTCATACTTGAATTGTTCTTGCCTATGTGATGTGAATGTCTAAAAATGCCAAAGGACTCATCTATTTATTTCCAGAATTTGCAAGAACCACAAACTTTTCTACAGAAAGTTCGACTCCCACAGGAATTCACATAATTCTGTGGTATACCATTAACTTGAAATGGCCCCAACCACTTTCTTAAAATGCCATGATGTGATCTATATTTGTGGTAACCTTCTACATGAAGTATGGGTACAGTGAGAAATATAAATATATACTTAATAATAACCTGCTAGCTTGAAATTGAGTGTTTTGCCTGTGCGACCCTGGATATATGAAGGAGCTCCAATGTTTGTGCAGGAAAAATAACTCTTAAGTGCATTATTTCAGGGAGCTAGATAATGTCAGATTTTAGTACCATAAATTTCAACTCAGAGATCTAAAGTAAATCATACAGCATTCTCATTTTTTAGTTTATTACTTGAACAATGGAGAAAGATTTTGATTGTGAGATCAAAATAGATGTAAGGGGTAGTGTATAAGAAAATTCCCCAGGCAACCATGTACTGGCCATGAATAATGGCATTGCCTATGTGGACATATAATATGAAAGAATTTAGAACAAGAACAAGTGTTCATTCTGTGTTATGAGTTTTTTTTTTTTCTAGCTTAGAATCCTAAAGCCTATGTCTTCTCATATTTCCTATAATAGGAAATTTTAAAAATTCATAGTTAATGTTCAATATATATGATGCATGACTTCCTCCTTGAAGACCTGCGCAGTGTACAATTCAAGGATTCTGGTTAAAGACATCAGTATGGCTGACATGTTGTTTTCAAGCATAAAAAAGCACCCATGACCATCAAAGGCAGTGTGATTCTTTACAAAGAAGGATGGATGTCTGAGAACAAATATCTCTCTTGATTTAAAAGATAATTTCTACTTGCTTGTGATTATGATAGTTTGGGCTACAATACGATTTTTACTTTCAAATTCGTGGTTGCTAAGTTTGTAAATTATGGCATGTTTCTTTAAGTGACAATGATTGGGCAAAATGCTTGAACTCTGAGTGTGTTTGTGCTTTATACAGTAATATTTGCCACTGTCTTACCCTTTTGGGCAGATAATTGCCAATGCTGCTCTTCTTGTCTAATCCACATACTTTCAAATATGCTGCATCTTATATGCAAATCAACCAGCCTAACTTTTTAAAGAACAACTTGCTGGATTTTAATTTGTATGAGGAAATAGAGTGAGTTTTTCATGACTTCTAAACTATTTCTTGGACTTTAGCCATTTATGGTATGGTAACAACAGCAAAACTTCAGCTACCTATTTTGGGAGCTTGACTTCAAAATTCCAGGAGTTTCTGAACTTTACTTATTATTTCATTTT
>NW_004567115.1:37015997-37044928 GCF_000260355.1 Condylura cristata | reverse complement strand
GGATTTTAATTTGTATGAGGAAATAGAGTGAGTTTTTCATGACTTCTAAAATATTTCTTGGACTTTAGCCATTTATGGTATGGTAACAACAGCAAAACTTCAGCTACCTATTTTGGGATCTTGACTTCAAAATTCCAGGAGTTTCTGAACTTTACTTATTATTTCATTTTGTTAATCTACAGGCCCATAAATATGTCTAGTATTTATGTTCATTGTTTCTACTCATTTGTTACTTGTGAAATACAAATAATTTAGCTAATCCAGAAAACACTTAAATTATTCATTTGTTTTTGCTATTTTCTGAGCATTTTAACACCATTTTGTAAACTGACCCAAGTGATTTTCTTCTTGTCTCATCTTACAGTATGGGCAATTATCATGTTTTACTGTAAAGTATACATCAATAAGTTAGAGTACTGTAACTAATACAAGTCTCTATTCAAAAGTTTACTCTTTGCTTCAGAGATAGTTTTCAGAAAAGAGACAGTTTTTTTTTATATGACTTTTATGCCAAACTATTAACCCTATGACATATAGCATACTCATAAAACTTATTGTCTCTAGTAATATGGCTTTACTATTCATTGTCTTTTCAATATGACTTTACTCTTCCAAGAATCCATTTCCGAAAAGAGGCACATTGGGCAATATTTTTACTTTCACTTGAGAAAGTTCCCCAACATCCATTTGAAAAACATTCAACTAACCTTTCAAATTTCAGTAAATGCACCCAAAAGATTTTAATTTGTATGAAGAAGTAAGGTGAGTTTTTCATGACTTCTAAAATAGTTCTTAGATTCAGGCCATTTATTATATGGTAACAACAGCTAGTCTCAAAAGACTGGTCTTTTTCCAACAATAGTGAAACTCTTACCTTAAAACCCTTAATTCATTGTGCCCACCATCCTAAATTATTATTTCATGAGCTCTCTTCAATCTTAGTAAAGTCACTGAAAGCATCACCTTAATCACTTTGAAACCCTTACAAATATCATATCTGTTCTCTTCCCCAAAGTTACTAAAATAACTTCCAACATGTTATTCAAAGTCATGATATTATATATTCCCATAAGTAGTAAACTCAGCTTTGCTTGAGCAAGAAGTTTTTTTCAGACATGATAAATTAAACAGATTGATAGATGATAGGTAGATCGATATATTGATAGATAGATGATAGTTGACTGAGAGATATGCAGATGCACAGGTGCATTAAACTATCATTTTTGACAAAACATCTGGCATTGTTAGAAAGCAAGACACTTTACAGTGGATCAGGAGGGGCCGAATACAGGCCCCCACCCCCACGATGCCTCTGGGCCCACAACAGTTGAGCTGCCACAGTCTAGCTCCATAAGCCTCATTGGATGATCTAACTATTTACTGATTTCACATCTGCTTCATAGAAAGTAATTTTTGTGTCATTGGAAAATGATGACCAGAATCTTATTACTGGGTCAGTTTCATAGTCTTTAGGTACGTTTATATTTCAATTTAAGTATCATGAAATCTCTAGTGTGTTTCTGACCTTGTCTCAAAGTAGAGTGTGGGCCAAATGGTAGTGTATTTAGTGAATAAATATATAACTCATGTTTAGAATTGTACTTCTTATTTATTAGAGATACATTATGCAACAAATAGATTGGAATTAATACTGTGTTCATGATGTTTTAGGATAAAATTTCCCGTGGGAGTCAATACTAATAACCTTATCTTAAGGCTATTATTATTATTAGTTTTGTGACCTGTTAATTTTACTTCCTAAGATTTATGAAGGGGAAAATATAGATATATACCTCCCCCCTCTATTTATGCCATTTGTAAATCAAGAATAAATGAAAGTTTTTCTTTTTTCATAGAAAGAGGGCCTCCGTGGTGGCGCAGGGGTTAAAGTCTTAATGCTATCACCCAATCGACATTTCACAGGGTCTACTAACCTGAGGTGCAGTTTGAGATAAGTACCGGTAGGTGGCAGTGTTGCCCACAGAGGCAGCTGGTTCTGCAGAAAGCGTCTTTCAGGAGAACTGTCATGGATTGGAGGACTCAATGGCCCATCAGGGCAATCATCCTGTTTGTCAACCAAAGGAAATAATAGATCAATCAAATAAATGTGAGTAAAATGAACAAAAAACTATACTCAGAAACTAAAATACATTATTAAAAAACAAACAACAACAAAAGAATCCATCTTCAAAATTTTTGTTTTCTTCTCTGTGAGTTTAAATAGCTGGCTTCAGGCCCTCCCCAGTGGCGCAGCGGGTTAAAGCACAGCACTGAGAAGCTAAAGCCACTTCCGCATGAGTTCGATCCCTGCCTGCCCCGGAGGTGACCACATGGCGTGGCAGACTTCTCCTGACCCGCCCGCTGCTCCCCTCAGCAGTGTACTTCGTCGATCTGCCTGTTCTGCTCCCCACTCTGACTCTGGTGAATCCTCTCACCGCCCCTGCGCCAAATCAATCAATCAATCAATGGCTTCATTGACTCTGCAAAGTGCATTGCAGTCCCAGAGTTGGGCCTATGGAGCCTTTAGAGACCTAGATCCTAACAAGACATCTAATGTTTCATTGGTGTTCAGAAACTTGGAAGTAATTCTTGAAGATCGATCATAAAACCACTGCACATATAACCCTTATTGAAGACACGTTCCTTAAAGGGAAAGTCACTTTACATGCCGGTGTGTGAACAGGGGTTCACCATCACCACGTTCCTTGTTCCTCCGAGGCCCCCTAAAAGTCTGTAGCAGAGGGTCCTCTGCCCTCCCAGTGCTGGGGAGCTGATGCAGCCACTGAAAAGCCACCGGTTCTCAGCTTCTCCAGATTGCTCAGGAACCTCTCTGGCTCAAGGTGACTTGATGCCAATCTAATGGGGACATGCTCAAATTGATTAAAGAAAATAACTGATTCCAGACTATTCCTTCGCCTATCAGTTAACTTACACGCTTACTCCAACATGAACCGATGTGGGTGGATTATAGACTTCTTAGAATGGAATCTTTCGCAGATATGGCTCCAAAATGTTTGTCTACCTGTCATTTTTTTTTTTTTAACATTCATTTATTTATGCTTACCGAACTGGGGCACAGGCCAGAGGTGCAGGGACGGTGAGAGGATTCTCTAGAGTCAGAGTGGGGAACAGAACAGGCAGATTCACTGAAATAGACTTCTGAGAGGTGCAGCGGTTAAGTCAGGAGAGGTCTGCCACACCATGTAGATCAGCTCTCTGACCAGGGATCGAACTCTGAAGCGGCTGTGGTGAGCTTCGCAGTGCTGCATGGGAGGGCTCTGTCCACCTGTACTTTCTGTATTTGTATTAAGCTTGTGGCAGTAAACACTTCTAATCAACGACAACTCAATTAAGAATACATTAGAGGGTCCTCCCTGCCTGCGCAGCTGGTTAAAGCACAGTACTACGAAGCTAAAGCCACTTCATCATGAGTTCCATCCCTGCCCTGGAGGTGACCACATGGCACCCCAGACCTCTTCTGTCTCTCCTGCGGCTCCCCTCAGCAGTGTACTTCTTCAGTTGGCCTGTTTTGTTCCCCCACTCTGTCTCTGGTGAATCCTCTCACCGCCCCTGCACCTCTGGCCTTAAAAAGTAAAAATACATTAGAATCATGGTGGTTTGCTTTGACGGTAAATGCCATTTCTGCACTAAACAAGCTTTTCTTTCCCCTTGAATGTATTTTAATATTTAAAATGAACACAAACATAAAATATTTTAAATGATTAAGCAGCGACTGTCCCATAGAGTGGGAGGAAATTTATTCAAGTTAAGAACGCTATGGAAAGTTCATAAAATAGAAGTTTAAAATTAAAAGAAATCGTTAGCTTTGGATATATGTTCCATGAATTATGAGTTAAGTTAGATCCTAAAGAAAAGAGTCTGTTATGATCAGTGCTCAACTTCATTCATCATTTTTTTCTTTTTTTTAGCCTAGGGTCTCTAATAGGCTTATATTTTAAGCTTATATTTTATAATATTTCCATTTCAGCTAAGAAATCTTTAGGGGAAATGCTTAAATAACACACCCAATGATACCAAGTTAGTATTTTGGCAAAACAGAAAAACAGAACCAATAAAGTCAGTTTCTGCAATGTATTAACCTGGATCATTCCTTGGACATATTTCTAATCCAATGTGTCATGTGGGAAAAAAAAAAGTAAAAAATCTAATATTATACACACACTTTGGAATCATTTAAAGTAAATGAAATATTTATAATGATTCAAACTGAATTCAAATGCAGTAAAGTGTTCTCCTGGTGTGGGCATATTACTTGTGGTAAATGAGGTGATGACTAAGTTAGCCAAACGCCACACAGGATGATAAAAGTTAGAGCTGGCTGCATTTCCACTGGGCCTGGCCAGATAGAAGGGGCATTCAGTGCAGAAGAAAGTAGGAAGGACGGTGGGAGAACATGGGATTGAATCCTGGGTTTAGCTCCTGTATTGGCTGCAACACTGAGTCTTCTGTAAAGGCAGCTGCACACCTTCCTTCTTGGCTGGAAAGAGGCTTCTAGCAAACAATTATAGGTGTAAAGAAGAAGAACCTTAAGGAGTGAGAGACTAGGCAAAATATGTCATCTGGAAAACAAAAAAGAAGGAAAGTTCCTCTCCCTGGACTCTTCCTGTGGTGCAGCGGGTTAACGCACCACACTATGGAGCTTTCTGAAGTCACTGCTGCACGAGTTCCGTCTCCCGCCAGGGAGCTGACCCACATGGCGTGTCAAACCTCTCCTGACCCATCCGCTGCTCCCCTCAGCAGTATATTTTAGTCAGTTTGCCTGTTCTGCTCCCCACTCTGTCTCTGGTGAATCCTCTCACCCACCACACCCCTGGCCTGTACACCAGTTCTGTAAGCATAAATAAATAAATCTTTTTTTAAAAATATGCATTTTTATTTTACTCTATCTTTTTAATGAAAATATGCATAGTGACTATTTCTGTGTTTAAAATTTCTGAATAGTCCTTGAAAGAGGTTGTCTCCTCTGAAAATACTATTTATATTTGTGATATTTTCATATTTTATTCAATTTGTTTATAAAATATTAGCCTATAATTTTAACAAGTGATTCAAACTTACTAAATCATGCATATAGTGATGATCACATTAATTTTAAAATTGGTAACATGAAAGACAGAACTCTACATTATTACTTGTGTTGAAAATTACTAGCAGATCAAAAATCTATAAAATTGAAGTTTGTCATGTATTCTCTTTTTAAGTTCGGAAAATCCCACAAAATCTGTCCCATATTTATATTTCCAGATTTGCTTCATAACAGCTTTATTCATTTTATGTTGGTAGATTAGCAAATACAAATGTGAAGTATATTTCAGTAGGAAGCAGAGATTGTTTCCTATGAGCTAGAACAAGTGGCAATGTATGGATAAAGAAATGATATTGCTTCTGCAAATAAAAAACTTCTGTCATGCACCATCAAAATATCATTGCTTTCTTTAGTGTTATATAAAAGTCTTACTTGGGATAATTTATTTTATTGTTTAAGATGAGAAGATATTTTATTTATTTTAAAATAACTAGTTTTGCTTGTCACAAAAAGAGACTGCTGTATGATAATGGGTGAGTACTCTGCTCATTTTTCTATTGAACATAACCCTAGGGAAGAACTACTACAGGTTTGTACAAAACAGGAAGGGGCTGATCTAAAAAGTTCTTATATTAATAATTGGTAAATCTGTTAAAACTGCTGTCAAATTTCTTAATTGATATGAAAAGTTGATTGGGCCCCTGGGGGAGTCATTTTCCCTGTGAACTGTCTTAAAGAAAATCTTAAGTAACTAAAAAATAGCACAAAATTAGGAATGGAAGAGATGCATATAGAAGTAATCAGGCTGTGTTTTTGATGCAGAGCCTCTCAATATGTAAGAATTTGATTGATAAAAGAGATAATCTGACAGGTGAGTTGAAAACAAAATCTACAGAAAGTAAATTCTATTTTGTATTTTCACTTAAACAATAACATGTAGCTAAGTATAAATGGTTGGTCTTGCCTTCCAGATTTCTTAGCTACATTGCTGCGCAAACTTGGATTTGGATGACATCTGATTAGTTCTGTGCCAGAAAATTGGTGTCTTTATTTCTTGGTCACTCATTTTGGGTGTTTATTCTCCAGAGCTCTAATGTACCTCAGGCAATGTGTCTAGACCTTCCATGTACATATTCTTTCAACTAAGCCTTAGCCAGTGACATATGTGTGACAATTTCACAGAACACTTCAACCATATAGATTGTTTCCACTTATGTTTTTTCAGGAGAACATTAACTTTCTGGATCCTAAGGGAAGGGAACACTTGTGGGTGTGTTAAACAATCTGAGATAAGAAAAGGCAAGAAGAAAGTTTATTTTGTAAAAATAAAAAGAGACCATTGTAAACAGGCAATTATTTTTTTTTAAAGAAATACCCAGTCAGCTTACTATAGCAGAATCAAAAACAAGGTGATGTGATTTAAAATTAGTTTACAAAATGTGTCATGGAAAAAATAGAGTGCTATAACTCCAGAGATCAAGCCAACAGTTTGCATGCTTTCAGAACTCATAGATCTTCTGTTTTCCAGTTTTCTGGCTCCTATGTAAGATGTCAGAGGAGAGTGGCAGTCATATTATCTTGGAGGAAATTTAGTTATAGAGACAGCATAGATAAATGGACCACATCAGGGTATATTCATCTTTGTAACCATGGTGCTAAAGAAGGATTCAGTATCCGTGGTTGTCTTATTTATTCCCTACCAGAAAAGGTGCTTTAGCTGCAGATTTCACATTTAGAAGAAACATGATTCTTTGGAAAATTTGCCACCAATTACTTAGGCTCCAGTTTCAATCTATCAATTGAATGATGTGTCCATCCTTATAATAATGTACTGCTACTGGAGTCAGATAACTTGGCAGTTTTGCAATCTCATGACCTTTTAAATCCTGAAAATAAATAAAACTGCAACATTCTTGCTTTGTTAGCTCTTAAATCCCCAAATCTCTATGTGTCAAGTAGTTATGGATAATAAATATTTATTACGGAAGGTATGGTCATGATGAATTAGTATTTGATATTTTCTTCTCTGTTAGTATTTTAATTAGACTTCTTAAAGGAGAAATGTAGGGGTAAGAGCCCAATGGGCCATGATAGAGAATTATAGATATTTGGGTGATGGGTATGGTATATATAAAAAAAGCACATGAAGTGGTATGAACCTATACCCCCAAATCATATTTTTGTTACAAACCACTTTTACCTCAATAAAAATACAATTAAGAAGAAATTGTAATAGATCCTTTGACTGTGGCTGAAAAAGATCGAGATATCTTCTCCTCCAAGAAGCAACTAGAAAGCTAAACAAAATTGACAAAAAACACCTATTTCAGTACATTAGAAATTGGCCAAATGGTTTACATTGTTTTTTAGAGGCTTAAAACTTGAACTGTAAGGACAGTGGGAATTTAGGACATTCTAGCCTTGGGCTGCTCCATTGAAAGCTGTGAGTGCTGGTAGATTTTCTTCTGTGGTTGCAGGGTTTTCCCTAGATTGGGAACACTAAGTAGCACCCATATTCAGTAACACTGACTGATTTGGGAGAACCAATGACTTCTGTGGAGCTAAATAATCTTCATCCAAAAGGACCAAGTAATAGATTTTTCATTTCTTTTCTTTCTTTTTTTTTTTTTGTAGCTCTCATGCAGTATCTGCTTTTTCTCCTTCCTCTCCTCCTTACATCACCTTAAAAAATATAAAAAATAGTTTTGAGGGTGAAGATATACAAAAGCAAGCCACTGGCTGGATTGAGAGCATGAGTTATAGTTCTTTTTCTACTTGACAACCTAAGTTTGGCAGAAGCAAAGCCTGAGATTTCTGTATGCAAACTGGACATTAGAAAGCTTTCAAAGCAGCAACACGTGCCTCTAACCCTAAGGCACACAATGTCAAAGGGCCTTTTAAAAATAAAAGTCATAACATTTCTAAGTGAGAAGACAGATGTTAGCTAAACCTGTTGTGAGATAGGTATAAATCAAACTAGCATACAGTATGCCTTAAACTAATACCATCATCTATGTCAATTAGTTCTCAATAAAATTAGAAAGAATGCAAGTAGAGCACACTGGAGAAGGACTTCATGAATGTGCTTTTTGAATCACACATAGATACAAAGGCAAAGGGTGAAACCTTCCTAAAACTAAGAGGAATACAAGTGTGAACATGGAATAAATGTATTATAACTAATTAGACACTGAGATGAAATGAACAAAGTCCTAGAACCTAGAGATTACTGAAACTCAGTCAAGAAGAATTAAAAAGCCTCAGTGCAACTAGGACAAAAAACTAAATTAGGGATTAGAAATCTTCCCACAAAGAAAACTCCAAGCTCAATGGCTTCATGGTAAATCCTATAAAATATTTACAGAAGAAACAATACCCAACAGTCACTGACTAAATGTTTCCGTACATAGTAGAGGAAGGAATGAGTCCCAAATAGTTTTGTGAAGCTACTATTAACCAGAGATCAAGACCAAAATCATCACAAGTAAAGGAAATCACAGACCAATGCCCCTTTATAACACAGATGCAAGAATCCTTAACAAAAACATAAAGTGAACCTAATAATAGAAAAAGATTATAAATCAAGGTCAATTGCATTTTTCCTAGATATGCAAACATAGTTTGACATTTAAAAACTGATTTAATGAATTAGCCATATAAATATCATAACCACAACAAACTGTCAGCAAATACATCACATTCACAGCTTCTCTCCACAACTATGAAAGTTTTTCTATGCATTGCCATAAACTGGCAGCAAATATTTGCAAATCATATCTTTAATAAAGAGCTTGTATCCAAAACATTTAAAGAACTCTCACAGTTCAATAAAACAAGCATCTCAATCAAAAATACAATACGACTTAGAAATTTCACTGAAGTAAACAGATATGTGGTTATCAAGCACATGTAATTGTATTCAAAGTTATAAGCCATTGGAAAAATGTAAGGTAAAAGTATATTCCTTTAAAAAAATGAGATAAGCGATAATCAGAAATAGACCATTGGAAGTGGAGCTCCCCTGTATTGCTAGAGGGAATTTTAAAAGATAACCATTGAGGAAAATAATGGCAGATTCTTAAAAAATAAACATAAAATGGCCTTTTGACCCAACCATTCCACTTTTAGGAATTTACCCAAGAGAAATGAAAATATTATTTTCCTTCAAAGGCATAGTGGAGATATTTTTGCAGTCTTATTCAGGACTGTAAGTAACTGGATATAATTCAAATGTCTATTAACTCGTAAGTAGATAAGCAAAATGTAGCACATAAATCAATGGATACAGCCAGCAACAAAAGAACTGTATGGTGGAACCTCAAAAGCATTATGCTATATGAAAACAGGCAGATGCATAAAGTGTCCCCAAAAGGTAAATTTATAAAGCTATAAATCATATCTGTAGCTGCATAAGACTCAGCTCAGGTGCCGACCACAAACTGGCACAAGAAAAATTTTGAGGAATGATGAAATATATTCAATAACTAGATTGGATGATAACCAAACACCTTACTAAATATACTAATAATCATTCAACAATACACTTAACAGTAGGTAGTGAGGGCAGAGAGCTTTGCCTAAGGTAATGAATGGCTACCTCCAGGATGTCAGAAAGTGCCTGCAGGAGCCACTAGGGGGTGGGCTTGTGAGTGGGGGGGTCACACCTGTGTGGTAGACAGGTAGACAGCTGCCCCAAAGTAACACTGCAGACTTAACCCCCTTGTGCAGATGACAGACATGAGATTTTTGCCAACTGCCAAATAAAGACTAAAACACACACCCCAACCCCACTAAAGTAGTCTAGTGCAGACTCCATCATCCCAGAAAGGGACAGAGTAAACAGCTCCTATACTGCCTATAAGCAAAACCCCCCTCATTCATTACAGGTGTCCTGTGGATTCTTCCCACTCGGAGTTCTCCCTAGTGTACGTTTGCTACATAAATTGCTTTTCCTGAATATGCCTTTCAATTCTTCCCTAACCATAATCAAGAACTGAGGAACTCAAACCAGCAACATTATAAAGTGCAAAGGTTGAATAATAACCTCCAAAGACATCTACCTGCCAATCCCCTAAACCTGTAAGTACGTCACCTGCCTGCCATGGTGAAAGACTTTGTAGACTGTGGCGAAGTCGTTGAGATGGGGTGAGGATCCTGAGTCGCATGGTGGCTTCAATTGGATTAAATGAGTACTCAAAAGTGGAAGAGGAAAGCAGAAAAGGCAAAAAAAAAAAAAAGATTCACCAGAACGTGATCTTCCATTTCTGGCTTTGAAAATGAAAGGAGAGAGCCAGAAATCAAGGATCTCTTGAAGCTGGGACTGGTTCTCAGCTGACAGCAAGAAAACGTGACCAAATTCCTCTTGTCATAACACCAAAAACTGGGTGAAATCATATACTACAGCTTCCAGAAAGGAACAGAGTTTAGGGAAATCTTCATTTTCGCCTGGTGAGAATTGTACCAGACTGCTCATCTATTTGCCTTTCTCCTACTTTTAAGTCACCTGCCTTAATATATGTGCTATTATGATACATCTCTCTTTCTCTGCTGTATCTCACTTAGTATAATGTCCTTAAGGCTCATCCATGTTATTACAAGTGGCAATATTTTCTCCTTTCTCATGGCTCAATAACATACCACTGTATGCCCACCATGTACCTGTGTACATGTATACAAATATATAGACAAATTATATGTGACACATTCTTTCTCCATTCATCCATTAACAAACAATTAGGTTGTTTCCATATCTTACTATTGTGAATAATGTTTCAGCAAGCATAGGATTATCTTTGTATACACATACACACATGTGTATGTTCATACACCTATTCATGTGTGTGCAAACATGTATGTACATTTAGGTGGGTGTGTGTACATGTCTTTATGTGTATATATATGACTTTAACTTTTTCTTCCCTTCCAACAGGTATATATTCATAAGTAAAACTGCTGTTCCACAAGAGATATGTGTTGCTAATATTTTGAGGAACCTCTATATTGTTTTCCAACGTGATTAATCATTGTACTTCACTAGAACGTTGTTTCTTCAACAACAGGAATGTGTCAGCCTAAATAATGTAAAACATCTCTTTCAATTTTAAAAAACAAATCTGAAGGTGTGCGCATGTTTGATCATCATACTGCCTGACTCACAGTGTCTCCTGTATTCATCACTAGGTCATTTGAGGAAAAAAATAAAATTTATGCAACAAGCTTCCTCAACTTTCTGCCTTTAGTAGTTTTCTTTACTCTTTAGAAAGTGTGTGTGTATATATATACATATATATATATATATGATACCATATTACCATATTAAAATAGTCCTAATATTGTATCTCTGATGCCCATAGATCAACATTAGCATAGAATCAGATTTTGTTACATAAATGCATCATGTCAGACAAAATATTAAGATTAAAGTAAATGGTATTCATTATCATTAATAAATGGTATGAATAATCAGTAATGATCATTCCCTAAATCCCTAGAACATTAATAAGTCATTTGAAGGAAGTATACTCCATTTTCAAAATATTTTCTTATTTAATTAGGGTGTTTGAAAACCTTACATGAAGAATGATTCTTACTTCCTTAAGAATTGTTCATGAATCCATGTTAGGTTTACTAACTCAAAATTTAGTAGTAACTAAAAAATGAAATTAAAGCAAAAAAGAGATTTGGATAAAAAGAAATAATTCATACTGAGGAAAAAAAAAAAGTTAAGCCTGGACTTAAAATAAGTTACATGTACCCACTTGGATCTGAGTTTAACAAAATATGATTTATGTGCAAACCATTTTTATACATAATTTATGAAGCAGAAAGTAGAATATAGTCAACATATGGCAACTTGGTTTGAAAAAGAATTTAAGCATAACAATTCAGCTTCTAGTTTATGCCATATTTGAATAAAATATCTGCTTCCCTCTGCCCCTTCCCATCCTCAACACTCAAGCCCTTACATAAGAATATCACATAATATGCATTTTCTGAATTGCTTTCATTATTCAATGTTTTTAACCTTAGAAAAGTAATGGTTTCTTATTATGTACTTTTCTTTCATACAACCCAAGGCATGTGCAATATGCTTCAATTAAAATAAATAACTAGCAGGGCTGATTATTTTTTATTTATTTATTTTCAAATTCCAGCTTTCACTGGGTCCTTTGTGAATTAAAGAAAAAAAGAGAGAAAACAGGTTCTGGCAATGCTATTTAATTATTTCAGACATGCATGGCCTCCTATACAATTTGCTTATTGATCTCAATAATGAAGACTAGAAAATTACATCCTCTCTTGTCTGTGTAGTTATGAATCACAGACTGCTCAACCACTGTCAAATTAAACAACTTGCCTGTGACTGATAAACAATTCAGAGAAACAGAAACGATCATCAGCCATCAGTTGAACCCAGCTTATCACTTATTTTAAATATAGTGAACATCATCCTAGACAGCTGTGCCAACTCTGTCACATCAATTCAAAAAATTGTCCTTCTTTCTCAGTGAAAGATTTCCAAAAGGTCTGAATCATTTCTTTCTTGTAGGCAATTATATCAGGTATCTTTTGTTCCTAGAACTCAAACACTCAAAAGCAAAAAGTGACCATAAAAATCAACCTAAACAGGGCCCTCTCTCGTGGCACAATGGGTTAAAGCACAGCACCATGAAGCTGTATGCAGCTACTATGGCACTAAGTTCAATCCCCGGCCAGGGAGCTGACACACATGGCACAGCAGACCTCTCCTGTCTCACCTGGTGCTCCCCTCAGCAGTGTATTTTGGTAGAGTTGCTTGTTCTGCTTCCCACTCTGTCTCTGATGAATCCTCTCATCCCCTGCACTCTGGCCTGTATCCCGATTCTTGTGTGTATAAATAAATAAATCTTTAAATAACCTAAACAAAGAATCCTGAAAGACTGATTTCTGTCAAAAAGCTCCCAGCTAAAACCAGTTAGAAACAGCTTTCTAACACTAACATTTGAATATTCCACAGGTTTACTCTAGCAAATCCCAGAGATTAAATTCAGACTGAGGCTAGTCTGCAGGAGGAGACTGTTCTAAAGCACAGTTGTAATGGTACCGAACTAATGGTGGGGTATGGACTCTCAGCTTAGCAGCACCTAGAAATACATGGATTGTTCAAAATCCAGTGAAGGAGAAAATATGCATGAAACTGATTTAAAGTTTGAAAACTAAATTAATGTATATATAGCAAGAGAGAAAAAGACCTAAAGTAGAAGAAAGCACAGTAGAATGAAAAAATATTTTGAAGAAATAAGGTTAAATTTCATAATTTTTGAAAGATATAAATTTACAGATTTAAGGAGGTCAGTACAAACAGACATTTCTTTTAAGACCCATTCTTTTGGGCTAGTGTTCTAAACTTCTTTAGGTGCCTCTCAAACTTTCTTCATTTCTCTGTGACAGAATTTCTATACTGTTTCCATAACTTCAACATTTTCTTTCTTCCTTGATATACCGGAAAACACTCTTTCACTAACTTACTATTATAGAGATTCTTCAAGTAAGAATCCCAATCTTACTAGAATCTGGAGTTGCATACTTTCATTAAAGATGTAGATTTGGGCCCTCCCTGGTGGCGCAGTGGATTGAAGCACAGCACTGAGAAGCTAAAGCCACTTCCGCATGAGTTCGATCACTGCCTGCCCAGGAGGTGATCCACATGGCGAGGCAGACCTCTCCTTACCCGCCCGCTGCTCCCCTCAGCGGTGTACTTTGTCGATCTGCCTGTTCTGCACCCCACTCTGGATTCACTCTGGTGAATCCTCTCACCCTCCGCATCTCTGGCCTGTACCCCAGTTCCATATGAATAAATAAATAAATCTTTAAAAAAAAAGATGTAGATTTGGAGTATCCTGATGTATAATTCTGATAGGACTTTGGGGATGCATCATAATCTTCATCTCTGGATTGATAAATCCTACTAACCCCTGCTTATTTCAGATAGCTAGCTAGCTAGCTAGACACATACATACATACAGATATTTCACATTATAATGTCACCTCTGCAAGGGCAGTGAAAGTTCACAAATCTTAATTGTTGTTGTATTCCCAATCAGGTACATTGCACATAAAAGATGATGGAATAATTATGCAAATAGCTCTTATCAGCACATATAATTCTCAGGAATGTTTTCATCGGAAGCAAAATAACATGAGATGTCAGATTTATGTTCACAAAATTAATTTCTTCTTTTATTCTAGAAATGTGACCCAAATTTATTAGACCTATGTTTAGAATAGGGAAGAACTTCAAGCCTGTCAAAAGTTTTAAAAATGCACATATAACAATTCTAATTCTAGGCATTTATACTGACTAAATCCTAATAATTAAAATTAAACTTAACTACCTACATTTTTATGATGGTGAAAACTGAACAGTTAAAATGATAAATAAGAATATTGATTCATTAATTTATGGCACATTTAAAATTATGGCACATCTAAACTATTGCCAAATATGCACACAATTTCGTTAATTAAATTTACATTTATGTAAATTTACATTTATGTATACAACAGAACACATAGGGAGAGATATTTACTAATATTATGCTCAGTCTTATTCACAATTTTCACCAGATAGAATTTTCTATTCTATCTGTGGTTTTTTTTTCTATTCTCTCTGCTTTTTTCCATGTTTTACAGTCAAAGTGTGTTTTGATTATCATAAAATGCTCTTAAATACTAAATAATATAAGGATCATAGATGAGTACTGGTTCAAATTTTTACTGAGCTTTCTTCATCACTTTTCTACTAACATGCAGTTGCCTCTTATCAACATGAGATAATTCCAAGGAAACTAAAGGGAAAAGTTATATTTTACATCACAGCAGTTTCTTCTTTTCCTGGTTCAAAGTATGGTAGATATTTCCTAAAGAATAATGTCTGGTTAGTTTTGAAGAGTTTAGTAATACCTAAAGATTAGAACAGTATTTTTCATATTTGTTAAATACTTGTCTTACTTTTTAAGAAAAAGTGGTACTGTTAATATTACTAAAAATAACCATCATAATAATTCTTACAGATCTCAAAGTGTGAGGGAAAAAAAATGTTATTATATTGTTTTAGACTTACTGGTTTCTACTTTAACTAAATGCTTCCTGATACTGTTATTATAAATATACTAGCACAAAGGTTTGTTACATACTTTATCAAAACCTTTGTGATAAAAAAAGATACTGAATAATTTAGACAAAATGAGCTTTGAGGTGGCCCTCCCTGGTGGCGCAGCGGGTTAAAGCACAGCACTGAGAATCTAAGGCCGCTTCCGCATGAGTTCGATTCCCGCCTGCCCCGGAGGTGACCACATGGTGTGGCAGACCTCTCCTGACCCGCCCGCTGCTCCCCTCAGCAGTGTACTTCGTCGATCTGCCTGTTCTGCTCCCAACTCTGTCCCTGGTGAATCCTCTCACCCTCCACATCTCTGGCCTGTACCCCAGTTCTGTATGCACGAATAGATAAATCTTTAAAAAAAAAAAAAAGTAATACGTTGTCAATCTTTAAAAAAAAAATGAGCTTTGAGGAATCACTAGTGTTATTCATATGAAGAGTATACTGAACTAGAGATTCTGGAGATGACACGGATATCTTGTGAGTTCAAAAATAATTTAATGACTCCACTGAAATACTATTTAGCTTCAGTAACTTTGCCTGCCAAACTATTTTGCTAAAAGATGTTACAGCAGTAATTCTTCAAACTGAGCAGTAAAGCTCAGAAAATTAATATAAATGCATGTAAAATAATGTCAGGTTCTCAAATTTAGGGCATTTGGTTTGTAAGACAACAGATATGATTTCTATTTTAATTGGGACTCCAATAAAAACTGGCCAGATTCATTCACTGCATAAATTATTTGCATGGAAGTATTTCTGCAGTTACAATACCTCATCCAGGCTATTGAGCTGTTTACCTCACTGCAGACAGAATTTACTCAATGGCAACTCGGGAACTCAAGAGATCTCATGGATTGTTTTGCCCAACATCCTGTAATCTGAATATAGATAATCCAAAAACCTGTAACTCTGTCCAATTCAGTATAATGATTCAGCTGCATCTATTCTGTAGCCCTCAAATATGCTATAAATGTCCCTTTCTGTTTCTTGTATTATGAACTTGCCTAAATCAGTTTGAGCCATATATTTTTTTTATGATTCTATCCACAACTCGACACTAGGCAGATACTGTTATCTAATACATTCAGATGTATACTTAATTGCAATCAAAGAAAAATAATGAGGAAATGAGTAGAAATGTAAATAATTTACATATACCAAACCTAAACCTCTAGAATTATATTTGGAGGACATTTTGAGGGCCTGAACTTTCGGGTGGGGACTTGACCCCTGGGGGTCAATAATAATCTAAGTAGTTTAATAATCTATTAAATAGATTAATAATCTACTTACCACTTAAGAAGATGGGAAGATCTTATGATTGAGTCATGACAAGCCTCTTTAATGATTAGAATATATTGGCTTTCAAATGATGTATTTGTTAGTGTCATTTGTTATCTTTGGTTAGAATCACTGTGAGTTAAGTCCAAGATAATTTAGTTGAAACTAAAATAATGATGTTAGGTAATGTATGAAAACAAATATCAAATATTCTGTTGGCAAACAAATTATGTCATTTCATGAAATCATCTCAGGACAACTAAAAATCCCATGAGATAAGCCTGTTGTCTTAGCTCCTATTTCTAAGATATAGTATTATCCATAAACTCGTTTTTTAGAAATTAATTTTATTTTTTGTTATAAAATAATAACCATACATTGAAATAGAACAGGATTTTTGGTATGAATCTAAAGTTATATTCATTTCAATACATTCAGGGAGTAATTGTATAGTTCTAAAAACTACCACCTGTTTTCTCATACTAGGTTCACCATTTGGTAGCTGTTATCTTAGTTAAGATAATGAACCTTTCTATATTTCACTTTCTCATTAAAAATCCTTCTTGGTAGTGTCAATAAGTTGATGTTAAAATTATATGTCAACAGCTATAAGGTACTTACAAAGCACTTGACACAGAAAAAGTACTCAATTTATTTTTGGTTTGAATGCCTATATATGTTATAAGCAAGAAAGTCACACTTGAAAATTTACCTTGCATATATATTATCCAATGTAACACACATGATAACACTGGATTGTAGTTTTCTCATCCTACTTGTGAGGAAAGTGGTGGCAGAAAAATGGAAAATTTTGCTCAAGGCAACTATTTAATGAAAGTATTAAGCAGCAGTCAAATAAAATCAGTAAAGGTCAATGCCAGCAAAAGAAGTCCTTAGTATTTCTTCATAGAAAGAAATATTAAGATTTGCTTTAGTCAGATTTGCTAGGAATCTTTCAGTTAGGTCATGTCATCAGTTTTGTTCATTCTCTAGAAATCATTAGATTAGAACTGAATTTCAGTCACTCTTATCCTTGATGCACTTGGGAGCTAAAATCCTTTCTTAGAATATATATAAATACAAAGTTTGATTCTTCAAGCCCTGTGAGCCATCTGAATTAGCTGATGAAATACATGGTCCCCATTACACAGCAGATACTGTGCTCTGACAAATTTTTGAGTCAAAAATGTTTGCACACTTTTATCCATTTGAGAACACTGTTTCCTGCAAATTCACCTGAGACCTTAAAAATATGCATTTGGATTTCCTATTGAAAGCAAATTCACACTCTACCCTTCAACCTTTCCTCAAACTCTCAAGTGCATCAAAGTTGCTTACCTCAGGGAGTAAATGCCATTTTTATATCATAAAGTAAAGCTAAACATTTATTCACATATAGTGCTCAAAGTATTGCCCATAAATTATTTTCTCTGCAACAAGGTTTAACTTTTAACATTCAATTAATGTTCATCACATTGTGTTTATCTAATATTGTCATCACTATTGTTTCATATCAGATATCTTCCTTTAGGCGGACTCAATAAAAACCTATCACCTTTTAACAAAAGATTTTAATAAAACATTTTAAAAACAATGAAATAAAAATCTAAGTTCTTAATATGCCAAAATTTGTTTTTAAAGATATTCTTTATTAATTTTCTTTAATCAGCACATATAACATTGTTAATGGAGGGAAAACTATGCCTCTTCATTAACAGAAAATTACCAAAACTTTCCTATGATGTTGATACAACTGTAACTGATAAATTCTTTGACAGATAGCTAACAAATAATGCCTACATTTGTAAGAAAGTGGAATGATGCTATCAAAAATATATAATATTTGGGGCTCCCACTAGTGACAAGAGGGCTTCAATCTTAGACTATGAAGTTATCTGCAGCCACTGCTGCACAAGTTCAATCCCCGGCCAGGGAGATGATCCCCATGGTGCAGCAGACCTCGTCTCACCTGCTGCTCCCCTCCCCAGTAAATTTCAATCAATCTGCCTGTTCTGTTCTCTACTCTCTCTCTCTGGCCCTCCACAACTTTGGCCTACACCCCAGCTTTTATATGCATAAATAAATACTTAAATTATATATATATATATATATATATATATATATATAATAAACCCAAAATAACCATAGGTTCATGGATAAGATTACATTATTGTATTTATTTTAATTTTAAAGAAAACCAATGAAATTGTCAATATAAAACAATAAAATGGACAGAAAGGATCACTTTAATGTTGCTGCACATCTTTAAAGGTTGTAGTAAAAGATAGGTAGCATCCTCTATTGACAAGGATGTAGAAAGCTGGAACCTCACATACTATTTGTGAGAAGGTAAAATGGCACAGCTATATTGGAAAGAGTCTGGCAGTATTTCACATGGTTAAGCATAGAATTAAGTTTGATTAGTAGAGGGATAACCATGTCTCTTCACTAGTAGAAAATTACCAAACCTTGGCTATGATGTTGATAAAACTATGTAATAAATTTTTTGACAGTTAATCAAATAATTTCACTTATATGTGTATACACAAGAGAAATTAAAATGAGTGTCCTCATAAACATTGCTACACAAATGTTTGTAGCAGCATTATTTATCATAGGCAAAAGAAGAACCTAAATATCTGTTTGATGAATGGATAATTTAGGTATATTGGCACAAGTGAACAATGTTCAGCAATAAAAAGAAACAAATTGCTGATTGATACATATTACAACATAAAGGAAACTTGAAAAATTATAAGTGAAAGGAGTTAATCATAAGGAAACACATGTTGTGATTGACTTATGTCAAATGTCCACAATGGGCAAAGAGTCAGAAAGTAGTTAAGAAGTTGTCTAGGACTGGGGAGAGAGAAGTGATGGGGAATGGAGACTCAGGGTGAGGGTTTTCTCTTAGGGGTGATGAAAGTGTTAAAATAGATGACATGATGGTACAAATTTCTGTGATGTGTAAAAGTTGCTGAATTATCTGCTTTAAGTGGGTGAATTGTATGATATATGAATTAAATGTAAAAAATTAAAAAGAGAGTAACAGCGAAATGGGCAACTATTTAATGAAAGTAATCTTGATTTCCCTCCAGATTTGTTTAAAGATTTTGTCAAAGTATACTGTATAAAACACATTGAGTTAACATAGAAGATATGAATAATGGCCTTTAATCTTTACCAGCTCTTATCTGGTGAGCCTTGTGGTATACTGAAAGGCAGAGGAACAATCCCACCTATCTGGGTTTGGTAATGGACTGGTGGTACCTAACACTGTTCCAACCATCATCAGCTCTTTCATCCATCACTGTCACTGCTAACTCTTTACCATTCTCACCTCTGGAATAATGAAAAATTGTGCATACCAGCTTTCCTTGTAGTACCAAAAGAAAAAAAACATGAATTTAGCTGTTTGAGATAAAAGGAGTCAACTATAAGGGTATAACGATCTTAGAGAACAGATAAGTGAGAGTACCTACTTACAAAATCTACAAGAACCAAAGGGCTTCTCAAAGTCAAGTAACAAGTTCCCAGATGTGAAGTCACCATCCAGTTTTACTCTAAGGTTCAAGCTAGGAGGATACCTCTCTTAAGTGCAGGATTCCAAAGGACCCACCTTGACTGTTAATCTCTGAAACAAAAGTCTAGGAAGCTAAGAGGATTTTCTTAGCCAGAGACTGAGCCTTGCCTTCTAGACCATGTTCTGCATATAGAAGATTCCAGAATTTTCTGCACAAATAATTCTTAACCCACTTCCAGAACTTATGCAGGGCTCTTTATAGGCACGGCCCATAAAAAATATAATCACTTATAAGTGTGGACAACCTATAGATTTCTGCTGGCAAATATGGATGGAATTTAGTCCCATATGTTAGGGTGTCACAATGACTTAGCTATTGTGGGTCAATTTAATTAAGACTTTTTCTCTTTCCTACATAAAATAAACAATATAATGCCTGGGGTTGTTGAGAGAGTTAAAAAAGATAATACATGTATAAAATACCCTGCAAACTGCAGCAAGCTATTTGAATGATCACATTAGCGTGATCATACTCAAGGGAGAACACTGACAGCTGTTAATCAAGAATTAAGAGAAATATGCTAAATAGGGATGATACTTGACAATGATGAAGAATGATAACAGGCCCAACTGTAGCTCCTTACACACTGTTCTATTCAAATCTTTACAGTTGCCTGCTATTGCTTACTCCAAAATTAAAATGAATATCGTTCACATAATCTGTACATTTCCCTATAATAAATTTGTGGGCTTCATTAGATCATTCCTATAAACTCAAAATAGCCTAAGACCATTTTTAAGTGCATTCAAGGATTCCACATGAACAGCAGAGATCCAGTTATCATTAAAATGAAGTGTTGACATTGGAATAAGGCCACAAGGAACTGTTTACTGCTACTGCTCTGGAATGATAATTATTTTCTGCTTGGCCTTTAGAGGTCTGACTCATCTGCTCCATCTCTATCTTGTTTACTAATAACATATTTGAAATGAAAATGTTGACATGTCCATGTATATGTGTTTATCAAAACTAGAAACAATTTTAGCATTGGGTTGACAGAGAGATAGCATCTTTGTTAACTGCTTAAATATATTATCTACACTGGATGCACAGAATTTTATATGATAGTGATTTTTCAATTTAACAGAATACAGGCTGAAAAGTATTAGAGAGCTTCAGAGGAAGCTCAGCAGTGGGTAAGAAGTAAAGGATAGAAAATGAAGTGTTTTATTTAGGAGAAAATGTACATACAAAGAGGCTTCACTCTCAGACACAGGAATTTTGCTGCAAAGTTCATCTACATGTAAGATACTGAAGACAAATATCCCGGGAAATTAAAGGATAGGTGCTTAATGGAGAATGATGGAAATGGCTATTAGTGTCATTATTAATGACACTTAGTAAAAGCCAGTGGAAGAAATATCAGGCTAACAAAATCTGAACATATAACTAGGAAAATTTAACAAAATAAAAATTTTAGGGATATGGAGAGCAAATAGTTCAAAATGTGGCATCCTCTCAAAAAAATAAGCAGTTGTAAAAAAGTAAAAATGAAAATCAACAAACAACTATAAATCAGAGACATTCTACAAGGATGAAGAGGGGAAAAGAATCAATATGGAGCAGGAAGAGTGGACAGCACTATGGTAATGGCACATGAGTGAATTGGTGGTGGGAAGTTTCATCTGGGGATTACAACCCAGATGAAAAATGTGCAAATTGATGTAATGTATGTGTGTATATATGTATATTACATCCATTTGCACATTTTTCACACACACACACACACACACACACACACATATAAATACGGCATTCTTGGCACCTCTGCAAACTCTGGAGTTCAGCTATTTTTCCTCAAGACATAGGTTCAGACAGCGATCACTAAATATTTTCATTTTTTTAAAAAATGTATTTATTTATGCATACAAGTTCCGGGGTACAGGTCAGAGGTGCTGGAGGTAAGAAGATTCACCAGAGACAGAGTGGGGAGCAGAATAGGCAGATGTACTGAAATACACCACTGAGGGGAGCAGCGGGCAGGGCAGGAGAGGTCTGCTGTGCCTTGTGGGTCACCTCCAGGGCCGGTGGGGATTGAACTCATGCTGAAGTGGCTTTAGCTCTTAGTTCTGTGCTTTAACCCATTGCACCACCAGCAAGGTCCCAAATAAAGCCATTAAAAAATAAAAACAAAAAAACAAAAAAAAACTTGTAACCTGCAAACATATACTTCTATTTCTTACCCAGAGTATTTCGTTCCATCCACTAATATCACCACCTGATGAAATACTCATGGATCTGTTCTTATATTAGTGCTTCCCCTCTCCCTGCATGGCCAGCACATCAGCCCTAACAGTACAATCTCAGGTTTCACTCAGTGATGGCTTCCAGATTAAAGTAACAACACAGAAAAGCGTGAAATTAGGTGCACCCAGCCAGTCCTGGGATGTGCAGTGCATTTACCACTTCACTGGGTCGCTCACCAAAATAAAGATTTAGCATACTCGTGGTTCACATGTGGCTGTTAAAGCTATCATGATATTCAATCATAAGTCTCGGTACTTCCTTTTGTTCTCTTTTAATTTGAAGTAAAGTTCTTCACTGGAACAGAAATGTATTTAATATATTTTGATGCTACTGGTAATGAAATTTTTGAAAATTTTTATGCTAGTTCATTTTTTGCATATGGGAACACAAAAGATTTTTTGTCTATTGACTTATTTGCTAGCAGTTTTTTTTAGTGGAGTCTTTAGAGTTTTCTATGTATATTATTGTGTCACCTGCAAATAGAGACAGTTTTATACCTATAAAATTAATACACAAGTTCCTTCATTGATGGATATCCTCTGTTCCTCTAACCTGACTTCTTAGGAGCTCGATATTTGCAATTTCTCAGTAGACAGACCCAACTGCTTTGAACCCATCCGGTAAATCAGAAGGATCCAGTTTCCATACATTCAACCTGGCTATGTGAGGTGTGATCTGTTCCAATTTGTCAAATTAAAGTCTGCTCAACTCTTAAGGAAACTTCTTTGATAATTTAGATTCTCCTGTACTATCTCTTCTCCCTCAGCACTGTGATTCTATGTTGGTTTATTATATTTTAGAAGTGGATATGATTTTCTTGTTTATTTATCTTAAGTAATTAAGCCATGACCAATTCATATTTCGATGCCATAGGGTCAGACACTGTGCCTGATACACAGCAGTATTACAATGGACAATGGACAGCTGTTTACCAAGTTAGTAGATGTGTTAGAATGAAAGTGAAGCTATGGAGATAATGAATTTGTTTTTCTGGGTCATAATAAGGCTCACTTATTATGGATGACTCTGATAATATCCAAACTAGAATTTTAAATTTGGTTAGGGTACTAGAGGTACCCTTTTCTTTTTTCAAAAGAAAATCCTCACCAGGATCAGACTTCAACTCACTTCAGAAATTAGGAAAAAGTAAAACATTGTAGGAACTATTACCTGTATTTCTCTTATCAGCATAAAAATCTACTGCACTGTCTTTAAACACCATATGGTAAGCATTGTTTCTGGACAAAAGATTTAACTGCTGTTTTTTTACATGTGGTGCTGATAAAACTCAAAATGGGTCACAAGGCAGAAGCTCATGACAATGACATAAGATTTGTAGAGACCAAGTACCCTCCCCGACACCCATCATGATTATCACTAGATGCAAACTGGGCTTTATGTTTGTTATTTTTCCTTTTCTTGTATAAATGGGGGTCAGAATGATTTGGGGGGGGGGTAGATCAGTAGGCTGGCCTCTCTTGCTAAGGTAGCAGTGCTGCTTCCACTGGAAAATAGACTATTTGATTAAGATCTGCATAGTTCAATGGTTCATTAGTGGCTACTTTTGCCAAATGTAGAAGTTTCACAATTAAATGAAAAAACCAGTATACATAAACAGCTTACAATTTGAGATTTAAAAGGATTCCTTCTTCTTATTTTTCTAGTGTTAGTTTTTACCCTTATTCTGCTTGTCAGTTTTTCTTTTATATGCAATTCTGAATGCTTCTTATTGAGACAGTAACCTTGACATATAATACAAATGGACTACTCACCTCCTATAAAACAGTTAAGCTATTTATCAGATTTCCTGGCTTCTCAAACTACTGTTTTCTGTCAGGTGGGAAGGCCTATCCTTTTGGGAGATCAAGCGCCATTAGATATAATTAACTTTCCCTTTTCCTTTCCTCTTAGGACATGGAGTTTAAACAACTGTTCCACATCCCACCATGGCTTGTGATTACATTCTATTAGATGTGATGAAGCATCTTCAGAGAAAAAAGCCATCATTAGGAAGTCAGTTTAAAAACAAATTCTCATGTGATCTGATAATTATCTCATGGAGTAGAGATTATCTGCCTACAGTAAGAGGATTTATTTTGTTCATTACTGTACTCATAATAATACCTTGGCATGTGATATAACAAGGAGAAAGTAAAATATATAGTCTCAGGAGAACAGATACTACTTTAATTCTGCAAAAGAAATCAGCCACAGGGAGACAAAAACAAAGTGTAAATAACAGTCATGCTTTGAAAAAGAACTTGATCAACTTTATCTTTCATGACTCACACTGATATAATTAAGCAGAATAGCGAGTTGTTAATATTGTTTAGTGTCTCTGACTTTTATTCCCACGTGTGGTCAACAAATCAGCAGGATAGGTTTAAACCAAAGTACTTCATTACATTCCCCAAATGCGGAGAGCAGTGATGAGAAAACCCACGGAGGATAGAAGAGTCAGACAGAGAAAGAGTGCAGAGAAGTTTGGCTTAACTCCATGCTTGTCACTAGGAAGAGATGGGACTCAGCTGTTCCATGCAAAGTAAGAAACCAGAAGCAAACTTGAGCAAAAAGCAGAAGGAAATGCTTCTGGGTGCCACTTCATTGTTTTGTTTAAGGCAAATCTCCAAAATCTCATATTCAAACATATGTGAACATACAAACTAGCATGCCCAGGCCAAACATAAATGCATCTTGTATTATGTACCACTTCAAGTAAATAAATAAGAGGTGTGAATACATGAGACCTGGGAACAACAATATGCAAATATCTTCATAAAGCAATAAGGGTCTGAATATCGCAAAAATGGACATTTGATTCACACTTATGTGGCATTTGGTTTTACTTTCTCATTTTATAACATAAACCAGAGAGGTGAATTATACCCCGAGATCAGACTGGCTGTATATCCCCCATTAATTTATGTCAGGATTATGTTTAATTTACATATAACTAGCGGCATACAGTGTTTCTATGGACCTGTTGTATCACTGTCTCAAAATATTAAAAAAGAAATGTTTAGAATCCTAGTGGATTGAAATCATATAATACTGTTTACTGCCCACCTGCTAGGTACCGTATCCTGTATCTCCACATTGTCCTGAAATGATCCCATGATAACCTCACCATTTTCCAGATGAGCAGTGTCACTCAGGACAGTTAGGCAGCTCTTGCCCATAAAGAGGAAATGGCCAAACCCGAGATTAAATCTGGATCGTGTGGACTCCCCCCCCCACATACACACTCTCCCACAGTCTGGCTACCTTCAGCACAAATGTGAACTGGTCTGAGGAAATTCCATTTGTGAAGTTCCTGCTTGTGTTTTAGCAAGTGAGCAAGTAGTTGGAAATAATAACACTGTGACTCCAGCTTGTGACTTTTCAAGAAGTGACCTGTTGGAAGCTGTAAGCAAGATGGAAAATCCCACAGGCTGTCTGAAGAAGCAATCATAGTTTCGGTTGCTGCTTCAAACATCAGTCATCTATAGTCTCACCCTCATGTCATTCACAGTAGAGAGCAGCCCGACTCTTCTCTAGAGAAGCCATCATATCCCTTAAGGCTTTTCCTGGGCTGGAGTCCTAATAGGACAGAAAACTTGTTCACACATGCCTGATGCTGAATTTTAGTGTGTGAGGACTCCCCTCAGAGAAATTTGATAATGTAGTTGATGAGTTTTCACTTGTGCATAATGAAAGAGCAAACTAGGCATTTTTTGTTTTTTTCAAAGAAGAAAACAGAACTGTTGTCCTGCCAGTCTGTTTCTGGAAAGAATAACTTATCTGGTGAACTTAAGTTTGGAATACAAAGATGAGAGTTAATAATTTAGAAACTTGGTCTATATTCCTTTTCTACTAGCAAATGACTACACAAGTAGTCTTCAAAAGTCTGCCAAATTATTTCATGGAATCCATCTGGGTGAAGGATTCCAGGGAGATTTGCAGTAAGTTCTTTGCTGCAAGCATTTTTGTTGCAAATGAATAACTAATAGGCCATAGGTAATTTGATCATAATAGACCAAATAACTGGCTCACAGTTTGGCTTGATAGTTTGGTTTCAGCTAATATAGTACCCCATTCTTAACAAAAATATGCTGATAAATCTTCCTGGAGTGTGAAATAAGAGAGTAATGTCAGACTGTAGACTGTATTAGAAAAATGATAACATATCATTTTGCATATGCTTCTGTGAGCACCATCATCCCTCCCACCCATCAAAACCAAAAGTTTCCTAAGCTGTGGGAAATATGAGACAGTAATTCGCAGTAGTATGAGAGAGCATTAATTACCAACTCTTTACCTAATTTAGATACAGCAGCTTGTTCCCCAACGCTGTCTCTAACAAATTTATCATGCAATATTAGAAGTTGGAGGCAAAAGAAGACTCAATCTCCGCCTTTCTTCCAAAAAAAAGAAGCAATTATATGATTCCTGACAAGCACTTTCCTGAAAATGCTAATTTTTTTTTTCTAATTCATAATGGAGAACATGATGTAGACAGAATTTTGGCATTTGCCACAGAATCTGGTTTAGATGAGTTGGTGAAATGTAAGGACTGGGAATAAGATGGAACATTTAAAGGTAGTCCCGATATGCATTACCCGTGATATATGCCAAAAGAATGATAAGAAATAGCAACAGCTCTTGCTTGTCAACTAACTGTGCCAAAGCTTTTCACAGAATAATTAAAGTTCAGTTACAGATATGCATGACATTGTTTAGAAATTCATACCTGTCTTAACGAAGGAGATTTTAGTAAAAATGAAAAAGTATTTTGTTATGCCCTTTTCTAAGTTCTGGTCTTTTTTTTTTTTCTTTTTTTTTTTTGGTGAATTTATCTTTTTTAAGACAAAATTGCCTTGTGGTAAATTGGTTTTCCAGCAAAAATGTCTGTAGTAAAAATGTTGTAGCAAAGGACTCATTGTAAATACACTGGATAAGATGAGAAACTGGTGACAAACATAAACTCTTGTATTGCCTTTGTCCAGCATCAGCAGATATGTAAAATTTGCCTGTTTATATAAAGATGTCTGTGAAGATTATTCAACCTATAAAGAATGATCCAGTCTGAATTCACCTATGTGCCTATAGAAAGTATGAGCAAACTTTTTGTGTGATGGTCCAGATAATGTTTTGGGCCAAATTTTCAGTCTATGTCTATTTTCTTCATAATTATTGGCAGCAAAATCTTTAACATGAGAAGAGTTCTTTCATTTATAAATGAGGACAGAGTGGAAAGAGAAGGAGATTATTTGCCTAGACAGGCAGGTGAAAGGGGCTGTGGTAAAGTTGCCTTATTGCTGGGGAGATATACTTTTCATGTTTTGTGTTAAGAGAGACTTTTAAACTTTTTTTTTTTTTAAGATTTATTTATTTGTGCATACAGAACTGGGGTACAGGCCAGAGGCTCAGGGGTGGTGAGAGGCCTCACCAGAGACAGAGTGGGGAGCAGAACAGGCAGATCGATGAAGTACACTGCTGAGAGGTGCAGCGGGCGGGTCATGTCTGCCGCGCCATGTGGTCACCTCCGGGACAGGCGGGAATCGAACTCATGAGGAAGAGGCTTTAGATTCTCAGTGCTGTGCTTTAACCCACTGCGCCACCAGGGAGGGCCAAGAGAGACTTTTAATGAGTCTTTAGATCAGACTCAAAGAAAAGGTGATTGCTGAGGAAGAGGCCTGAAATGTGAATGAAGGGAGAGCCAACAAAGAAGGAGCCCAAAGTCATGCTAGCTTGGTAAATCAGTCTGCTCAAGGCTTCTCTGCATGTCTTTTTTTTTTTTTTTTTTCAGTGCACTAGCATGAATTTTTAATTTTTTTAATTAAATATATGTGTTACACATCCTTCTTTTTTGTACAATGTATGATTTTCTTACACACACAAATACTATTTGAATATTTGATTTCATCTCAAAGTTCAATCTTCTATGTTTTAAATTTATTTGGGTAATAAATGACTGTCTCCATTCATTGGACTTACTCTGTCCTGCATACTAT
This sequence comes from Condylura cristata, assembly GCF_000260355.1. Taxonomy (NCBI): domain Eukaryota; kingdom Metazoa; phylum Chordata; class Mammalia; order Eulipotyphla; family Talpidae; genus Condylura; species Condylura cristata. The sequence continues at coordinate 37,016,635 of NW_004567115.1, read as the reverse complement.
ACCACTTTACTTAACCTCTCATCATAAAGCAATGTCTACTAAAGAAACAGGCACAGGACACAGGAAAGATTACTGAGGGTCAGGTCCCAGCAATTCCTCATATGAAATATCTGACCATTATTTTTCTCTGAACCCCAGTTGCCACATGTATGAAATGGGTAAGCAATGAAAGGCCACCCAGGCCCCCAGAGCTACAATAGGATTGGGGTATCAAGATGAGACAGCTGCTGAGCAAGATGTTGCCTCAGGTTGCTACCCCCAGATAGCCACTCTGATAAGGATCAAAGACCCCAAACAGAGGGGGGCACATAAAAGACCCCTATCCTGTAAACTGGGGGTGCCTGACTAGGACCCTACTGGGAGCCTGCAGACCACACCCCCTAGGGAGCACAATAAAGCCTTCCTTTCTATTCTGTCTCCTTGCCTTATTCTATCTGTGGGACCTTACAAGCAACTTCTAGGATTATTGTAAAAATTAAAATAACAGTAGTCAAGTGCATGTCTCAAAGTCCAGGCCATCATGGACTCCCACTGGGAGCTACTGTTATCCTAACACAGCCCAGTGCTACTTCCAATGGAAGCCAGGTGAATCCCTATCACTCTGATAACTAATGAACATGCAGGCTATCAGCTATGTG
>NW_004567115.1:36981171-37015312 GCF_000260355.1 Condylura cristata | reverse complement strand
AAAAAAAAAAAAGAATCCTTTCCTCTTGAAGGACAGGACAGCCCACCCACATAACCAAAATTAGCCTCTTACAAAGTTAAAAACTCATTTCATAATGACTGAAATGGTAGGTCCATTAACTTCATTGCCATTCATCTGTATCAAACTTGTTTTGAAAATAAAAATCCACTTTGTAACAGTCATACACTCAAAATGCTAGAAAGAATTGTACCTTGGAAAAAGATCAATTATGACTACTTGCTAGTTTCTATTTGACTATATGAAAGCTTTTCAGAGAAGAGAGGTTTTATCTTTGAAAAGCGGGCATTGCTTCCTGGCATTGTGATCTATGCTCTATAGCCAGGAGGGGACTTGGTAGCGCAACCCTAAGGCAAAACTCAGTGTGTGTTTCCTGTCTTCTCCCAGGAACGTTTTCTACAAGCAAAACCAAGATAAATACAGCAAGCATTAAAGGTAGACCTGCAGGGAAAAAGAAGTTACTAGAGAGTAGACTAATACTTGTAAAAGTAAAAAGATATATCCCCACTGGTGGTTTAAGGAGAGAGAAGACTTATGAGCAAATTGTGTGCGTGGAAGCTGTAGACATGTCTTTCATGTTGTAGTATTACATGATTACCCAACATGACTTGAGTTACCACTCATTTATAGTTCTGTGTATTCCCCTACAGTGAAGGTCCAGGGAAAATAGCACAGACTTTCAATACCCTAATAAGGTCCTACCTAATACTAGTAACAGTTATGTTTAACTAGAGGAGTCTGGCTCCATGACATCTGAACAGCATTTAAAAACTGGGCTCCCGCGGGAGAGGTCTTCACCAAGCTTTTTAGACTCATTCCCTTAAAAAGCTTAAAGCATTGTGCTTTAAGCTAACTCAATAGTCTTTCTTCCTCTTTTTTCTTCAGTTTCTTTTCTCCTCTGTCTGTTCAAAAAGATACCAAAGTTCTCCCCAAGCTTAAAAGCACTGCTCCAAGATTCATTGCTTCTTTCAGTCCTTTCAGCTTTTCTTTTTCTACTAAAATCTTAAGTGCTATATGAGTTTTAACTATTTTCTCCCATCTGGTCTACCCTCAGATCCCTGCAGTCAAGGTCATTTTCAAACCATGTTGCACAGTGATTGCTCAAAATCACTACACCTTCTTTATCATTCTACAACTTCTTATTCACTCTTATTTCCCTTCTCATTTTTTAATGGTACCAATAGATTCTGTTGACTCTTTGGGTCTCCTTCCTATGGTAAGAGGAATATCAGATAGTTCAAGGCTTTTATCTCAGACTCACAACCATCTTGTTCATATTTATGTTGACAACTAACTTTGGAAACCAAATAAGTAAAAGATCATTAAGTTTAATAAGATTAGTTAAGAAACATCTAAATAGACGGACTTCAAACATTTGGACAATAGAAAAACCCTATGCAAAGAGATGAACTCAGATAATATTCACAAAAAGCAAGATCATAATCTGCTTTAAAGAAACTGTTCTGTGACTGCCAAAGTGTACAGCTAAGGGGGTGCCATAGGCCTCCATGAGCCATTCAAGACCTCCACATAGTCAATGGTGAGTAAATATGAGCCATGGAAAGTGTGAGATTATGAGGAAGGTTGAATGAGCTAGTTATTTGAGAGCTAAAGGTGGTTCCAAAGGATTTTAACCAGTGGAATCATTTGTTTGATTTCTTCTTTGAAAAAATCATTTTGAAAAATGATTAACAACCTAATATGTTCTGCAGATTAATTCTTCTATCCAAGAATCCATATATGTAAGAATTAAGGTGATTACACATGTTAATTCTATTACATAAAGGAAGATTTGTCACACACTATTTTGTTTTCTAATTATTCACTGTTATTTGCCCTAACATTACACAATTTGAGAACTTAGAATCTGTCTTCAAGCATCCATTTAATCCTTTTATTTTACAAATTAAATTTTTTTTTTGGACTTTTTCATCCTAGAAATATATTAAGTTCCCAGAGGATTTCATCTAATACTGAACTCTAAAGCAAGGGATTGTTACTTTTATAATATAAATATTAATCATCTCTACAAGAATACAAGAGTTCCTATTCTGTACTAGTACAGTCATGGTCATCTTTTTCACATTCCATTACATTAGGAGTTCATGCTTGTAACAGAAAACTTCATTTGAATTTTAGCAACTCTTCTCAGAAGATCTTCTATTACAGACATCTCCATTAAAAGAAGTGGCACCATTTTACCAAAAGTCCCTTACATGTTGTCACCTTGGGTTACAAGTCCCAGGATGCCATGAACTGGACTTCCTGAATGAGGGTAATCCAAGGAGAAGAAAGATGGATATATAAAGAGAGGTGGACCGAAGTAGAGGAAGACTTGGAGGAGACAGGTAAAGACTCTTGGCAAAGATACTTGGAAGAAACACCTGGGGAGAATAAGTAGCTTCTGGTCCTTGAGAGGCAATGGTAGTGATTACCTGATGTGATGTATTTTGAATTTTGAGACTCTCTCCTGTCTCAGCTCTCTGGCTCCCCAACAGTAGGTATGTTAGACATGTGACAAGTTCTCAGGATTCAGTGGTCCTGCCTAAGCCAAGCCTGCTTGATTGGGCATTTGCCCATGAGGGGATAGGTAATTTCTGGTTTTATTTGGAAACTTTTATTTAAATCCTTTCTTCTTTAAAGCACAGCACTACAAAGGTAGCGACAGCCGCTTCAGCACAAGTTTTATCCCCTGCCAGGGAGCTGACCCATATGATGCAGCAGACCTCTCCTGTCTCTCCCACTGCTCCCTTCAGCAGTGTACTTCTTCAATCTGTCTGTTCTACTCCCCACTCTGTCTCTGGTGAATCCTCTCACCACCCCTGCACCTCTGGCCTGTACCTCAGTTCTGTATGCATAAATAATAAATAAATCTTAAAAAAATAATAAAATGAAAAAAAAAAACCCTATCACACTGGGACTATGTTTCCTTTGATTTTGTGCACATTGATAGCCTCGCCCCTTTAATGCACCCCTTAACATTTGCTAACATTGTAGCACTCACTAGAGTGCTAAGACTTGAACTTTTTTTAGTAATCTGAAACTTTCAGAAAAAGAAAGAAATCCTGAACATTTCAAATAAATGCTTAATTGTATTTGTTTCATTCACACTCCTTTTACCCATGAAACCCTCCCTTCAACATAAACACACATACACTCTGACCACAAGAGCTAAATAGGCACTTCTCCAAAGAAGATACACAGATGGCAAACAGACATGTGAAAAATGTTCATCACCACTTGTCATCAGAGAAATGCAGATCAAAACCACAATAAGATACCACCTCACACTGCAAGAAAGCCCTATTAAATAAAAAAAAAAAAATCTTTTAAGATTGTGGAAATAGACCAAACCAGCCCCTATGGAAAAGGTATGTGAAGGTTCCTCAAAAATGGACCTGCCATATGACCAGCAATCCCATTCCTAGATTTCCTTCCATAAATTTTCATGTAAGTGCTTCTCTCTTTGACTTAGACCAGCCTCTCTCTGAGTCTTTGTTTCAGCTCTGCAGCAGTTGCTGTCTGCAGGAACCTGGCCCTTAGGTATCAGCGAGCAGGCAGATGTGAGGAATATATGGAAGATTCACATAAACAAAGGTTTTGAGATGCAATCCTGTCTCAGAGCCAGAGCAGAGCACAGTGGGGAACAGACAAGTTCCTAAATCTGTCAGGGGTGGGAGTGAAGGAAATCAAAACTATTTATCAGAGAAAGTATTCTTTTAAGCTGAGTATTGTAAATACTGAGCGCAAGTAAAGATATTTGTGTATCCTATCATGTAGTCAAACTAAAGAATATCAGTCAACCCAAAGAATATCAGTGTAGTCAAACTAAAGAACTACTTAAATGTTCTGTATGCCCTGCTCTCTATCTGAAAGCATCTAGGAATATATCAGAGATGCTCATCCAGAAGTCCTCTCAATTTCTACTGTTCTAACTTCTCATGGAAATGCACTACCTGCTCACTGAGTCCATTATGAGTGCCACCTGGCCACAGACCCACCAGGAACAGAGGCTGAGTTACTTCACTGTGCTCCCTGAAAGAAGCAGCCCTTTTGTCTGTGAGAAGAACAGACAGATTTATATTTCAGAGCATCTTTTTTGGCTATAAATTATTGTGTTGAATAAGCGTACGTGGAGACTGGATTTAGGGAAAACAATTAGGATTACAGTTCCCATAATCCAGGAGCAAAATTAGAGTCTGAATTGAGGAGTGCCATTTGAAATAGAGAATAGTAGAGAGATATGAGTGATATTTAGGAGAATCAATAGAATCGATCAATTGTGATCGATTAGACCCAGAGCTGCAAGAGGGCAAAGTCATGGATAATTTACCCAGTTCTGGATTGAAAATCGGATGCCCTGTGGTGCTGTGCATCAGAGTGGGACACCTGCGTGTGTGGACATGTGGCAAGGCATGATGCTTGTTGGTGACAGGTGAAGCTGTGACAATAATTTAAAGTAAAAAACATTGGAAGTGTCTATAATACTTAGAGATTTTTCTTCAAACACTACAAATTTGATTCATTTCTACTTTGCATATCTCTAAATGACCAAAATGAGCACCTACCTTTTGTGAGTGAAGGTGATCTTTTTGCACACTTTTTCAATGCCATCTTTCCCAGTTGCCCCAGGTCACATTGAACTCCCAGAACTTGTACTCCTGTAGATCCACTTGTGCACAGCTCAACTGACACTTAGCATGCATTACCTTACATTATGTGTACTTACATTATACATACGATGGTGTGTAGCATATGCCTGTATTATATGGAATACTTTCTATAATATGAACCTGTAGTATCTTGATAGTATGTGTACTAATTCATCTTATATACACCTCTATTACATATACTACCTTGGTGGTTCATATAGTTGCATGATAGATACTATTTAATATTATATATAGCTACATTACTTATACTAAATTAATGTTGACTACTAATTTTTTTGTACACACACTACCTCAGGTTACATATAATTATATTACATATGTTACAATATTATGAGATATTCCACTCCTACCCTATATGAGTACTATAAATACAGAGTTGTGATTTTAAAATTTTTCACTATTTCAGTTAAACTGTTAGAAGAAAATCAGAATATGCAAAGGATCTTGATGTTCAAAGACTCAACAAACAGCAGATTCCTGATTCAAAAGCAGGAAGAAGAATATGGATTTACAACTGAGTGATACACTGAAGGAAACATATATTGTAACTTACGTGTTATAGGGACCATTAATGATAACAGAGAAGAAAAAATATTTTGCAAATAAAGACTATGCTTCAGATAGCCAATATGTGGGTAGAGTGAAGGGAAGATAGAAGTTGAGAAGCATGAGGTGAGAATCATTATTTTTATAATGAAAGGATGAGAGAAAAAGTGTATCTTACTGAAATTAATACCTAGCCATCAATCAATGTTTTCTAGGTTCAGCATCACTCTACACATTTACAAAGCTGATTATTATAAGCAACCCTGTGAAATAAGTTCTATCATTATCTTCATTTTATAGATGATAAAACTGGAGAGCAGAAAGAGCAAGTCAGCATCTTCACCCATTTGGGTTACAGTAACAAAAATGGCATTAGCTGGGGGGTTCATCGATAACAGAAACCCACTTATCACAACTCTGAGTAGTGGAAAGTCCCATGTGGAGGAACCAGGATGTGGCGGGGGCCACTTCTGGTCCATAGGTTGACATTCTGTTCTTACTGTGTCTTCGCATGACAGATGGAACATAAATATTTTTGAGTCTCTTTTATAAGGCCCTAATCCTACTCAGGTGGTTTTCACAGTCCTGAACTAGTAATTTTCCAAAAATAAGTCCACCTCTTATAATTACCATGGAGGGGTCAAACAAAAGAAATCTGGGGACACAAAACATTCTGTCCATTCTAGCTACTTCTCCAAAGTTGTAAAGCAGAAAAATCTAAATTAGGATTACAATGTAAGTGGTTCAGGTTCTAGACCCATATAAGCTTAATTTTTAAAGGAGTGAGCACTTGAAAGGTACACTTATTCTTAATTTAGAGAACATAGTTGCAATTAGAGGTATAAAAAGATGGAGTCTTTTCAAGTGTGTAACTCTTACGTAATATGCTACCAAAAGAAGTATTTCACCACTGAGACTTAGCATAAAATTATTAGTGATAATAGCCATCATTCATTAAATTTATACTATATGTCAGGCATAGATGATGACAGAAGTTTCCATATATCATTTCTAATATTGCATGGTCTCTGTTAAATTATCAGTATTACCACACTATACCTAAGTATACTGAGTTCTGAAGTTGTTGCTATCTACACATAGTAAGTTGAAGAACAGTCTTGGGACTCAAATCTACACCTATTTCTATTGTTTATAAATAGCCTATAGCATTTTATTATAGCATTCCAAACAAACTGAGATAATTTCTTATAGCAATCTTCTATATATCGATTTTAAGTTAAGGCTCAAGGACTGGTCATTATAAAATCTGCTTCTCCTTAAACTGGGATACGAGTTGCACACTTGAAGTCCCCTCTGAATTTCAGATGAGTGTGGAAGATTCCTTGCTCCCTGTGTTATTAGGAATAATTCCATCTTTTTGGTAAAACTGGCTACAGCACTAATTGTAGACAGTAAACCACATTCTTTCTGAATAGAACAAAGTCAACACAGTCCTGTGAAAGCTGGTGATAGCTAAATATAGAAATATAGAGTGAGCTTTTGTTAATATACTCAAGTATAATATACTGGATGTGTAAAATAGGTGGTTTCTTATTATTAAGGACATACTGTACATTATAGCAGTGCAGAAGACACAAAAGGGACTAAAACTTTTAAAACTGAATGTCATCTACATTTTTAGCTTAGATGAATGGTAGAAAATTGCTGCATGAATCATGTGGAATAGACAGAAAGATAAAGTAAAAAGGGGGGGGCTAGTCCCAGACTTGAAATAAGATTAAATCTGTTCCTTGAGTTCCACATAAGAGCTGTGTGACATTTCGAGGAGATTCCTGACATCTAAATCTTTCAGTTTATTTGGCTATCAGTTATAGCTAATTTTATTCACTTTAGAAGTTAGCAAACAAATGATAAATGCACAAGGCTTATGTGTAAAACATAGAACATGCAGTCGAGAATTATGGTCCTTAACTCATATTTCCACAGGATTATATCTAAAATGCTTATAACATACATATATATATATATATATGTATGTATGTATGTATGTATGTATTACTTCATGTGGCCACGCAATATTAAATTTTTAAACAAGTGGTGTCAGGATATAAAGTGTCAACAGTTCTTTTATTCATTCACTGCAGAAGACAAGCACTGTTATGTACTTAACTGCTCATTCTTTCCCTATACATAATTATTTTACTATGAAAGATTGCATTTTGCAAGAAACATTAAAGTAACTTCATCTCATTGCTTACCACAAATTCTAATAATCAGACAGTGAAATTAGACCTACCTAAGATGATTAAAAAGTTAGAAAATACGGCCTATGAAGAAAAGTTAACACAATTATAATGGATAATTTTAATCATTTTTTTAAAGCATGAGTTGATTTCATAACTGTCTCAGATGTCTGCCAGGAATATTTTCTATCTTCATTTTTTACAGTTCAAGAAATATTGAATTCTCATTACTGTATGAGATCTCATTTAGGAATCAAAAACTACACTTTATCAGTGTTTATCTAGAGTCAACATGATTTAGCTGAAGAAATTAGGAATTGGAAAACCTGTATAAATGAACCACCTCTGTGCCTTTATCACCAGTTTGATGCTAGCCACATTTTCTGATAAAACTTCCTTTGCTTATCTGTACAAGAATAAACTGTGTATGCTTCCTGCCTCACCAGTTGTGAAAATCTAAATGAGAAAATGTAGGGAAAGCACTTTGTATACCATAAGGGTTAAACAAATGAAGCTATTACTGAGTGTGAGAATTGGTGACAGAAATTTTTTTTTTTTTTAATCTTTGATTGTAGGTCAGAATCTCACCACTCTGGCGCAGTTATATTCAGATTCTGCAAAAGAAGTCAGTAGATTAGGTCAACATTCTGCAAATACTTTATCAAAGGGGAAATTTTTTCTTCTTGCATATGTTGTTGGGAACTTAAAAGCTCCTTGTACATTTACTTGAGAAGATAACTTTGTTACTAGCTCTTTGATTAGCTGTTATAAAAGCCTGATAGGGACTGTTGTACTTTCTTCTGAGTTTTCTTTCTTCAGCTCCTCTCTCTTGCAAGTATATTCACCTATCATCTGGACATGATATCATACCTTACTATGATGAAATTGTCATGGTCTTGTCTAATATACCTTTGTTCCTCCATTCAATGAAATATTTACTAACTTATGACTCTGCCAGCTGTGACTTCCAGCTGCTCACTGTCCCTGTCTTATTGTTATGTTCTTATGTAACTTGTGTGTGTCTTACATTCTTTCTCCCTTCTCTTTCTTGGCTCCCTCCAGAGCAAGCAGGTTGCCCTAAGAAAGACTACCCACATTTTAAAAATTGATTTTAGGCCTAAGAAGATGAGAATGTTCTACCATGCCACAAACTCAACAGGTCATGTATTGCAATTCTTTCAGAAATTATTTATGCTTTATTGGAAATTTTTGGTTACCTGCTAAGAATTGCCACAGGGTCTTGCCCATGTCTTAGGTATGTCCTGATTTCTTTCCTAAATCAATGCTATGATTCTTTTTTACATCTAGGGAAAAAAATTATTCCTACTAGTACCAAAGACACTGAATTTGTAAATATTTCATTCATTAAATTTCATTTAATTATTATTTTCTAGTTTTGCAAATAAAACACATCAACCCAAATTCATAATTGGTGCATAAGAACTATTTGTTACTACACAGAGTTGATAAAATTACATGTGATTTTATTGGCCTGAGATAATTTGAAGAGGGTAAATTAATCAACCCCATTCTACTATTAGGAAATGTTTAAAATAACAATGTTTTGAGCTAAATACTTGCACCAAATTTATACGCTGAAATCCTAATCCCCAAGGTGATAGTCTAGAGCTGGAGAATTCAGGAGATATGTAAGCTTAGATTACTTCATGAAAGTAACATCCTTATAATGGAATTAGAAGTGAGGTTAGAATATAAGAAGAGACAGTGTCCTACATGTGCTAAGGAAATGTGTGAGCTCACAGCAAGAGGCAGCTATTCACAAGCCAGAATGAGGGCCCACACCAGGTGCTGATCTGACGTGCAGCCCCCAGAACTGTGAGGAAAGATATGCCTGCTATGTAAGCCTCATAGTCTACATTATTTTGTTAAGTAGTCCAAGATGACTAAAATATACCCATTCAACCCCATTACCTTCTTACACCTAAAGATCTGAGGACTCACACAAGAATCAGTCAATCCGAGCAAGCCCCTGAAGCAACTTTGTCTTTTTAATTTTCTAACACTGACATGATGTGAAATATGACCTGTGGCTTTCAGTCACCCAAAAATTGCTTGGATTATTCTATTTAATGAAGTTGGTGTTCAGTACATAGAAATGATTCTGCTGTCTCAAGATAATATAATTCTAAATATTTTATTATTGTTGAAAGAGATGTTGATAAGGATAAAATATCAATAAATGTTCCACTCATTTTTGTAGGAATATACCTTTTCTTTGGATGAAAACCCATGCACAGATGGCTTGCATACCCTATTTATAGCCACCCCTAAAATAATTGGAATGGTAATTATTCCTATGCAATGGATGAAGAAACTAAAGGAAGAAAATTATCCAGGGCTGTTTAGCTAACTTGCGGGGGAACTAAGATTTGCTCCATAGTTTCTTGGTGGCCAAGTCCCTAGACTTTTAAGAAGTTTTCATTTAGCCATCCACCCAAGCCATATTCTTCTGCTTAACATTTGATTTAGTCTGGAAGTCGACTGGAGTCTTAAGGAATTCCGTTATATTTTATCTCAGAGATTTAGATAAATAAATTCCTAGTGAAACCAAGAAACTGAGTCACAGAAGGAATGGTCTTTGAATCAGCCCAACATTTCTGTCCACAGCTAACATAAATGAAACACCACCCAAGGTAAGTGGAAGGATAGGAAGGCTGCTTACACTACTCTAGAAAAGAATGGAGCCGTTCACTCTAGAGAGGAAAGAAAATCAACTCCATAACTTCAACACAAAATAATCCTCAATTTCTTGTCATACTTTTAGATAAGACTTCTGTTAAGATTTATCAGTGCAAGGTCATTTTAATCTCTCTGTCTGTCTCTCTTGTCTCTTTCTGACTCTCTCTCTCTCACACACACACACATACACACACAATATTCTCCTGTATTTTCTTTGAATTGGTCTAGATTGCTATATAAAGTTAATTTACTGCTCCATTCTCCCTATAATCACACCTTGACAAAAAAAAAAAATCTTTCCTTATTTGAGGATTCTGACAGAAGAACTGGAATAAAATTTGAAATCACCATTAATAAATTCCCACAGACAGAGGTTTAAAACATACTGACCTCATCAGCTTAACAAAATAGGGACTACTCAAGTTTAAAATGGTATAAAGATGAATGCAAAGGTCAAATTATCATAAAGAAGTGTTGCTAACAAAATAAAAACAATTTAGAAATTGCAAACTAGAATCTCTGAAGGGAGAAAAGCACTAAAATACAAACCAGTAATATACTTTAAAAAATACAGATAGAAATACAAAATGACCTTGCAACAAATTTTAAAAAGGAAAAGTAAAAAAGAAATTGTTATGTTATGTGGGGCTATAGTGAAAGAGATGTAAAAACTTTATCTTAAAATCTTCTTGAAAGAATTAAATTTACTTGATCTTTAACACATATATCAATGCTGTATAATACTATATATGTTTTTAACTATCTGCCTAGAGTATTCTAATAAAGGTAGATGTTATAGACATGAATTGGTTTTTAATTCTATTCTGACCTACTGTGTGTTTTGTTGGTGAATGGTTAGGTAATGGTAGACTTTTTTTTTTAAAAGATTTATTTATTTATGCATACAGAGCTGGGGTACAGGCCAGAGATGCGGAGGGTGAAAGGATTCACCAGGAACAGAGAGGAGAGCAGAACAGGCAGATCAAGAAGTACACTGCTGAGGGGAGCAGCGGGCGGGTCAGGAGAGGCCTGCCACGCCATGTGGATCTCCTCCGGGGCAGGCGGGGATCGAACTCATGAGAAAGTGGCTTAATCTTCTTAGTGCAGTGCTTTAACCTGCTGCACTACCAGGGAGGGCCAATGGTAGACTTTTTTCTAAAATGTTCTATCACTTTGTTCTAAACATGTTGATCAAGTTGAGAAATAGTTGGGGATTCAAGCAAACTTGCAAATGGAATTAGAGAACACAAATTTGATCTGCAAACTATTCACTCTTCTTTTAAACTAGATTCATTCAGTGTCCCAATCATAGCACAGTGGTCCAAGTGCTATTTCTACACAAGACTTACACACATCGATGCAAAACTACTGTTCTATCCTGACTTTTAGGAATCACAGCAAGTGGATTATGGGTTATAGAGTCAGACAGAGTGGGTGTCATGTCCGGGCTCTGCTACTGGCATCTATTTCATGATCAAAAGTAAGTTATTGAAATTTCTCAACTTCTGGGCACTCATCTCCAATGTGGGGACAATATATTGTCACCAGGTAAGAATTGTAGGTTTCAAGATTTTATAGAAGACAAATGTGTTCAATATTCAGCTGTGCATGTTTCTGCTGGATAATTTTCTGCAATGAAGCACCTGTGTCAGAGGGTTGGCCAATCATCTAGCCTCATTGCTGTCCAGGTTCCTACCCATCATGCCATTGTGCTACAGACAATTTCAGAGTCTTTATCTTGTCCAGGAAGTAGAGGTGGAGAGCAGAGAGGACACTCCCAAGTCATTAACAGTGAAGCACAGCTGTGAGTTGTTTTGTCCCCATACCACATGGTCCCACCCCAGGCCAGCTTCCTCTGGTTCTCTGTCTTGTTGAGGGCAAGATCTTTTTGAAATTGCTGTGATACACAGAGCCTGACTTCTCTGTGTATCCATTCATTCCCCATGGAGGCTCAAAGGTTCCAGGAAGGAATGGCAGAAAGCAGGATTCTCTCTTGCTTGCAGCAACCGCAGAATACAAATTCCTTTCTCCTTCCCCTCAGCTATTGGACATTATTTTTTCCTGTAATTTATGGTGGAGGAATAACCTTTCTTTTCTATTTGCTGCTCTGAAATACTCTTGTATCAATTAATTCTCTTCATTCTGAAGACTAATTTCTCCCAAGAATTTAAACTTTCACCATGCCCCCTCCTCAGACAGTGTGGTATCTTCATGAACTAAAGAAAGATCAGTGAAAAAGCAGGAGGGGGAAAAAATGTAACAAAGCCAAAACACTATCTCCTTCTCTCTTTCTTTTTCATTTTCTCCATTTCTTTTCTCTTTCTTTCTCAATCATGCATGTACACACATGCACACACACACATTAATATCACTACTGAGTCATATCACATATTTCTGTGTTGTTAGTTGGAGATTAATAAATAAGTGTACATATAAGACATTAACAGAATAAAGTATACTTCATCGGAAAAGTATATAAAAATAATGGATCATTTATTTGAATGAGATAAAAATCATCAGAATGAAAAAAGCTGATTTTTAAGTGTGTACCTGTATACAGGCATTTATTATCTGTGTCTAATATATGTTTAAAATGTTTTATACAAATTAAATTTATTAATTATTTATTAATTTCCCTACACTATTCGTATACCTATGACTGCACTGCTGTTTACCTAATGTTATGCTAATATGATGAAAGATATGAAATAGGTAACATATGTAAACTACAAAATTATTATTTGGCAATTATGAGGAACACATATTTGGATATTTGTCATAGCAAATTTGGTTTCAGTCTTTATAAACTCTTTCAGAAGGCTGCCCCCAAAGAACTTCAAAGAACCTGACAAATCCAAAAATGGAGGGACATTCAACCAATAAAGGAAGAAAGAAGCTTCTGAAAGGAACATTTCCAGTGTCACTCAATGTCCTACTGAAAGGCCATGGCAAAAGTGAAAACTCATCAGTCTGTATTTACTGGTCTTCCATGTTTTCCCTTTGCTGAAATTATAACTGGTAACCCTATATCCCAGTTGAATGCAGAAGGAAGTCAAAATTCATTATCGGTAGGTAGACTAACCAAGAAACATTCCATCAAGTACAAATTCAAAGATAATAAGGAAATCTAAAAATAAATCAATTTTCTCTAAAAGCTTAAAGTTTAAAGGGAGAAGGAAGGTGATTACCTAATCTATAGATTTTTTAGACTTAGTGACATATCAACATCACACAAAATTTCTTACATTAGTCCAAATTAGCTGCTCACAAAAAAAGATTGCTGCATTTTCAGAAACATCAAATCTTCTGTCCAAATTCTTTAGTGTTACTGAATTCTATAGTGGGTTTTAAGAATGGGTTTCCTGGATTATGGCTATAATTTGTGTCTAGTCATTTTATTATATAAAACTTCTCTTACAGATACTGGGTGAATAATCTTTTATATCTTACCTGTATCATACTTCACAAATTTGAATGCAGACAGCATATGTTAGTCAACTCAGCCCCAAATGTTTTCACAAAACCAACTCCTAGTTTATGTTGCCACTAGTTTTCAGATATTTGTATTGATTCAAGAAACTCTGAGGAGTGAGTAAAGAGATTTTGGCTTGAAATCTCTTTGGAGGTATGCATCCCTTACAACACCAGACCTCACTTACAACCAGATGTGGGAAGAACACATGGCAGAAATTTCAGAAAATTTTATCTCAAAGCTCAGAGGCATCTTATTTCCACTCATGAGACAGAGATTCAGTGCTTCCTTCACTGTCAAACACCACAGATGACTTTCCATTGCAGATTTAGCAAAACCTAATTCTAACCTATAAGATGGAGAAAAGGTACTTAGTTACAAGCCTTAAATGCAGCGTGAACATACTGAGACCATATCCCCAAGATCTTGTTCCCTACAGTGTGGGAGAAAATGAGTCTTCAGTGTGTACTCAGTGAAAAAAAGACATTTGTATTAAGAATATTTCTGAGACATCGATGCTAGGAATTAGGCCCATGTCTATACGCGTGAAATAAATAAACTGCTCTGTGGCTGATCTGCTCATTTCTGCCATCTTAAAAGTCAATGTAAATTGTTACACAATCAATTCAAGTGCAGCAATCAGTATTATTCATGATCTCTAGGAAATTTGGTGCAAATGAAATGGCTGGAATTTTGGAAAGTGTTCTCACTTATCAAGTGTTTGATTCACAGAACTTTGGCATTCAAACAATCATCCACTTTTCCTATTTTTTTAAACTTGTAATTTTTTTTTCTTTTTAGAGTCAAAATTTTGGATCTCCCTATAGTTTGAAGATCATCTCTTTAAAATCTAGCCACTTAAAGTTTATTTAAAATATTATTGATCATTCATCATATTTTTTCTTTATTATTTTTATGTTTCAATATCATGGAATTTGGAAAACTAAGTCTGAGAAAACTGTAATTCTAATTCACATTTTATATTATTGCCCTCAGTATTTATGTGTGAATAGATTTAATAAGTATAAAAATCCAAACCAAAAAATTCTAGATTATTATCCATCAACAATGTATCATAATTCTTATCAGGCTAAATAGGTATTTAAAACTTGGGCAATAAATTTTATAATTTATAAGAGTAAAACCTAACTGTCTAAAAACATGTTATTTGGTTCACAGAATTTTAGATCAAAATTCAGAAAGCTGGAAAAAAAATAAAACCCTTTGTAGACTTTTCTCTAGCTTATATCATACATAAACATGTAATTTGGAAGCTCTTCTAGGTCATCTTCCAATAATCAGTTAGAAATTCAGACAGGAATTCAAAAATTCTAATATGAAGGCTTTTCAAAGACTCTCTCATAAGAAACTTTTACTTATTTTTGAGTGTTGTGCATTGCAAAGTGAACAACCTCCAAAGAAACCACTTTGTTTGATAAAAATAAACTATAAGCAAAAGGCCTCAAGGAGAGGGGCGTAACACAAGCATGGTGACTGGCCACACAGGGCAATTTCAACAATATCAAATGTCCCAGAGGAAATTAAATTCCAGGCAGATTTTTGTGAAATAAACTTGCACACAAAAAGAATATGAGCGATTGGTGGGTCTGCATGGGAAATTATTTACCACTTAAGGTGAATATATTCAGGCAGCTTGGCTGGACACATGACACCCAAACTCCATGAAGGTTGAATTTCTCTAGTTAAACAGAGAACATTCTGCTATCCAGAGTATTCCATGCCAGGCAGTACAGTGCTCTAAGCAGAGCACAGACCCCACTCAATCTACTAGATGCATTTCTTCTGGAAACCTATTTCTAGGACAAAGGCCTTCCAATCTTTGTGGATGACACTGTATGCCTTCGCCTTCAATGTAGCAGTTCTCAAACTCTAGGTCTCAGAATCATTTAACTTTAAAAATTTTGAAAAACTCCAAACAGCTTTGAATCCTTGTTGTTGCTACCCAAAATGTGCTGTAAGTTTTGTAGTAGACATTGAAAAAAATATGAAGACAGTTTATAGGTTCAGACCTGAAAATGAAAAACATTTATTGAATATGATATAGCATAAATATAACATTTCATACAGAACACCTGGAGGAGGAAATCAACCAGGGTTTCATAGATAGTATAGGCATTTGTGGGTGATTTGAAAGAAGATGCTATGAACTAGTGACTCTGACTGGAGTTGAAATGCTATGAACAGATCAGGATGGAGATATCTCTCCTCCAGATACTAGATGAGTATGAGCTGGCAGCAAGATTGAATGGATGTGTCAAACTCTCCCTGACCCCATGTAATTATGGCATTGTCTCGCTTCACTCATGCAGAAGTAAGGCTCACTTTCTGGAGATGTTCATTCATAAAGCTGTGTGTGGGTATGAGGCCTAAGGTGCTGCAAACAGAGGGGTTAAATTTACCCCTGCCCCCTCACTCTATCCTGACACTACTAGCACACCAGATAATATATCCGAGGCAAAAGAAAGACTCAAAAGAAATAAACAATGGATACTGAATTGGATGTTTACCAACAAAATATTACGAGAAGAACTCCCTGACCAACCTCCCTCTGGAGGTCCATCAGTCAATAAACCCACACAGGTGCAGGGAGTTTCTGAAAAGTTTCTAACATCTCACTCTTGTATCTGATTAGTGACACAAGAAACTAGGATTAGAATTGAAATTTGAGAATAAATGTAAAATAGATATCAGACCTCCTTGAACTTTTACAAGCAGGTAAATTAGTAGTAGGTAGGTAGGTATTATAGATGACAGATTAGAGGATGGATGGATGGATGGATGGATGGATGGATGGATGGATGGATGGATGGATGGATGGACAGAAGATGGATGGATGGAAAGTTTTGGAGTCAGGCTGACTCTGTACTTTGCTAACTTATTTTGAGAAAAATATTTTTTGACATTTAAGCCTACAAGACCTGTGAAGTGAGGGTAGTAACAATTTCTAACCAATAGTGATTACATGATTTGCATGAGTTAAAGCATTTAACACAAAATAAGTACTGAATAAACATTTCCTTACAGCTGACAAAACCAGAGCAAAATATCCTTGAGAAACAGAATTTTTCAGCTAGGGACATAAAGTAGAAATAATTTGGAGTACAGTGGTAAAATATATTAAACATTATACAATAACACATAAGAGTTTGGACACATGTGTTTGGACACATAAGAGTTCTTTATTGACAAAAATGCTAACTAATCCTCCTCACTTAGGAAAGTTCCTAAAAGTCACTGACTCTCATTCTTTTCCTCCAGTAGCTGCTGAATTTACAAGCATAAGAAGGTCATAGTGACTTGACAAGTCTCTTTAAGTACATTTGGTTGTTCACATTAAGTTGTGAACACTCAATAAATGCAAAATTAACATGTGATTAATTAACAACAAAAACCCTTTATCCCTCTTGCCCAAATAGGGAATAACAGTGTTTTCAATCTACCCAGGGTGCCTCTTCCAAACCTCAGAAAGTTGGATATTGTAGTAATTAATTGTTTAAACACATTATGAAGGATTATGATGAGAGAAAACATAAAAATGTAATAAACACTTGGTAACCCAATTTATTTTAATAGCAATGCCTCTGCCAAGCCAGCAGATTTTTCCAGGACATCACTCCCTTCCATATTCAGCTGAGAGAGATTAGGGAATTGCCTTTAAATGGACTCAACTCATCATGCCCTACAACTAGACTATTTATATAGGCTGACTAAAAGAAAAGTTAATTTTTTCAACTCTTTACAGTATAAAGAATTTATCTAAAAAGTGAGAACAATACCATAATCATGTATTTCATTCAAATACCAGCAAGGCACAAGAAAATAAGGGGTGATGCCAAGAAAGATTAGATAATTCTGCCTAACAAGAGAGCTTTCATTCATGAATGATTGAAGGTTTTAGCAGTGTGTCTCATCCCCCATCCAGAGGGGTAACACAGTGACTGGAACAAATATGGCATTGGATGAAATGGATCTAAAATCCTTCCTCCCAAAAAAGTGTCATAACAAATTTATTTTCCATCAAAACTATGTCTCCTCAGACATAAGATCTCGGTTTTCCCATCTTAGTGCATTCTTTATCCCTCCTCCGAGAGGAGAGGAGCTGAAGAAGTCGTGGAAAAGATGAGCCTTAATGGATGATTAGTTACCATGACAATGGGCCTAAATTTCACTTGGAAGAGATTATATGGAAAAGCAACTAGTGAAATATTTCTGCTGTGGGAGGACTAATGCAATATGCATGTGTTTTTGTGGCTGTGTACATGTGTATGTATGTATACTGCCTTCACTATACTTCTATGATTTTGTACATATAATTTTGTATTATACATAGTACATTGTACTACATATAATTGTGTACAATGTGACAGAGTTAACAACACTTATGCACAGATAACTGGAAAAGTTAGAATATAAATTCTTTAGAAAGTTAGCTATTCCTGTACAGAGCAACTGGGCACATATTGTCTTACTAAGAATCAACTTTGAACTAAACATAACTAAGTTGTTATAAAGAAGTAGTCTTTATTTCTGTGTGTGAACTTTATTGGAAATGTACTCTACAAAAACTAGAATCCAACTTTATGTATCAAGAAGTTCTCTTTTCTTCAATTTCAGTAATCCTTGCCTGCCCCAAACATTACAAAAACAGTTATTAATTTCAAAAATATAGTAATAACAGCAAAACAGATCCAAGAAGGTAAAGTGTCACAAGATGAAAGGAAAAGTTTATAGTGACTGTAATTGTAAACTTACTTTTTACCACAATGGAGTCTCAGTTTCTTCATATCTTGCCATAAAAAATATGCTTATAGACACTGCTAACTTTTAATATTCCCACTGTTGTCTTGATCCCTCTTCCAGTCTTTTCTTGCTTGATGCTGCAGAGTATCTCTGACTTATAGGTGTATGGTATTTTTGTCTCTAAACTATCTTTTCTGAATTTCTCTTGTATTGTTCCAATACTTTGATGTTCTTAACGATGGAATTTTTGAATTCTGTATCTACTAAGAAGAAAAGCACTTCTATGTCGTTGTGAAGTGGTTTTGGAGATTTATTTTCTCTTTGTGCTGTATGAGTCCCCTGAGAATTCATTTGGTCATTTATATTTTTCTTTCTTCCCATGGTTTGCTTTGAGCTTGTTCTGCTGTAATTGGGGTAACTGCTGTGTGAGGTTCCTTCTTTGCCACTGTTCTTGGTATTTACCCATTGGTGGGCATGGCAGCTGGGTTTCCAGGGGGATTTGTGTGGTGCTGGAAGTTCCTCCAGAAACTGGTAGGGGCCAGGATCCAGGCATCATGGTGTCTGGGGTGGGGCAGAGAGTGGGGTGGGGCAAGAGCGGGTAGGCATCAGGCCTTGCAGCTGGTTGGGGTTGGGGTCTGGGTGCTTCAGCATCCAGGACATATTCTATCTATTCTTATTACTAAGGTAGAGCCCACTGTTGCATCCAATATTTGCAGATTGATAAACTGTGTGACTATCTTTTGCAATATTTCTAAACAAAATTAATGAATAATAATGACTTAAAGGTCACAACTCTTAGCTACTCATATTTTCTAACATTCTACTGCGAGTCAATATTCATTAAACAATGACTAAATAGAAATACGATTCTGGAGATCATTTCAAAATGAGAAGCACTTGAATTTTCAAAAATTCTTTACATGTCATATTATTTTAAATATATGTTGAAATGCAAATATAAGTTGACTTATACTTGATGATCCATTTTGATTTCATTATTCAATATCTTAACATGAGAGACCTTGACAGTCCAACAATTCTTTTTCTGTTCTATTTCCAGGTTTCTCTTATTTTTAATTTGGAGAAGGGAAATGGCATTTTACTTCCTGCTTTGTATGGACTCAAAAGTCATAAAGTTGTAAAGAGGAGAAAAATTGTCAATTTCTTAAAGGTTAAATGCAGGAAAATTAGAGTGTCTGAAAGGGCAGAGTCTGAATGGATTCAGTGCTGAAAGCTAGATAGCACAGGAGAGTAAATGCAAGATGAGAACTGAACCAAAGCATGGGGCAAAGGTAAGTATGTAAAAACAGCCTGGATGACACCTTTCCAATTATTTCTCTTACTTAGTGTTTGCACTGAGTTGCAATGAGTACATGCAACCAACCATTTGGCCACAGAAAAGAATAATGGAACTGTGTTTTGAGTGGGTCACTAGTTATAGACGGAAATCTAATAAAGGATAAAATGTCCCTTACTTCTTGCCCCAAACTTTGCCCTTTGAAAATTATAGCATTGTAGATGCAAGAAAAATCTCAAAAGACCAGAAGGAAAACTAGCTTCTAATTGCTGAGTGTAAAAGAGGTAGACTCCTTTTAAATTTCACACAGAAGTATCTAAAACAAATTCTGCTGGTAAAGTTTCAGTGTGGGGAAGGCTGATGTTGGATCAACAAGTCAGATGCTTTTGATCTTGCCATTGCTTGAAACAGGCAAGCATCTAGAACAGGCAAAGGAGGGAATTCTCCTTCTAAGACGCTTCAAGCTTGAAGATTTTTTTAACTCCCCTATGAAAATATAGACTCGGGAAGATGTCAAAAGAGCAGAAATTCACCCTTACCTATCTCTATACAAGACAATTATGGGATTCTTCAGAATGTAATCTGTCCTACAACTTTTACACATTTGTTTGGGTCCACCCACTGAAACCACTCTACTTCAGTTATTTAAAAATTGTTGAAAACAGAGATTGACTCTCACCCCTGCAACACACACACTACCACCACCACCATGTTAAAGGCCCCAGAAACCAATAAATAAAAATTTGTTACAAAGCTGTCACTCTATGACTAAGCAAATTCAAGCAGAACATGTGTAAATACCCATTAAATGAACCAGATGTTTCTGTGTCTAAATGATGACTTGGGAATAAAAGCTATCTTTAGGACATCAACAACTCCTTTTACGTCATCTAAAGCCCTTATCCACCCTACTCTTTAGGAATAACAGAAGCACCCATGGAACCTGAGTTAATTAATACTGACATATTGTGGAAGAAATCTTTCAAAGACATCTATCAGCTTTATCAACAGAAATAAGATGTAGAAAATGTGTTCCGTAATACCCTGTAGGAAATAATAATAAATGATAGGTTATTATTATTTATCTATCAATATATGGAGAAAAGAAGAACTGAGAAGATCACTTTTTAAAGGGCTTTGTAAGTTACATGCCTTTAAGGAATTTATCAATATATGGAAAAAAAAGAACTGAGAAGATCATTTTTTAAAGGGCTTTGCAAGTTACATGCAAAATGTGAGGTTTATACTCACATATGTGATACTGTGGTTTATAATAAGATATATAGACATAGATTCAAAAGTCTTTCCATTGTTAGAATGTGTCTGATCATGTGTCCAAATATAAGTACTCTACGTATTCTTATTTCTTGAGATAGACCTCATTGTTGCATGTCTGAACCTAATATTCACAGGCTGAGGAATTGTATGACTAATTTTTGCAATATTTCTAAACAAAAGTAATGAATACAATTACTTAAGGCACACAATTCTTAGCCACTCTTATTTCATATATATACATGGTCTTCATTTATGGCACAGAGCTGCTAGAAGCTACGAAATTTCCTAAGTGGTGAGAAACATAAAGGGGTCTTTTGTTTTATGATTGGGTACCCAGGGGAACCAAATGGAGTTGGAGAGTTTTAACTTAAAGCCTCAGCTGCTGATTTCTCAAAAGGAGAGAGGGGCTAGATGTTGATCCGTTGTCAATGGCCAGTGATTTAATCAATCAAACCTAAGTATGGAAGCCTCCATAAAAGCTCAGAACAACTGGATTCAGAATTTGGGGAACTGGTTCCAGTTTGGGAAACCAGAATGCTTCCATGTGCCATCTTATTGAACTTCAAAGTCCGTTGGCACAGACACTCCTTAGTTCTTCATTTGGTTGTTGATTAGTAGCCTTTAAAATCACTTGTAGGCCGCCCCTGGAGGCACAGCGGGTTAAAGCACAGCACTGCAAGTGAGCCACAGCTGCTTCAGTTTGAGTTCGCTCACCAGCCGCAGAAGTGATCCACATGATTAAGCAGACCTCTCCTGACCCACCTGCTGCTCCCCTCAGCAGTGTACTTTGTCAGTCTGCCTGTTCTGCTCCCAACTCTGACTCTGGTGAATCCTCTCACTGCCCCTGCACCCAGTTCTGTATGCATAAATATATAAATCTTTAAAAATAAATAAATAAAATCATTTGTGAACTGGTCATCCAGTGAGTAAACTGAGAATCCCTCTAGCTAGTTCTGTGAGCCACTCAAGGAACCAAGGAGAGAGCAACTTGGTTTTGATTTACAGCAATAGATCAAAAGGACAGGTAATAACAAGATCTACTACTGACTCCTGAAGGAGAGGACATTCTAAGGAAAACAGCTGTTAACTTGTGGAACCTGATACTATTTTCCAGGTAGCTCATGTCAGAATTGAGTTGAACTGTAGGACACCAGGTGATATCAGAGAATTGCTTGGTGGTGTGGCAAAACCCTAACTCATTGAATCTTAGTGCTGAAATCTGGGTACAGAGAAGTAATTTAAGAACTAAAAGAGTTGTATATAACCCACTGATTGGAAAGGACCTTAAAAATCTTTCAGTCCAAAAGTTAATGCTTGTATCCATTTTAAAAGTTAATTCAACTTTTTTTTTTTTAAAGATTTATTTGTGCATACAGAACTGGGGTGCAGGCCAGAGGTTCAGGGGCAGTGAGAGGCTTCACCAGAGACAGAGTGGGGAACAGAACAGGTAGATCGACGAAGTACACTGCTGAGGGGAGCAGCGGGCGGGTCAGGAAAGGTCTGCCACGCGATGTGGTCACCTCTTGGGCAGGCGGGAATCGAACTCATGCGGAAGCCGCTTTAGATTCTCAGTGCTGTGCTTTAACCCACTGCGCCACCAGGGAGGGCGGGTCAGGAAAGGTCTGCCACGCCATGTGGTCACCTCTGGGGCAGGCGGGAATCGAACTCATGCGGAAGCCGCTTTAGATTCTCAGTGCTGTGCTTTAACCCACTGCGCCACCAGGGAGGGCCTAAAGTTAATTCAACTTATTGTGTATAATTGTGCCAGGTATTGTACAAAGCTTTTTGAAAACACCTATTCATTGTTTGATACAACAATTTCTTGCAGCAGGATTTTGAAAAGTCTGAAAGAGTGAATAACTTGTCCAAGATGCACTATGAGCAAAAACAGAGCAGTGATTCAAACTGAATTCTTGATCAACTGAAGTCTATGTTCTCCATGGGGTAACAACTCGCAATCATGAATAACAACATCCTTGGATCTTTCCCTCACTTGTGGAGACTCCTTTAATCACTGCTTGCTGGGAAAGCTTGGAAGGGGTAATTAGAGGTCATTGTTTCAGAGAGAAGGACATTAGGAAGTTTGTTAGATAACTAATTCTAAAAGAGAAATTTCAAAATAGATCAGAATGAGAATATGTACTTTAGATCAGAATGAGAATATGTACTTTAGTTGAAACAAACTTTGAAAGAATTCAACCTTGAACTATGGTACTCAGAATGGGAATGAAGAGAGTACTGTTATTCTTTTAACATTTCTGCTTCAATAATATTTTAAAATATAATTTAAATATTTAGGAACCTATAAAGAAATAAGCGCAGTAGAATCCAAGAAGTTTCAAATGTAGATTTAGGACTAAAATTCATGATTGATTGACAAGGCATACAAGATTATTGACCATTTGACAAAAGTCACTTAGTTTGGAATTTATTTTGTATTCAACACTTTTGCATCATTGACAATTCTCCCTTGAGTTTTACTTTGTTTCTTGTTTGTTAGTTTATTTAATTTCAAAGACAATTAGATGAGCCAAAGTAATGATTCTACACAGATGTATAAGTGTATCCTGAGATGAATAAATTATGGACATTTCAATAAGTAACAAATGGAAAGGGAGCAGCTGGTTGCTTAAACACAGATGGGTTTATTGGTTGGAATAAACTTCATCTTGTCTTTTTTTTTTTAAAACTAAGCAATTTTGGCCCCTTTTTTGTTTTGTGAAGAAATTACCAAAGAATATAGTTCTTAGTGCACTGCTCTTTGATGGCCAAAGCTAAATAAAATGAGTTAATATGTTTTTACCCTTCCTCAGTGGTCTAGGTATATAGGTTTAATCTCTGTATGTGAACCTTAAAGACTAGATAAACATACTTCATAACTTGATGAAAAAAAAATACATGTGTGGTACAGACTCTTAACTCAATGACAGACTATTCTACAAATGTGAAAGAAAAAAATCTAATACAGCCTTTCCTTCACTTTGTGAGTTCTTGATAAGAAACAATTCAGGCTAGGGAATTCAATGATAGAATGTTGAAGAATTCTTATATAAATTGCATTATTGATAAAAACATCTTTTAAAAAGGAAATTATGTTATTTCACTATTCCAAATAGCAATTGTATACAAGAAAAATTTTAAAATTCCCTGACATCGCAGTAAGTATCTCACATAATCTAACTGCAATTATATTGATTAGGCTAGTTATTAGGGATGCCTGCAAAGATCATTTAAGGGAAAACTAAATAGTAGAGGTTAAGAGCTGGTGAACTAGAGTTCATTCTGTGTGGTTTAAATTGTGGTCTACTAGTTGCTAGTTAGTAACCACAACTAAATTAATTTAACTGTTTAAGCTTTGTTTTCCTCACTAAATGGGGATAATAATTCTACCTTTTCTGTAAGATCATAAAGAAGATCAAATGAGATAGCAAACAAGTGTTTAGTATAGTGCTGTTTTATGCAATACATGTTCTATTTGGTTTTGTGACTGTGTTATTGTTGTTGCTGTAATTTTTATTATCTGATTTCTCATATATTTGCCACTTAAGTTCCATCTGCCCAGAATGTTCTTTCATCATTTTTCCTAACAGTCAAATGTTATCAGTTTTTTCTACCATCTCTACCATTATGTTCTGGCAGTTCACTATAAGTAGAAGTTAATTATCTTTCCTCAAAAGCATTATAATTGCATTGCCCGTGCAGACATTTACACTTAATTCTTATAGGTTTACTTAGGTTTTGCTTCATCATATTTTTCTCAGTATATAGTCAGCTCCTTGAAAACAAACACTACAACTGTTTCTACATACCTAATATATTTTCTTGCACAGAATTGCAAGCAATTAATATTCATTTTCCCGATAGCATACAGTAAATACAAATTTCCTTCACCTCACATAAAATGTCCATTTAACTATCTTACATTTATGTCATTTGTTACTGTGTATAGATCTCAGGCACTTGTCTATATATTTTAGTGATTCATTTCCTTTAATTCTCATGTGATTCTATGAGCTAGCTATATATTTTTTTTTTAAGATTTATTTATTTATTTGTGCACACAGAACTGGGGTACAGGCCAGAGACGTGGAGGGTGAGAGGATTCACCAGAGACAGAGCGGGGAGCAGAACAGGCAGATTGTCGAAGCACACTGCTGAGTGTGCTGGATCACCTCTGGCAGGGGAGCAAACTCATGCTGCGGTGGGTAGGCCAGAGGTTCAGGGGCAGTGAGAGGATTCGCCAGGGACAGAGTGGGGAGCAGAACAGGCAGATCGATGAAGTATACTGCTGAGGGGAGCAGCAGGCGGGTCAGGAGAGGTCTGCCACACCATGTGGGTCACCTCCCTAGCAGGGGAGCAAACTCATGCTGCAGTGGCTGCAACAGCTTCATAGTGCTGTGCTTTAACCTGGTGCACTACCAAGGAAGTCCCGATATAGGGAAGTTTTAAAAACACTTTTTGCTATGTTACACTTCTTAATGTTCCCCACAGTTACTGGTACAGAAACTTTTCTTAAACTCTGTTTATTTCCTAAGTGATAAGAGCACAGGAGGATCTTTTCTTCTCAGTTTTGGTCTTTAACCTGGGTTCCTGACAGAACTCCCAAATCCCTTGGGACTTCCTGGGTGATAGTAGAATCTTTGCTCTAATGAGGTGACTTTTAGCAGAGAACCCCCCTATTGCTACAAGCTGGGTGTTGATCACCAAAAAGACAAAACCATGATTACAAGTTTGAAACTTCCAGTTCCACACACATCCCCATTCTCCTACAGGATGAGAGGCTGGACATTTATCTAATGATGAATTATGCCTACATGATCAAGCCTTCATAAATAAATATCCCAGTGTGCTGGGGTAGGAGAGATTCCAGCTGGTGAAGCTGTGACTGTGTCGAGAGCACCACATACACAGGGCGCGGGAGCTCCTCCTTCCTCCATGCTCCACACCATGCACCCTTCATGGGGATCTTCACCTATGTCCTCTCCAGGGACTTTGGTAATAAGCTGGTAATAAGTGTTTCTCTGAGCCCAAGGAAGGGGTCTTTGCGCATTGTGCTTTACAGCTGGCCAATCAAAAATATAGGTGACAACAGGGAACCTGCAGCTGACATTTGCAGTGGGGATGGAGGGGCAATCTTATGAGAATGAGTTCATTTTTTTTTCAAGATTTATTTATTTATGCATACAAGAACTAGGGTGTAGGCCTGAGGTGCAGGGGGTGACAAGATTCACCAAGACAGAGTGGGGAATAGAATAGGCAGATGTACTGAAATACACTGTGGAGGGAAGCAGCAGGCAGGTCAGGAGAGGTCTGTGTGCCATGTGGGTCAACTCTCTGTCTGGGATAGAACTTAGGCTGCAGTGGCTGTGGACAGCTTGATAGTTCTGAGATTTTAATACTTGCACCATCAGAGAGGCCTGAAACTGAGTTCTTAACCTGAGGCCTGACCTTATCACCAGGTAATGAAGGACAGTCAACTGGTGTCAGATATTCACTTGATATAAGAAATCTACACAGAAGCATACTGTGAATAAAGAAGAGATGTAAAGAGATGTAAAGATGGTTTTTTCTATCCAGTTATATAGTCAGTATGAGACTAAACGGGATTCAAGCCTAGCTGACTTCCTCTAGAAAGACTATGTTAACTTCTACTTAATACTGTCTACCTAATAAGCTTACCCTTAATTGATAGTATTTAAAGAATAATAATTAAATTCAGTATTTAAAATAACTACAATACCTTCTCTATTTCCTTCTTAGTTTGTTGTAGGTTGGGTTAGAAACCAGAAAGCAGAAAAATAACTATAGTAGGT
The DNA here is from genome assembly GCF_000260355.1 of Condylura cristata. Lineage (NCBI taxonomy): Eukaryota > Metazoa > Chordata > Mammalia > Eulipotyphla > Talpidae > Condylura > Condylura cristata. Next base: position 36,988,550 of record NW_004567115.1, on the reverse strand, counting down.
ATCACTATCTTGAGTGTCTTCTTTTAAGAGTTAGAAATGTGTCCCTATTTCTATAATGAGGAATCAAGTTTAAAGATGGCAAAACAAAATATCTTAAAATACAATTCTCTTGGCTTAAAACAGGGTGGGTGAAAATAACAATAAAGGACATATTTGAGGTGTGAAGCATAATCCTACACAGTTCTAGTAGATTTTCTCCTTAATTTTCTCCTTAATCTAGTAGATTTTCTCCTTACAACTACTATTGTAACTTTCAGGAAAGAGAAAAGCAGGCTGAGAGCTGGGAGTTTGGCCTTGATGTTCTCCTAGTGAACATAATCTAATTCACAGAAAATCATGAGACCAGAATGGATTGAGACAAAAACATCATCACTTTACAATCATGTCTGAACCTAGACAACATCCAGGACATTTTCCAAACCACAAAAATGACCAAACGTCTGCTTAACCTGGCTATCATGCATATCTGCTGCTCTTCTACCAATTACAGCTTAATTCTCCTCCATCCTGCCTTTGAAGAGAGAATTATTAAGGTAAAGAATCATAAAATAATCCCTGCTCCCAAAGCGCCCAATCCCAAATTCCTTCTTTGAGCCCTCTCCAAAATCACTGAACATAAGCCTAAGTCTTATAGTAAGTTCTTCATAATATCCTCTTATTGGTATGTTCCACTGCACCCATGACACACTCCTGCCCTCACTGTAACATGCCAGTAACTGGTTTGATTTGGGGATAGCTTCCCTGGGGTTCTTGAAAGGGAGAGCCCTGGCAGTATCACTGTCTATTTTTTTAAAGATGTATTTATTGATGCTTACAGAACTGGGGTACAGGCCAGAGGTGTGTTGGGTGAGAGGATTCACAGAGATAGAGTGGGGAGCAGAACAGACAGATCAGTGAAGTACATTGCTGAGGGGAGCAGCAGGCAGGTCAGGAGAGGTCTGCCACGCATGTGGATCACCTCTGGAGCCAGGAATCAAACTTCTGTTGCAGTGTCTTTGGAGAGTTTCATAATGTGGTGTTTTAACCCGTTGTGCCACCAGGTGTTGGCGTGAGCTATAATTTGTATCAGGTAGAGTCCACTATCACTATTTTATAGATCAAGAGATTGTGCCTCAGATAAAATAAATCACCAAGCAAGGTGGCAAAACTACCATTTGATTTTAGATTTAAACCCAGTTTAATTTTTAATTGTTATTTTTGTTTGTTTGTTTTGGTATGTTTTTGTTATATAGACTTTAGAGAGTGGTCTCTAGGCCACTACATGATATAGCCCTCTATGTAATATTACATTTACAACCTCTCTATGTAAAGGTAGATAATCAGGGAGGATACTTATGTAAATAAATATTTAAAAAATAATAAGGTAAGAACAGAAACTAACGTTACTGTGCTCTTACTATATGCTAGCTACTATATGTGTATTTATTTGTCTCACAATCCATTGAAGTATAAATTACAACCTTTGAAAATATTCAACAATTGACTAGATGGTCAAAAAAGTCGATTATTTACAACTGGCAAGTAATTTCTCTTAAATTCTACCACTAGCCAAGTTTGTAACTTTTAACTTAGCAATAGCAGATGACTTATATTCACATTCTTACAATAAATGGAAATAGTCCCTATCTGGAAAATTAGATAAAAAATATCATTAAGTATCCTCTGGTTTAGAGTCACTTTTTATTTCTGGATAAAACTCAACAAGAAATGGATTCTCTTCGTGTACTTCCTTTATTTTCATCTGTTATTTAATTTTCACACAAGTTTTGGAACTAGAGATTCCCTAATACTGCCTCTACTAAGTAAACTACAAAAATGATTTTGAGAGCATGTTGAATGAGAACATCTTGAGTTCCAAGGTTCTCTTAGAAGCTTCAGTGAAGAACTTACATGGGTAGTTAAATGGTTGATTCTAAGTGTGATATTAAGAGTGAGATTGCGCTCAAGATATAAATTAAGAAAAGTCAGCTATAGAAATACTTTATAGCTTCATATTTTAACTATAAAAACTTATGACCAATTGTAGCTTACACCAACACCAATTTGTTTCTTATGGTTCTGGAGGTCAAATATATGAAGTAATATTTTATGGGGTAAAATCAAAATGTGTTCCTTCCAATATCTCCAGGAGAATTAGTTTCTTTGCTGCTTCTAGTTAATGACCATCTTTAAAGTATTTCACTCTACCTCTGTTTCTATGATTCCATCTCCTTCTCTAGTTTTTTACCTTCTTTCTTCCCTTTTATAAAGATCTTAAGTTACACTGGGTCCAATTGGATAATTCAAAATAATCTTCCAATATTAAGACTCTTAATCACACCAGTTAAGTCTGATTTGTCATGTAAGATAACACATTCAAACATTTTAGGGATGAGGAGGTGGACCTCTTTAAGAAATCATTGTTCAACTTACTGTGGCTGGTCTTTAAAGCCAAGAGACTGGATGAGTCCACCTGAGGAGTGAACAGAAGAAGCAAAAAAGATCAGCCTCTAAAATCAGACACATTCCAACATGAAAACCTGGAAAAACCATCAAGAAAAACTACGTGGACTGATATTGCATAGAACAGCTCTTACCTTATCCCTAAGCAAATGGACTTACAAATTCAAGGAGGAGTGTGTAAATTGTTTGAGTCACAGTGATTCAATCTAATAAACTCTTGCTGTACTGGTGAGTAACCTCTGTAATTCACTCTATTGGAAAAGACATGTAACAAACAATAAACTGAAAATCTAGAGACATCATGATACATAATATAAGAATAATAAATTGAGCTATGTGATAAGGAATGATGAAAAATAACTGCAAGAAGTATTCTTTTAGGTTGGCTGGTTGGGGAAAAACTTTAAAAAAATCACATTGAGCTGACACAAATTGACAAGCATGAGCCTGGAATACATTCTAGAGGAAGAGAGCTCCAGGAAAAGAAAATAGCTTGTACCTAAGGCAATGATAAGCATTTTGAGAAGAGGAGGCCTGCTCAGAAAAGGGAAGCAGAATGCAAGGTGAAGTCAGAAAAGCAAGAAAGTCACCATCATACTATGCTGATTCAACTGTAATTTGAATCCAGGATTTCAGACTTATTGTGAAATATAATGGGAAATTAATGGAAGGTTTTTCCAGGCTATGATAGGGTTTCGTTTATGTATATGACAAAACTGAGGTAGGAGAAAGTCTTATCATATATTCCAGGGAGGGAGAGATTATGTATAGTCATGGAAAAGAAAGATGGGCTGACTTGAATGAAGAGGGAAGTAGTGATGAATAAATTCAGTTTGTATTATCTACTTGAAGTTTATAGGCTTTGTAGCTAATCTTACTATTTTTATCCCTCACAGGAATAATTTGTAGTATTTCTGATTTGCTTAAAAAAAATAAAGCTAATGTGAGGTGTTTTAAGGCTTACTTGAAAGTGCTTAGTTCTACTGTAGACTTATGACCAAGCTGAAAATTATTCTAAGTGAAAACTTTAGAAATTTGCATAGTTACTAATTATAATAACTAGTTTTAAAGAAGTTATTTGACAATAGCTTTTTCTGCATTGGTAATTTGTTAAAAAATTAAGTTCTGGTGATTGGCATAAGGATAACTATTATGAAAGTATGTTAGAAAATAATTATTAGTAAATTTTGGAAGATTCAGAAAGAAAAAACAGCCTGAAACACAAAATCCTTGATATGCAGATAAAAAAGGTTTTTGTTTTGTTTTTAGACAACATAGGGAAAAAATTAACGGATATTAAAAACTGCCAAAACAATCTGGTTTTATTTTATTATAAATTACAAAGGAGAAAGATAGCTTTCTTTTTCTTTGTGGAGCTTATCTACCCATAAACACTAAAAATAGGGGGAAAAAAAGTTTGTTTGATAGCATGCCATCCCCATTTAACGTGCATTTAAAGGCATTTAATAATAGTAATCATCTACAAGGCATTCATCAGAAAATTTCCATTGCAATTCATTTTATTAGTTTGTGGAATACAAACAATAGCAGGCTTGCATTTAAGAAAGTTAATGATGGGGTTGTTTTCTTTTTAACAAGGAAGAAAAAAAAGGAAGCTCAAATAGTGTTACTTATTGAAGTCAAAACAAAGAAAACTCTTCAAAGCTTCGAAGAAGGCCACCCTAGGAACAAAGGATTCACACTCTAGAGAAGGCAATAGATACTGGTCACAGTAGGTTGCCTGTGAATTCTTGGGGAAAAGTAATGCTGTTATAGTCCATGTGCTGGAAAGGTCAGAGTATACCACAGTCAGTGATGTCAAGAGTACATTTCTGACCTGAATTCTGATAGGCTCAACTTAGTTTAAGCAATCTCCTTACTGACTCTGAGGTAAACAATTCATTCTTTTTAAAAGTCCCCAGGCCCAGCCTTAACTTATTTGATCTCAGATAATAAGGATTTCTTAAACAATCAGTTCTATTTCCTTCTATCTAGCTACATGCTCTTTAATTCAGAAAACATTTTTTTTGTTGAGTCATGACAGAACAATAATAGAGAAGTGAACTCATCACTTTCAAAAGGGGCTTGATTTTCTTTTCACTTAAGTATGACTATTTCATCTTGGGTCAAGGTATCAACCTTTGGGTAGTAGATTCAAAGTCACGTGCATTTTGAACATGGGTAATTTACTGGTTGCCATCAGAAGGCCGGATGCTAACGTACCAAGGGCAAAATGTAAACATGCTACATGTAGTAATGTTCTTATAGCACTTGCACTAGAAATCACCGGCAAGGTGAGATGGATTTTTCAAGTATGAGTTGGCTAAGAATAAAGGAATATTAAAACAGGCACCAGACGAAATTTTATTTGCCCCCTGAGTGTTATACTGACAATTCCAATGAGCCATGAGCATCAGCACAAGGTCAGAGTCCACTATTATGGTATCTCTTGAGTGTACTTGAACATAATACTAAGCAATCAGATCATGAGCCTACAATTAAATCTAGTAAGAATTATAGGCAAATTTTAAGAGAATGTCTAGACATCTCCATGAAGTTTTCTTTCACTGTGAGTGCTAATGTAACTTTTTAAAATTACATAATCAGATAAAAGACTTACTGTTCCTTTTCATCTACTTTACCAATTCCCTTTAATATTGAGATCCCTTTCAGAGTGTTTCTGTTCCAGTGAGTTCTCAAATTAAGAAAATACAGGTTCTCAGCATTACTGTGATAGGTAGAAGAGGGACAGACTGAAAGTTAAAGGGTTCTCATTTCTTTGACACTAGAAGAACTGTTTATTTCCTAAAATGTGCATTTTACTTAGAAGTAGACATAAATTGGTCAAAGGTGTGATTATAGTCCTCTTGCATCATTATCTAACAATTTGTTCTAGGTACGCTAATTCTCTTGGTGTTTGGCTAGAGAAATATTAAAAGACAATGTAATTTTCAGAAATGCTAATCAAAACAAGTAAACTGCACATGTCAGCACTTGTTCACAAAATTCAGAGGGCTCTTATTCTGTATAGTTTAACATAAGAAAAGTTGCAAAGAACAACAGCTAAAAATAAGGATTAGCAGCAATATAATTAAATTACATTAAAAGCTACCAATTCTAGGGACTTCTCTGGTGGCCCAGTGGATTAACCATAGCACTATGAAGCTCTCCACAACCACTGCAGCATGAGTTTGATCCCCGGCCAGAGAGGTGACCCACATGGTGCGGCAGACAACTCCTAACCGTCCCATTGCTCCCCTTAGCAGTGTATTTGCTCCCCATTCTGTCTCTGGTGTATCCTGCTCCCCATTCTGTCTCTGGGGAATCTTCTCATCCCCCTACCTTTGGCCTATATCCCAGTTCTTGTATGCATAAATAAAAAAAATAAATATATATATATATATATATATTTCAACTCCTGTGGGGAGTTGGAAGTTTTTAATAAATATTTTTAGCAGTAGCAAATCTTCAATTTCACTATTCTGGTCAAAAGAAGATGATGAGATGTGAGCTTTTGTTCTCAAAACAAGTGTGTGTAGCAAGAAATTAGTGTTGACCAGTTTGTAAAACACAGAGCTCTAGAGAGTCACTGTTTCATCAGACTACAGCCCAGGAAGACAGAATACTTGCTACTTCCAAACAAAACACATGATTCAAGAACAAGCATATTTTTCCGGAGGAAAGAAAGCAACTGTATTAAAATAAATAACTAAACAAAAAGTGCTCCTGGCTCAAATGTAGTAAAACACTTTTCTTCAAAATTATAGTTTTAAAAATTATCTTGTTATTTATTGTCCATTGTGCCTATACTTAACAATGTAGTATTGTGTACTTAAAATATAAGAGGTTATCTCAAGTATTTTATCGCAATAAATGTACATGGCATATATATTGATTTTAAAACTTAAAAATTTTGCAGAAACTTACATTTTTGCAAAATGTACCTACTTTTTAAGGTGGTGATCTCTGACATTTTTTTTAAAAGACTTTTGATTTATTTATGCATACAGAACTGGGGTACAGGCCAGAGGTACAGGGGTGGTGAGAGGATTCACCAGAGACAGAGTACGGAGCAGAACAGGCTGGTCAAAAAGGTATACTGTGGAGGGGAGAAGTGGCCAAGACAGGAGAGGTCTGCTGCGCCATGTGGATCACAAACACGGCCTGGGATCAAACTCTTACTGAAGTGGCTGTGGCTTGCTTGCAGTGCTGCACTTTAACCCACTGCGCCACCAGTAAGGGCCAATTTCTGACATTTTAAAGTGAACTGTCATTTCCTCATCTGTACCCAAGTATGCCACCAGCAATACTACTTAATTCACTAAATTGCCTCACCACTAAAAATCTAAATTAATGAGTTCAATTGAGTTTTATCTTTTTCAAACAATATTTACAAAAGAAATACTTTCTCAAAAAAGTCAATGAATTTTTCTGGGTAGTACTTGAAGCATATTAGAGCTGATATCCATACCGAAGAGATTTTAAAACTACTATGAAGCTTACTCGTTTATTCAGTGTAAAGAGAAAGAAATATCATCCTGCAACTATTGTAAAATTTTTCATCTAGTTTAGATTATCTGTCTTAGACAAACACTGTCAGAGAAAATCTCCAAACATATTATAATGAAACATGTCAAATTAAACACCATCATTTTAATGCATTTCTGCTGGATTAATGATGTTTGGTTTAAAAATATACTTGGATCTCCCAAATATTTTGTATCATTTCTGTGATACTAATACCTAATTGAATTTCTATAATTTTACAATAGTTATTTATTACTACTATTATGTATATTTTGTCTGCTAAGAATTGTGAAGCTTTAGAAGCTGTTCTTAGGGGATATGTTGAATGTTAAAAAGATTTCCTGGCCCTACCTGGTGGCGCAGCGAGTTAAAGCACTGCACTGAGAAGCTAAAGCCACTTCCTCATGAGT
>NW_004567115.1:36961533-36980791 GCF_000260355.1 Condylura cristata | reverse complement strand
CCAATCAAAAGCAAATTCTGATATGATCTCTTCACTAATGGGTGCCTGAATTATCTGTGGTTGTTAAATGAGCAGATTTGTATCTACAGATATGTCTACCTCTCCAAGAACAAATGGTATTTCCAGTAGAATTTTTGCTCACTTGGAATAATAAGTTAAAGTCCTAATTATAGCAACTTCTACTAGTGCTCCTGATATCAATAAGTGCAAGTAGTTATCTTATGAATACATTTGAACTGGTTTAAGGACTTTTCATTATTGTATGGCAAAGCAGAAAAGGAGGACTATTTGTGTCATGCATTATTTCCTCCCTAACATAATGATGAAATATAAACTTTGCAAGGTTGTTTTTTTGCTGTGTGGGAAACCAGTGTTTCTGTGAGATAAAAACATGGAACTAATTGTTTATATTAGCGCCTTTAGGACTGGTGCTATTTTATATGCAAATTTACTAGGGCAATTTGTTTTACATGTGTATTAAGTTAAATGAATCAAATTATCTGAGTGGGTTGAACTGAGATGATAGACCATTTCATTCTATTTGAAAAGAATTTGAGATTCAGCATTTTATACGCATCTAATTGAAATGTATTCATGCCTCTGTAAAGCAGTGATAAACCTAATAAATGAGGACAGTTATTATGCACCAATAAAATATCAAAATCCGGCAAATTATAAAACAGTTATTGGCATGACTATTTAAAATAACATAACTAGCTATAAACCTGGGTCAAAAATAATTATTCCAGTCATCCTAGGAACAATCTAGAAGAGCAAACTACATTTTTAATTCTACAGATGAAGGCTTTATCTAAAATGACAATAATAGAGTCTATCAGGAACTGGACTGTGCATCACAGATTAGACATCAGGGAGGCTGATTTGACCTGAGCCAGGGCCCAATTCTCAAGTCCACGCAAGAACTAAGGTTTTGTCTGCAATAGCCCGACCTGCAATCCTTTATGAAGTGAGGCATTTGTTAATATTTCAGTGCAAGAAGTAAAATCCTCTTCTTTGATGATGAAGTCATGAGTCGCTTGATATTGTGTACCAGTTATTTCCAGTTGTTTTTCTTTCCTGTCTCTCCTTCTTGTTGGCTAGTGCTAATGGAATTTTTTTCTTTCTCAGGCCGTTAATGTTAGAGTGGGTTCTGGAGGTGACTTTGGAGGATGATGGCCCTCAAGGAGTTTTTTTGGGCACTCCCTGATGGTTCAGAGGATTAAAGCACTGCACCGTGAAACTATCCATAGCCACTGCAGCACAAATTTGATCCCCTGCTGGGGAGGTGACCCACATGGTGCAACAGACCTCTCCTGACTTGCCTGCTGCTCCCCTCAGCAGTGTTCTTTGTCAATCTGCCTGTTCTGCTACCCGCTCTATCTCTGGTGAATTCTCTCACTCACTGCACCTCTGGCTTGTACCCCAGTGTGCATAAATAAGTAAATCTTTAAAAAAAAAAAAAAAGTTTTGTTGCAGGACAAGAAAGAGAAAGAGTGGAGGGAAAATGAAGATTCTAATGCCCTAAACAGTGTTTTGTGTCACTAAGTAAAAGGGTATTTCTTAAGAGCTTCTTAACATCATTGATTTTTTACAGTAATCTTTTTCTTAAGTTATCAAATTTTACTTAGTTGCTCTACAAGAAACTGCTGACTTCCTAGCAAGATAACTAAATGATGATGGGTAATAAGTGCCTTTTAACATCGTATATAGATTGAAAAAGGTTGTCTTTCAGTGAGCTTTGAAATAGTTTAAAGCCTTCAGTAATAGTTTTATAATGTGGTGGCAAATTCTAACATCCATTTAGAGAAGTTTCTGTTCTACTCATTCATCTAAGTCCAGATTTCTAATGACAGGTTGGTGATCATCCTAGCTAGAATGCAGAACAACCTTTGTGTTAGCAGACTTCTGGGAGTGAAGTCACAGAGATCCACAGTAAAATTCTCACAAGTATCATCTTTTGGGATATGTCCATCTCAAAATTTTTTAAGAAAAATGAAGAAAAAGCTGCTTTGCTAGACTCTTTGATGTTCATTCATTTTAAAATGTTCTTTTGGGACAGAATAAGAGATGAGACCACTGAAGAATAAACATTTGGAAAGACCTCAGAAATAAATACCAAATGCAACTAACATAGGTCACATTATCACTCTTGCTCATATTGTAGGCAACATCTTCTAATTATCAAAGGTTTTTTTAATTTTCATTTTCTTTTCAGGCACATTAAACTTTTGGCTAGGATAAAGGAGAGCCCATACCTTCTTAATCCATACATGCAATAGATAGAAGGAATTTTGGGTTCCACAGCACGTCTACAAATAAAAGTGACACCAAAGTCCAAAGAGCATTCTGGCAGTTTTGGTGAGTTTACGAATTAGGATCAAAGAAAATGAGCAGGAATCCCTGTAGCAGAAGAATGATCTAAATATGCATTTGGTGAAAGTTCACAACTCATGGCATAAGGAAACAAAGATGCAAGTTGCAATTGCAGGCCTCACTGATTTCAGGACTGAGAGGCTTTACTCACACCTAGGGAAGAGCCATGGAAACCATTCAGCTCAAATCTTCATGGTGTCGAAATGATTTTAAAATATCTTGCCTAAATACACATGTGCAGAAAATACTAATATTTTCAAATAGCAAATGCTATTAGAAAATATAAAATTAAGGGCCTTCCTGGTGGCACAAGGAATTAATGCCCAGCATTATAGATGAAGCTATACACAGCCACTGAAGCATGAGTTCAATCCCGCCTAGGAGGTGACTCGCTGGACACAGCAGATCTCTCCTGTCTCGCCTGCTGCTCCCCTTGGCAGTGTATTTCAGTGCATCTACCTGTTCTGCTTCCGACTGTCTCTGGTGAATCCTCTCACCCCCGCACTGGTCTGTACCCCAGTTCTAGTATGCAAAAATAAACAAATCTTTTATAAAAATAGAGAATATAAAATTAAAATTTATCTCTTTAACATTTCTTCTCACAGCAATGCCTCCAGGAATGTCTTCGCTGCTCTTGTTCAAGAAAAATATGGCCTTTTTGCAGTTTCCCTTGTGTGCTCCTTACACTCTAGAGAGCAGCCTCTGGACTATTTTGATCTACTTTGTTTATAGAAGCTACGAGCAAAGCAGCAAACTGGGGGGGTGGGGGGGGTGGAGAAGTCATTGTTTTGAACACTTTGTAAATAAGACAATAGGACTTGCTTTTAAGTCATATCAACAAAAGGCAATTACTCCTATAATCCAAGCACATCATATCGGGATTAGACCAAAATCCCCAACCAAACAGCTGGTGTGTTTGGTTATAAGTGAGAGTAGAGGTGTTTAAGAAGTATTTTTTTAAATAAATTTATAAAAATGGAAAGCAGTTGGTGAAACATGCACTCTAACAAAAAACTTGACAGGTAGACATGCCTGAAATAGAGAAGAAAAAGTCAGCAGAAAAAAGGGTCTGGAGGGGACAGGAAGAAATCTGGTCACTAAGATAACAAGGAGGTCCCAGATGAGATAAGAAGGTGAAGATTCAGAGTATTAGGAGGCAGGATTCCTATTCTCAGGATGCTGAGAATAAAGCTGAGCAAAGCAGCAAGGGTAGAACCCTTCCTTCCCGGGCCACACACATCTGATGGCAAAAGTCAGTGGCTACGTATAAAGATTGTGTTCTCTAAATAAAATTTTTCTCAGATTCTCACCCAGTGGCCCTTTGCAAATCCTAAAAGCCTCCTCACCTAGAGATAGCTCTAAATCCACTAGAATGCCATCATCGGAAATATTTTTATTATTATTTTTTTATTTTATCCACGTGAAAAATAATAATGTTGCTGTGCCTTTAACATTTGTTTCAATTCTCAGAATGTTTTGGTGACATACGGAGTTTGTTTTAGATATGAAAATTAAATGTGTTTTTTTAAATTGCCAAATGATATAAAATTCACGGTGTGCTTTTTTTTTTGTAGAATGTGGAAATTGTGTTGCATACTGTGTGAAATATTAACTGCTCCTTTAGCTATTCATCTACTGGCTTGGGCATGACTTGTATTTTAAATGCTAATTTTCACAATCCTTTTGGAGGGTATTATGTTTGTTATTTCATCACATGATCCCATGAGATTTGTACAGTGTCCATAAAATTCTGAAGTGTGTATAGGTTTTTTAAGTATAACATATAATTAAGATTAAAAATTCACATTATTATGAGCCTGCTCTTACAGATATAAGGCAAAGAAAATTCCCAGTAGATAACATTTCAAGAAAAATTTGCATCCTTAACTTTTGTAGCATTAAATCTGTTTTACTGAGTTAGAACTAAAATTGCTTTAGTGACCAGTATTGAATGCTAAAGAGTAAATAAATAAATCAAAAGCATGACCTAAAAGACAACTAAATGAGCAAGAGAAATGAGAATAAAATATAAATTGTTGATTCCGGTTTCATATTTCAACTAGTTCTGCCATTAGTAATGTATATTCTCTATATGTCTGCATAAATAGATGTGTTGCTCATATTTAAAAACATTATTTGAAAATTTTTTTAAATTTTTATTTATTTATTTATTCGTACAGAACTGGGGTACAGGCCAGAGATGCGGAGGGTGAGAGGATTCACCAGAGATAGATTGGGGTACAGAAGAGGCAGATCCAGGAACTACACTGCTGAGGGGAGCAGCGGGCGGGTCAGGAGAGGTCTGCCGCGCCAGGTGGATCTCCCCCGGGGCAGGCAGGAATCAAACTCATGTGGAAGTGGCTTAAGCTTCCTAATGCTGTGCTTTAATCTGCTGCGCCACCAGGGAAGGCCCTAAAAACATTATTTGAATTTTTTAAGGAAATTTAACACTCCAGGAAATTAAGACAATGATCTTTATCCCACCCCCAACTGGAAGCCAAAACGCTTGTGTTTTAGCATAGTTCCATATTATCTCGGTGACTCCAGTCTTCATGGTTCCTTCAACTTTTTTAATTGCTCTAATTTAAAAAGAGCTGGAGGAAAGCTCTGGGAATGGGTGATTTGTTTCTTGGCTATGGAGACTTGAAGATGAGCTGATCTAATAAAACAAATGAAGTCTCTAGAGCATGTTCATCACATAGAGATCAATCTACCAAATACATTCTGAACCACATTTTCTGTGACATAGTACAAGTCCTTCTGAAGATTCAGGCAAATGGTTCCTTGCCCTCAAGGAGCTTCGAGCTTTAATGTTTCCATTAAAGTTGTTTTGCAGGCCCTCCCTAGTGGTGCTGTGGGTTAAACACAGCATTAAGAAGCTAAAGCCACTTCAGCTGAGTTCAATACCCGGCTGGGAGGTGACCCACATGGTGCAGCAGACCTCTCTTGACCTGCCCGCTGCTCCCCTCAGCAGTGTACTTCATCAGTGTACAGTCATCCTGTTCTGCTCCCCACTCTTTCGGGTGAATCTGTTACAGGACACCCAAGAATGAACTGGGCCACCTGTCTGTGGTGCCTCACCCATGCACTTAAAATTTAGTTGCACTGCAGACACACATAAAAGGGTCAATAACGGGTTTATTTACAAAAGGGGGAAAGAAAAGGAAACAACTGGAATATCTTACCGGCTCAGCTGACTTGGAGCTCTGGTAACAAACTAACTGTAAGCCCCGAGTTACGTGGTCCGGAGAGCGGTTCCTGAGAGAGGAGAGACGCAATGGCGCCCTACTTATCCCCCAATGTCCCAGATCCCCCCAATGCCTGCTTAGCTCCGCCCTGGGGTTCTCGCAGTTCTCTCCCTGGTACTTCTGGGACTTGTAGTTTTCAATCACTGGAGTAGGGGGGTAGAATCCAGAAAGCTGGAGTAGGGGGTGGAGTCCACAAGACTGAAGAATTCCTTTAGGACATCCTTCCCCTTAACATTCTCACAGCCCCTGCACCTCTGGCCTATACCCCAGCTCTGTATGCATAAATAAATAAATCTTTTAAAAAATAGTTGTTTTGCTTCAATTTTATGTGGTAATGATTTAGATTTTAAGTAAACCTCATAAATGTAATCCCTGACTTTCAAGAACAATAAGAACTAAACATATTTATGGAATGGGAGAACTATATTTATATTTAGATAAATGAAGCTACTTGAAGGTGAAGTCACATAATATATTAAGATGAAATTATATGGGTATCCAATAAAGAGATATGCTCATATTCTTAAACTGTAGTTCAGGAAAGAAATGACATTTTTACCTTTAACAGCCACTTCTTTTTTAGTCAAATATTTTAGTTTTTAAAAAGCCCTTTCGGTCCTCGCTGGTGGCACAGCGGGTTAAAGCACAGCACTAAGAAACTAAAGCCACTTCCACATTAGTTCGATTCCAGCCTGCCCCAGAGGTGACCACATGGCGTGGCAGACCTCTCCTGACCCGCCCGCTGCTCCCCTCAGCAGTGTACTTCGTCAATCTGCCTGTTCTGCTCCCCGCTCTGTATCTGGTGAAGCCTCTCGCTGCCCCTGAGCCTCTGGCCTGTACCCCAGTTCTGTATGCACAAATAAATAAAAAAAAAGCACTTTCAATAAAGAGTTAACCAATATATAACAATATGAAAATGTTCTGGGCACTATTTTTTTTTTTAAGCCTGGTACCTTAATTTGTAAAATGCAATTACCCTTCCACCCACCCACCCACCTCACTATATTACCAATTTCTTAAAGGAAGAACTGTACTATACTCATCTTTAGGTCCTCAACTTATAGCACAGACTTGTACATAGTTAAAAAAAATCACTAAACATTAAACAACTACTAATATAATCTGTTTGGTTATCTGCAGAAATATTTTTACTTTTTCAGTGCCTCCTCCACTATCTACAATCCCCAAAAGAAATTCTTCAGATGTTGCTATTATCATACAAAAAAGTATGGAAGCAGCATGGTAAACTTGTCCAATGTGGGCAGAAAAACAAGGTTGGTGCAGTTTTTACAAAGAATCAGAGGATCAATGGCAAGCTCCTGGTAGCCATTATCGAGTAAGTTGAAAATATTGTCACCATTCCTCACATTTTGCATGTTCCCATGCTCACCAAAGTGTCCAAATTCAAGCTGTCACATGTGATCTAAGTATACCAGTACCTTGTCCAGCTGGATTGGAAGAAAGGTATAATATGTAATAATTTTTTTGATAAATATTTTTAACAAATAAGTAGATGAGTAAATAAGAAAGAAAGATGCAAAGTGAAGCAAAATAAGACATAAAAATGACTATGAAGTGGAGAGAAAAAAGAAGTCAGCTGGTAGAGAATGAGAGGTGGAAAAGGGCCATCAAAATTCCATTTGGGTACAGCTGGATTTCAGCCACACGCTGGAGAGGACTTTGTACAGGACACCGCCTCTAACAGAGAAAGCAGCACATCTGAACCTTTACATCCCACTGCCCTTCTTCTGAATAGGACCAGCACCTTCTTATTTTCAGAGCCTGCAGTGTTCATCATAAGCATTGTCTTTTGGAAAGTTCCTTTGCCGATTCCAATTCTTGCCTCGCTTCAACTTTATCACAGCATGTATCACATTATATTATGAATTGTTCTGTTCGCCACATCAGTGAAAATTCTCATTCTTTTTTGTAAACCTATTTACTTTTCAATGCTCTATTTATTGTGCATCTTCTTTGTTATTTCCTCTAGGCACTGGGAATAGAAAAGTAAACAAAAAAACTCAGCTCAGTGCAATAGTACACAGTATTGTAAGTTCGTCTCCTACATCATGTTCTTTATCTCATAAGAATACTCTTGATAATGAGATGTTTTCGAAAGTCATGTGGCATTAATGCCAATTTTATAAGGACATCTCTAAATTACAGTCATGTGATGGAGATCAGGAGGATTTATATTAGACTGTAGCTAGTCTGGAGAATTCTGTGTGATGTTATTTGTAACTCATTGAATTTACTATCCATCTACTTTTTCCCAGCTGATAGGCTACCAAACTTCAAATTAAGCAATATATGATAGTGCTTAATTAGAAAAGCTTGGGAACCCACAGCTTGAGTTTAAGCCTCTCTCATCACTTAACAAGTGGGGAATTTGAACACTTCATTTGACTAGACATTAGTTTTCCTGTTTGCTATTTATCATAAAAATGAAACAATGAATGAAGCATTCTGCTGAGTCTCTACCACAGAAGAAAGGCTTACAAAATATTACATAGCATTACTATGTGTTTGACTGAGAATACTTACAAAAGCAATGCCAAATTTGGGTAAATATTATAGGGCAGTTCATTCTATAATATTTCATTTTAAAAATCTTCTGGCCAACTGACTATCAAAATTGTATTTTTCACCAATATTTTTTGTCTCAAATATATGCTTTTTCCTTTTTATGTCACTTAAGGAATTATCATTCAAGTTTATTATAAAAGGAATTCAAAAGGATGTATAAGCAAACCAAAATATCCAGAATGAAAAAAATAAATAAATAACCTTTTTACTAAGAAAACATGTACCAGGCCTCCCTGGCGGTGCAGAGGTTAGAGACACAGCACTAGCAAGCAATTGGCAGCCACTGCAACATGAGTTCGATCCCTGGCCAGGGAGGTGGTCCACACAGCACAGCAGACCTCTCCTGTCCTGTCTACTGCTCCCCTCAGCAATGTATTTTAGTGGATCTGTCTGTTCTGCTCCCCTCTATGTCTCTAGTGTATCCTCTTACTCATCCCACAATTCTGGCCTACACCCCAGTTTTTGTATGCCAAAATAAATAAACATGTACATTTAGGCTTGACTTCAGTCATACTTAATAATTGTAAATGGCACAAGAATATTAAATATGAAATGGTAGTGAAACTATGATCAAAAACAGAGTTGGAGTGCATGGAAGTAAAAAAACTGTCTCATAAAATGAAATCAAAATGTAGATAGTAATTCCAGTTATATTTTGGTGGGCAAAATAATAAGCCTCCTGTACAGTATGATAAGACCTGGTTTCTACTACCACAGGCAAATGAGGTGTAGAATCTCTTTTCAGATGCCTTTATCTCTCTGCCCCAGGGTACACTACCTGTCTTTTTGAAAAGCCCTCTCTTCCTTTAGTATAATCTGATTCTCATTCAAATCAATTTTCATTCCTTCAGCTTTCCTCTTGACATATATTTTCTGATTAGTTTTGGGGGTTCTATTTAACTCCCATCACTTACACATCAATTTCAGCCTCTTTTCTTATTCTCTCCATTTTTTCCCTACTATGCTTACATTTATTTACATCTGTTACTTCAATTTCTTTCAGAAATGCCTCAGCTTCACATCAATTCTGTCTGGGCCCCACTGGTCAAAATTAGGTATTCGGTGAGACCCAGATAAAAGAAATACCTGCAACTGTCTGTTGCCGAAAGACCAGGAGCACAGCAAAGACTTAAAGGATTTGTTGTTAAAGGAAGAGGGCGTTGAATGTTGTCTACGGATAAATAGTTGCCACCTCTAAAACAGCAGGAGAGAACATATCTCCACTAGTTCAGCTTCACTTCCATCCATGTAAAGTCCCACTTTGGCCTAAGATCAAAGTCTCTATTAACTGGGTCTTAGTTTTCATGTCAAGCCTAACAGCTTAGCTTGGTTTTCAGCACCCTTTCTGCTGAGACTGAAGTGCTGTTAGATGTCCCCTTTCCTTCCAGACTGAGGACTCTGCAGATCTGTTGATGGGTGCTACTTCCTGGCTTTTAGTGTGTCTCCTTGCTCACTCCCATGCATGAAGCCCATAAAGTCCAGTCTTCTGGCTTCAAGTGCCTAATCCATGTTCTGCTTGCCCGATGATCATCTATGACAACAAATGCACTTTATTTTTTTTTAATTTAGGTTTCTTAATTTACATTCAGTTTTATGAGCTATAAACAATACAGGGATTCTTTCAGATCACCCCTCAGCTCTTCCCAACCTTAACGCCTGGAATGACTGGTCTCCTTGCTGTTCCTAAATGTTTTACCTTTTCTAGAATTTTTAACAATCAGAATTGTACAATAGATAGCTTTTTGACTCGGCTTTTTACATTTAGCAGATAGCATCTTAGATTCCCCCACATTGTCACATGCATCAACAATTTTTTTCTCCTTTTTGGTGAACAGCATTCCATTGTAAGGATTTATTATTGCTGTCTAATGCAAGGAAATTTGAAGAGTAGCTGAGATGTATGTCAAAGACAGCTAAAGTTTTACATCTCTATCGTAGTAATGAAGCAAGTACTGCTTACACTTGCCACATATCTTGCTCACTAATAAAGACAGGTAGGAAGTACTCTTCTAGCTTACTTTAGTGCTAAATTCAAATCAAAACCTTGAGGCTTGTGCTAGAAAATTCATCAGGTTTCTACTTATTACAATATTTCTAAAAGGTCTATAGTACATGAGAACAAGTCAAAGTCACAGAGAACATAGTTTGATCACTGGCCAATGTCACCCCCCTAATATATTGATCAAAATCTCCAAAATAAGGGTAGATAGTGAGATTTGGAGCCACTTGTACAAAACCTTTCAGAAATCTCCTTTGCTTTGCCATGTCTCATTCAACAGCTGTCAGTAACTTAGCCAGCAGGTATCTATTCTAACTGAATGGTTCTTAAAATGATGAAGTAGAGCACCAGCTAATAGCAAGAAAGCACTTGACTGTGATACTTCTATTTGCAAAGAATGGAGGACTAACTGAGCTGGTCAATATGATAGTCTTGAATGCATTACACCTGGACAGCACAATGCTAACAGTCTATAGAAGTATCATTTTAAGTGCTAAATAACAAGAATAATAAGTCTGGCATCAATTATGAAGTGGCAGTCACAATGTGCAGGGTGCTATTCAAAACCACAGGAACTTCAATCTTATACCACTGGAAATCATAATTTTATTTTTAAAAAGAGCTCTGTTTTTTTTTAACTTTAGAACAACTTTATACAATGTGAAAATGGACATTTAATAAATACTCCTTTCTGCACACACACTGCTAAAATAAACTGAGATTGTGTGGAAATTATAGAAGAGTTTGGGGAGAACTGACTTGGGCAAAAAATTTAGCAGACACTTAAGACAAGGAAATATTCAGATGACCAGTAAGTATATCAAAAGATTCATAAGAGAAATTTCAATTATTATCACAGTGAGATTTTATATATGCACAAGAATGTTTAAAATGAAAAACACAGTCCACATCAAAACTTGGCAAGAGTGTGGAGCAACTGGAATTCTCACACATCATTTAGGAAAAACATCTGGATGGATCTACTAAAACATGACCATTCGTATGTGCCATGACTCAATAATTTCACATCTAAATTATATCCAGTTAGATATCCTGAATTACCAGGAAATTTCATGAATGTTCACCCAGTATGTGTTAATAAATATTAATGAATATATACACATAACAAATATGTATATACACATAATGAATAGGTGTTAATGAATGTGTACACATATATAAATAGGTATTAATGATGTGTACACATATATAAATACATACATATGAATATTCAGTACAGAACTACATGTAATAAATTAAAAGTGCAAACTAGTAGAATGACAATCAACAATAAGATGGACTCATACATTGTACACTCATATAGTCAAGCAATAAATTAAAACACAGCAATGATAATAATTCACAAACTACAATTATATACAGCAGTACTGATGAATCTCAAAACACTAAACAAAATAATTTATCTTCAAAAAACGTGTTCTATATGATTCTGTGTCTATTCATCTCAAAAAGATTTAAAATGAATAATAATAGTATTGTAATACAACACAGAAAATTAAAAAAATATACTTGTGTCCATATGATATCAACTTTGGCACATGGGTGAACTGGTGGTGGGTAGCCCATGGGGATTACAACTGAGATGAAAAAAATGCACAAGGAGAATGATGTACAATATATATATATATTAAAAATTAAAAAAAAATAATTGATTGAGGAGCAGTTTCCTTTATAGCAAAATGCCAACAGTTGCAGAAAATTGATAGATTCAGCACTTTGCTCTTTTGCCACCATTGGTCAAATTCCTATTCAAGCAGGAATCATTAAAAAATGATTACCCATGGTGTATGTCCGTTGGTGAAGAGGGTATCTCTCCAGATATCTCTACCTTTATAAATAGTTTTTTTACGTGGACATCTGACAGACACTTGGTTAATCAAAAATATCAGGACGAGCAGTTATCATGTGCCTCCTGATGAATGCAGGAAGGAGTAGATTTCACTGTCTTTTTTGTGGTAGTAAAAGGAAGGAGGAGGGAGGATCACTTGGATCTAATCATGAAGAAACATTAGATAATTCCAAATAAGAGAAATTTACATTCTACAGAAGTACCTGCGATGTTCTTCAAATTATTGGTATCATGAGACAGATGCAGATTGAAGGAGACTATTAAGAACATGACAGTGTGTGACCCCAAATTGCAGCCAAAAGGTTGGGGGAAAGTTGGGGGCTGATAGGGAGTGGGGTTTGGAGGGAACCTTGTTAAGAACATTGTTAAGATGTAAGTCGGAGGCCATCCTGGTGGCACAGGGGTTCTGTCTCAGTGCTATGAAGCTAACGCCAGTCGCTGCAGCACGAGTTCAATCCCTTGCCAGGGAGCTGACCCACATGGAGTGGCAGATCTCTCATGTCCCTCCCACTGCTCCTCTCAGCAGTGTATTTTGGTAGATTTGCCTGTGCTGCTCCCCACTCTGTCTCTGGGGAATCTTCTCACCGCCCCTGCACCTCTGGCCTGTACCTCAGTTTTTGTATGAATAAATAAATAAATCTTTAAAAAAAATGTACTTGTCCCTTTTGAGTTTTAATGTGTCTCTATGTAAGTGTTTATTCAATTAATATGAAAGAAAAACAACAAATCCTAAATATAATTTAAGAGATCATTTCCAAAAGATAGTTAAATTATTCATAGATCATCAAAGAAAATAAAAAGCACAATTTAATGCTAACTTTAGGTGATGGGATAAATCACAGAGTTAGTTTGTATTCTTTCTGCTTTGAAATAAGATTATATCAATGAATTTTTACACTGTGAAGCAACAATAATGTTATTTTTGAAAAATTAGACTATTTCAGTGGTTTTTACTATATGAAATTTCTGATCACTACAATATCTTAGGCGCTTTTTATGCTTTGTTTATAAAACTCATAAAATATCTTAAATAAAAAGATAAACAGTAAAAGTCTTGAAGGGATGGCAGAGGCGCTATGACTCTTAATCTATAAATCTAAATTCCATATCTGAAAAAATAATTTATGACAATTTCTTTGTATGGAAGAAAAATTTTATAATGTTTAGATCTATTAAGAGAAAGAATAGTTTCCTAGGTTTGAAGCTATAAGAATAATGAAAAAAGGATATATCATTCTTCTATCTTCTATCATGTGTAAAGTCAATTTTAAAAGTGCCAAGATAGTCAATCTAAAACCATTAAAAATATTTCCAAAATCTCATACTATTCCCAGAGCTATTACCTATTATATAGTGACTACAAAAAAGAATGTAAAGGAAGATTTATCCCTTTTCTGGAATCAAATAGTTGGATAGCTGTTTTCATTGATGATTTAAGATTAATCTTTCTTGAAATAGCTAGAGGAACTAAATCAATTGGAGTTTCTCACTGAAATAAAATTCTATGACAATCTCTAATACTGTAAGCATATTCTTAATGCAATAATCAGCATTTATAAGTAAAAATAAAATTAGTAATCATCTAGTTCAGGACTCAGCCAAATACTCCCCTGGCAATGTAATTAAAATTTTATTATAACAGCTACTCTCCTATTCATTCACTCATTTGATTAATATTGTCTTTAGTAGTTTCACACTGCATGTCAGAATACTTGTACCTGAGTGGATCCCTATCTGGCTCATCTACCTCATTTTTGCAAAAAGACTAAACTCTTAAGAAAAAAAAAATAATAACCTGCCATGGTTACATAGTTATGTGCAAGACTACTGCTTCCAGAGCCAAAGGTCTCATCGCATCACACTCATACTCTTCACATAAAATGTACTCGATAGTTCTAGTATTAATGACATTTTAAAAATCATATTGTCAGTAGAATTTTCTATTCAAGTAGTTGTATTCTTTCATCATCCACCTTATTCTTTTCCTTTGAAATAAAGGAAATTTTGAAGCCAAGCCAAGTCACCTCTTTCGGTCCTTAAATGTTCAGCATTTCTGTATGAGAAAAGCAATATGACACATATTATGGGATCCTTATTGTTGGTCAAATTTTTATCTTCCTTAACTGAGCTCAAATGTTTGCTCACACTGGCTTTCAAATTGTCCAAAATCTGAGGACACATTAAGTAGAATGGCTTCAGCACCTTCAGCAAATGAACAGCTAGGCTATTCTTCACAGACTGAGGTAAAGGAGAATATAGGCTTGGAGTTAGAGAAAGGAGACTGACAGGCAGATTGATAAAAGGTCTAAGTCAATTCCTCACCACTTACTTGTTTCCATTTTTGTCACAGGTAAAGCACTCTATGAAATATATATTTTTTCACTTCAAAAACTTGAGATGGGGCCCTCCCGGGTGGTACAATAGGTTAAAGCTCAGCACTGTGAAGCTAGCCACAACCGCTTCAACATGAGTTCAATCCCCGGCCCCAGAGGTGACCCACATGGTGCAGCAGACCTCTCCTGTCTCGCCCACTGCTCCCCTCAGCAGTATACTTTGTCGATCTGCCTGTTCTACTCTCTGCTCTGTCTCTGGTAAAGCCTCTCACCGCCCCTGCTCCTCTGGCCTGTACCCCAGCTCTGTATACATAAATAAATAAATTTTTAAAAAAACAAACAAACTTGAGATGGCTATGGTTGTACCCTTGACTATACTGACTGTATATAAACTATATCACAATCTTAAAAAAGAAAAGAAGAAGCAATTACCAAAAATCATTGGCTAATGTTCTTTTAGCAAGAGATGAAAATACAAGCCAGAAACTAAAGTTATATTTTTGTGTTGAAATCAAGCTTGTATTGATAAATCATTGTTACATTAAATCTTTGGTTATTATTGTTGCATAATTCAAAATAAAGTAGTATTTATTTAATATTTTTAATGATAAACACTTCAATGCATGTGCTTTTTAAGATGCAAAACAAGTTACCAAAACAAACACTGTTGATATTGAGGATTATATAATCATCTGAAACTGTTAAACTAATGATTCTAATTTAGTACAGAAAGCTTTAGAGTAAAAGGTTCTTATTAAGAGTCCTGTTTACTAATGCAAAAATGCAGAAACATAATAATTTAAATACAATAAAGAAAAACAAGGTAAAAGTGGGTCTAGTGGATATTGTTTCAGTTTGGAGTTAACCTACTTTCTTTCAAGAATCTAAACTCTAGTTTAATTAAGATAGCAAAGAAATCAAATATCTAATACTTTAGTATCCCCAAAATCCTAGAATTGATGTTCTCTATGTTTCTAACATAATGAAGAATCTCTTGGAGAAGAAAGTAACATTTGTTTAGTTAGATTATGTGTGGTATGCCTAGTAAAAAGACCAAAGCTTTATTAGTAATTTCCTAATTTGCCATCTTCTTTCTGTATTTGTTCTCAAGAGATTAGTTCAACTCAGAGAAGGAGCTCAAGCTGCTTTTAGGACCATCCTTTATATCTTACAACCCCTGTTGGTAAAATAGTGAAATGTCAAGGGGTTTTATGACATGTAATTCCTCAACATGCACAACAAATGAAAAGAATAATTTACATTTCATACATCTCTAATTATAGCATGGAAAAAGAAGAAGGAAGATCATGTCATTGAAGTTACAAATTATGTATAAGACTCATGCAAAACTGGCACTTTCATTCAGGATGAGTTTATGGTTCATTAACTCTGTTGTGTGTAGTACTATTTTCATAGTCTTACTGTTCTTAGTATGGATAAATTGGTTCTTTGTATTTCTAAATAATTATTTATTTCTAATAATCACATGAATGACCCAATGTATTTGAGATTTATGTTCACTACAATTTAGCTTCTTCTCAATCTTATGGAGAGCTATACAGACAAAAATTCTTAAACAGAATTTATTCAACTATAATGTATTTATAAAATTAATTATTTAAAGAGTTAAAAATTATAGCAATTGGTAACCTAAATATGTTCATTTTCCTTTTCTGTTTCACAGCCTGGGTATTTTTATATTAATGTTTGCATATATATTCATGTCAGCTTTTCCCCTGGAATTTAACATGATTGAACTTTTTGATTAAAAAAGAACACTGCCTAAGTTTCCACTCAAATATATACTTGACTCAACAGTTAGTTGGTTTAAGATTTATTCAAGTCTTTAAGTAAGCTTGTCTAGGTTTTTGTTAGGGACTGAGGGGTTCATTTGCGTTGATGTTACTATAAGATAAATATATAATATTGTGAACTGTGTAAAAGGCCAGAAAGTGAAAACTGCGGTTTTCCTCTGCTCACCTCCCTCCAATCTTCCTCTCCAGAAATAGCCACAATTAGTACTTTTCTAGTTGCTCACAAGTTATTTTCTATGCATGTATGCAAGGATTTTGATGTTCCGAATCCTAGAGGAAAATAGCTGAGAGCCAGAATTCAAGGTCAAAAATTTTGGATAAACAGAAAACATTATTCAATAAAGCAAATTCACTGAGTACCTCTGGTGCTTCACAGAAGGCAGGAAGGGTACAAGGTTGAAGAGCTCACACTGTCCTGGTATTTATATAGTGTGTTTTCATAGCAAAGACAAAATCAATTATTGCAAAGCAACACTTGGGTATTATACAGCATGAAAAAAAATTATTATGGGAAAATAAAAGAGAGGATTAATTTCCCTGTGTGAATTTATTTAAACTACAATTGTGAAGACTAACACTATATAACATATTTAGAGAAGAAAACCTGCCCCGTATGTTTAAGTTTAGAGCAGTGGAATGAGTGTCTAATTTAAGACTGGTAAGCTAAGTGGATACCATATTTTGGATCTTATTCAAAGGTGGCAAAGTGGTAACATTAGTCGTTATTTTAATATACATGAAGGCTATCAGATGTATATTTTAGGGAAAGTTGAGTGGATTCAAGATGGAAAACATGAAGACAAGTGTGAGTTGAACTTGCGTAACCCTCCAGGCAAGGGAGACTTACAAAGGACTCATCAAAATGGAAGCCAGAATCAGACTAAACTGATAGATATTTTAAAGAGTAGGTCTGACTTGACTATTAAGTGTGAACCTTTGAATTTGACCTATGATACAGAAGGGGACTTGGAGAAGCTGCAATAGATCTTCCTTAAGTGATTGAGTGGAGATTGAAGTTATTAATTAAGAAAGAGGATATAAAAAATCTAGCTGGTAAAGAATAATGAACTTGACTTTGAAAATAGTAAATTTGAATTGTCTTTGAGGCTCTCACAAAATTTTCTTAGAAGTGATGTGTGGGCTATTTAAGTTGATTGAACAGCAGAAGTCAGAGTCTTAAATTTGGAGATCATTTGCACATAGTTGATATCACCCAGTAAGATACTCTTAAATTCAAAAGAGGTACAAGGCCCTCCCTGGTGGCACAATGGGTTAGGATGCAGCACTGCAAGCTAGCCACAGCTACCTCAGTGAGCTCGATCCCAGGCCAGGGAACTGATCCACATGGCACAGATCTCTCCTGTGTCACCCACTCCTCCCCTCAGCAGTGTACTTCGTTGATCTGACTTTTCTGTTTTCTGTTCTGTCTCTGGTAAAGCCTCTCACTGCCCCTGTGCCTCTGGCCTGTGCCCCAGTTCTGTATACATAAATAAATAAATCTTTAAAAAAAAAGAGGTATAAGGGGTAAACATATCCACCAGAAAGGGAATTACTGAAGAGGAAGGAAGGATCAAGAAGATAGACGTACGCAGAGGAAGGAAAACAGCAAACAGATTCTAAACTCTCTCCTACGTTGCGTACTAACTCACATTCTCAGCATCATTCTCTCTGGAGAAGCTCTTAAACTTCTTCCTGCTATTTCTCTCCTGGACCCTGGTCTGTTTTACCTACTTCTTAATTACCAGTACTCAGGTTTTTACCTTACAGCTCCACTGAGGTTGGAGTTTAGTTAGATTTTCTTTTCTATACTAAGAGTTATAATTTATTTTGAGTTTAAAAGCATTTGCCTGTATATTACATGGAAAGAGAAAGGGATTTTTAAAAATACATACAATAAGGATGCTATAATAATTAATGGAATCTTAAATTGCTTTACCTTATTACTCAAATTTTTTGATGTACAAAGGAACTAAAAGTGATGGTTCTTAGCAACCTTCATTGATCCAAGTTTTACATTTTTCGTCAGCGTTTTTTTAAAAAGCCAGTTCTTTTTGTTCACAGGATGCTCTTTTGAAATATTTGCAAATCTGCTGACCATATTCTTCCCTATTCGTGCTACTCTAATGTCCCAAATAATTCTCAATATCCAGAAACTGAACCCACTGTAAGGTTCATCTACATCTCAGAGATCATTATATGACCAATGTCTGTTGCTTAATGTAGGAAGGTGCCATGTTATTCCTGACTTTAATCTGAATAGCAGATACAGCACTACATGGAGTGCTGGAGACATTTATTCCAGTGGCAACCCAAATATAACATTTACTCACTGCTGCCCATCAAAATACAGGGAAATAAAAGGAAGCACCACTAATATTTTCTGTTCTCCGAAAACTCACTAAAGAGTAATTATTAAACCACTGGAAAAGTCAACCTAGGAAGAGTCTAATCTACCTAATAATTTAGCATGTATTAAAAGAAACATCACAAAACTATGGAGAATTGAGGCATACTTAATAAATATCACTTTAAGTAAACGCTTCACAATTTAGAGGGCAAAAGGCAATTTAGACTCAGACCTTACACCATAAGCCAAAATAGCTCTATTTAAAATATTCTTAAAATAGATTCAAGTAAACTATGACTTTTTCACACTAGCACCAGCCTTTCTTTTTTTCCCCACAGCTTCACCTTATATTTTAGTCTTCAACATGTTATACCTGAATCACTTCCTTATTAAAAAAAAAAAAACTTGCTTTTTCTCATTTGCAAAAAATATAAACAAAAAATCCATTTGTTATCAACACCAGCTGTTACTCACTTGAAAAAATGTCTGAATTCCACTGGGTGTGATCTCAAGAATCTTCTCATTTCTCTCATGCAATTAATTACTTGTCTCCTCTCAGAACTTTCTTAATTTTGAGTCTGGAAAGTATGTGCCTCCACAGGAGTTTCAAAGAATCTTTTCTAGATAACTTCAAAGTACCTTTTTCCTTTTAAAAACTTAAATTCCTTGGCCCTCCCTGGTGGCGCAG
>NW_004567115.1:36955167-36960064 GCF_000260355.1 Condylura cristata | reverse complement strand
ATAAATAAAATGTACAAAATGATGTACAAATAAACTTTTGTAATAAAAAAAAAGAAAAAAAATAATGATGCCTTCATCTCTGCCAAGGATTAGGAATAGTCTCCCCAAGTACTGCTCATCTACATGTTTCTTCCAAGAATCTCTGACAAAAATCTCTGTATGTTTCTCCTCCACATGTCTCCCTCCCAGCAGCACCAACATCGAAGTTAGGACACTGAAGTAAAAGTGAGTGCTCACCTTCATTCCATGTGACATAGATTTATCTGGTCACATAATTCTGCTCCTAGATCCTTGCAGCTGCTATGTTCAGGAAGTAGGTTCATGGCTTACTGGTACTTGTAATCCAAGATGACTGCATGTAAGTGGGAGTAGGGAGCTGGCCCTTATGCACTGTGCTCTGATGCTCCTCTCCTTTTTAGTAACATCACTAGAATTCTTGTTCACTAAAGACAGTGTGTTTTCTACTTATTTGTTGCTATATATCAGAATCTAGAACAGTGGTTCATATCCCTATCACTGAATAAGTTTTCTTCAGTGTGTTCATAGAGTGAATGAATTATCACTTGAATAATATCTTTGTGGGCTCTTACAAATGTATATGATTGTTTTAGATGGATCCCCCCTATATAAGTTAAAATGTTTGGGGCTCAAATGAGATTTGAGGATATATATAGACTCTTTCAGAATGTCCATCTTACATCTTTACTACTTTCTTGATATGTCACTTCTTCCCCAGCTTCTGTCTACATCTCTGGGGAAGGAGACATATTTATCCATCAACATCTCTGGGGAAGGAGACATGTATATCTCGAAAGGCTCTCATTGGGCAAATTTTGTCTTTTCCAACATCAAAAAGTACAGTACTGTACTTAAGGGATGCAGCTGCAGAAGGACTAGAAAGAACCCTGACATGTTAATTATTTTACCTCTTCACATAAATATTAGAGCAAAATATTATATCTATGAAAGACTTGATAATATTCCTTCCAGAAATTCATTTAAGCAAAGATATTTGTTTGCAAAAAAAAAAACAAAAAACAAAAAACTTTCTAGACTTCTTATTATACTGTTACGCAGGTTTTTCTTTTTTAATTTAGAAGCCAGCCATATATTTTTTTCTAAATTCCACTAAGACTCCACTATAGAAAATATGCTCTGTATCAATTGTTTGGAGAGGCCACTAATCCTCTAACGATTGACTATCAGTTCCAGTGAGAAAGTATTTTGAAGGCAATACAATTCTCACTTTCTTAAATAGAAATTTTACTACTCTATATTACATTTTTCACATAACATATTATTTGATGCCTTTGGGCCCTTTTGTAAAACAGAAGCTAGAATGGTAAATGTCATGTTGAAATGAAATCAGGGATCATGAAAGTTGTGAAACTTTTATTAAATATAAAATTCTGTATCCACTACTTTGGAATTGATGACTTTAAAACTTTTCAAAATTTACTGTCGGTATCAACTATATCCCAAAATTGATAAACTACACTAATCACTTAATATATTGGTTTTTAATAAAATAAATATCCATTCATATTTTATAATGAGTGCCCAAATATAAAATGACCAAATATATTAGATAACTTCCCCGTTTTATCCTAATTTTTATTAACTTGCAATATGTATAGACTAATGAATGTCAAATATTTATTGAAATATTAACTATTACCTGTACATTAAAATCATAAACTCTGATACAATTTTGTGCAATAACATTTTCAGCAATGATGGATATGCTCTATGTCTACTCTGTCTAATGAAGTGGCCACTAATCACACGTGGCTATTGGACACTTGAAATGTGACCTACAACTGAAGAACTGATTTTTTTGTTAAAGATTTATTTATTTATGCATACAGAACTGGGGTATAGGACAGAGATGCGGAGGGTGATAGGATTCACCAGAGACAGAGTGGGGAGCAGAACAGGCAGATCGACGAAGTACACTGCTGAGGGGAGCAGCGGGCGGGTCAGGAGAGGTCTGCCACGCCATGTGGTCACCTCCAGGGCAGGCTGCCATCGAACTCATGCGGAAGTGGCTTAAGCTTCTCAGTGCAGTGCTTTAACCCACTGCACCACCAGAGAGGGCCCAAAGAACTGATTTTTTTAATTGTCTTCAATTTATTTAAACTGACTCATGGTTACTGAATTAGACATGATTTCAAAAAAACAAGGCTGAATTTTTTTTTTAATTTCTCTTCACCAATTCAAACTCTTCACAAGTCTTTTTACAACTTTACCATTATTAAAATAATGTGTGGAGACCTCCGTGGCGGTGCAGCCAGTTAAAGCACAACACTAAGAAGCTTAAGTCACTTCAGCATGAGTTCAATCCTGGCCCCGGAGGTGAGCCATATGACGTGGCAGACCTCTCCTGACCCGCCCGCTGCTCCCCTCAGCAGTGTTACTTCCTCAGTCTGCCTGTTCTGGTCCCCACTCTTTTCTGATGAAGCCCCTCACCGCGCCTGCACCTCTGGCCTGTAGACCAGTTCTGTATGCATAAATAAATAAATCTTAAAAAAAAAAATGATGTGGGGTCCAGTCCATTTTTAACCTTTGGCAGCAGCATGTAATTTGCAGTTCTAAGTTACTTTAAAATAAAAACAAGATTTAGGGAAAAATTAATATATGCAAAGATAGGAACATACACGTGGAATATTTTCCCATCACCAAGCTATCTTCAAAATTTTTCTTTCCTTAGAAGTCAAAATATGAATCCACAAAAAGTGACTTGGATTTCGTTGGAAATGATTGATCATTGCAAGGACAGGCAAAGTATGGTAATACAGAGGTTAAGACCTCTTTAAAAATGGGTAAGGGTCATTAGTCAATCCTAGAAGGTCCTGGCATCTAAACATTGGTGAGTAGTTACCTTATTATTTTATACTTTTGGTATGCATGTGTAGCATAGAGCTTTTATTCAAATGCAAATAAAACAAAATAGCTTGGCTGTGAGTCCTACAATGACATCACAAATCTATCCTCAACTGACTCTCCAAACTTTCCTTAGATCTGTTTCCCCCAAAACTAAATGAATAATGTTTACTCTATGCCATTCCTTTCTTCTTTATTATGAAGAATTATTTGAATGAGGTGAATGAAAAATGATGGTAATCTACCTGAATCTTAAAAAAATGTCCTCAGATCCATAAAGTGAAATTATTGACTTCCAGTAGCATATAATTTTAGTGTGATGATGTTCTTTGAAGAAAAATTTAGGTGCTATCAGGTGCTCTGTTTGGATTTTTAGCTTAATGGGACAGATCAATCAAAAGCATAATGGCTAGATGGATATTTTTGTTGTTCTATTTTTAATGAATAAGAGACACTTGTGTTCATTAAAGTTATAAAAAAGATAAATAATGAATCACCTCAAATTACAGGATTTCCATATTTCTTAAAAAACTGGCACTGTGTCTGCCAATAATAGCCACATATAATATTTATGAAAGGCTGACTTTCCTTAATGAGAAATTCAACAATTACCATGGTAATAACTTGGGAGGCAAGGATGAAATATATGATCATAAAAGCAAGTCTCAAAGTGGATACAATGTATAGAGTTGGAGCTCTTGGGGTCTGAATGCTTCTGGGGTCTTCAGGGTGAAGCAAGTGTTCCTTTATGATCTTTCAAATAGCACGAAACTTGCTTTACTTCTTCACCCACCTAGTTCTCTGAGTAAAACTTCCTTTTATTAAATTTTCTGCATTATTTTTCAATAATTTTATTTATCCTCCTACTTCTTTCTTTTATATATGGGGTTATAGAAATACTTCTCACAAATGATTTCAAATTCTATTAAGTAAGAAGTCAACTTATTTTTCTTGCTTTATTTGAAAATTCTAATTCTCAATACAAACCAGAACTATATGCAACTGATGAAACTAAAGCTCTGTTTTGGTTCAGTTCTCTGCTTCTTAATTTCTGCAGGATTCTGAGCTTAACTATATTTATTGCCAAGTTCAACTTACATAACTAAGTATAAAATACTACCCAAAAATCTTAAAGTAACAGAACATTGAGATGTTATAAATAAAAAAGTTATTAAAATGTTATTTTTAAGAGTACAGGTATAATTGCATTTGGCACATACTTTTCTCGGGATGTATTTTCAAAGAAATTATCTTTCATGTTCTGTAGAAAGTCAGTCTTCTGTCCATACCATGAAAAGAACATAAAAAAATCACAGGGGGAAATAAAATTAAAGATAGGTTACAAAATCATTTCCAGAACTAACATTTTTTTAAATATATATATATTTGTCATATATTTTGAATACTCAAATTTCCCCACATAAGATTCTTGAAGTACACCTTTAATTATCACAAAGAACCATATCAAGAAACACTCCGTACTATAAAATATCTAATTTTAAGCTCTCCAATTGCATATAAATAAGGCATTTTAAAGGCATGACAATTTAACTTCTCATTGCTTAAGACTTTTAATTTTGTATACTTAGGACCATTAATAATATAGATCATTGATTGGAAGCAAGCTGAAGAAACAGATAGTGTTCATAAATGTTTCTGATTTGATATTGAAGTCAAGCAGTTCTATCAAATGCTTCGAGAAATTTGAGAGATAAAGTAATGCAGAGATCTGCAGGGAGTCTTATCTCATTCTCTACACAGAAGTTCAGAGCTCTCCCTTGAATTCTGTTCTGTATTACCTCTGATTATTCCACATAAACCATGGGGAATAGACTAAATTGGGGCCACTGATCTAACTTACATCCTTTCTGACCCCTTTCCAAGTCTTCAATTCTCACTTGCTAGAGTGTTCAAAAACGTTGTTGTCAAAATAAAGCTTAGATAAAAGTGTGGATAAATCAGAATAAAAACTGTGCTTTCATATAATGCTGACCATACTAATTAAATGCTCTTT
>NW_004567115.1:36952444-36954517 GCF_000260355.1 Condylura cristata | reverse complement strand
TTTGTTACAATTCAAAGGCTATTAGTGGTTAATATGTTTATCTATCACATGTGAACACAGAAAGATGGAGATAAATAAATACAGATATTTGCAAATATAGATAACAATTTTATGCAATATAAAGTATAATAAATTAACTTTGTACTTTTCATTTACCTGAACCATAAAATTCAGTGTGTGTTTGAGTGTGTGTGTGTGTGTGGTGTGTGAATGGGATTCTAATTCTGTATTTTTAGCTGATCTGGTAATTAAGGACCTTTTTTAAATTAGAAGTCATAGAATTAATGTTGGTCAATCATCAAATTGTACTTCATTCATTCACTTCATTTTGTAATTGTGACAAATAATATTCTGGACAACAAATATTTTCCAAGCACCAGAGGCATGAATAGATCCTAAATTGCTTAATTGTCAATTGTGTAGCTTTTCTAACACACTGTATTGCCTCATAAATGGCATTGTATTGCCCTATTTGTTGTAAATTTTGTTCTTTGAAGAATTGATAAAAATAAAATAGTCCAATAAATCATTTTGATGAACACGTTATCCTAGAAAAATATTTCAAGGCCATCAATATAACATAAATACTGAAGAAGATTAAATGTTAAGATGGTGTGTATATCTGAAATTATTTTAATACAATATGGTTTCTCTAACATTAATGAAGAATACTTGAGCCTATTTTAGGCAGAATAACATTCTAGATTTTATATGTTTTTAGGTATATGTTCAACAGACTCATTTGACAACACTCTCACAGAAAGGTTCTCACCCCTCGCCTTCCTGCCCCCTTATCCTCAACCACAGCATGAACACATGCAAACTCTCCTCAGTCATTGAAAAATAGTCTCCCAGAAGAGTCAACCATGCTTGTCTTGCCAACTGCAACTCTCAAACTGACAGTAACATGAGAAGTAGAGAAACTGGAAATTAAATAAAGATTGGTTCAATCCTCTCCTTGAAAATTCCTACAGCCATGGAGGGATTATTCATATTTGTGTGACTTTGAAGGAATTCATGGGGCAGGTAGCAAAATGACGCTGGACTTGGACTGTGAGAAAAAAAGATCTCAGAGTGTTTCTAAACTCTGCCAATGAGTAGGCCTGACCTTGAGAAAGATATTGAAAATATCACTGCTTCCTTAGTAATAGAATGTGTTGAATTCCAGGATAGGTTTATTGTGATAATTGAGTTCCACAATATATGCTTTTGGAAACTTCCAAATGCTCCGATGTTCAAACTATCATTTGCATGATGAAATGTATCCTTTTTTCTGTGAGAAAACATTCAATAAAGATTGTCAAGGACAACTGGATCAAATGTGAGATCTAGGCCATTGACTTAAGTCAATGAATGATACCAAAGAAATATTTGAAATAAATCAATTGTGCTATGAAGATAAAGTAACCAGTAAATTGCATGGTTTATATTTACAACTCAATGTTGGACTCTTATTAAGAAAATAGGTGGGATCTGTGTTTTACATATGTAGAAATACATATTCATAAATGTTGGGCTCACACCATAGCAATAGCAAAGTCAAGAAGCAAAGCCTACAGTTTAAAACACTAAACTCTCTTTTCTTATGCATACTATTCAAATAATGCTATCATTACTCACTTTTAAAAATGTCTTTTGTAGTTGCTGTATGGTCAGTTCAGGAGTGTTTCAGTCAGAATCTATTCAAGAACAGAAAAACTGCACCAGCATGTTAGCCAAAAAGTAACTGGCCCCATGGTAATTGATGGCCTGGAAAAGCAAACAAACAAAAGGGATCAGGAGGTCCCTAAGGACCTCCTGATAACACTTTTGGGGCCGGAACAAAAGGAAGAAAATGTGCTTATCATAAACTACCATCTTAGGAAACTGTGACTAGACCCTTGAGAGGAGAGGAAAGTGGAAACCTCAGGAACCTGAGAAAGGACCCCAAGGAGCTAGGATTCTGATGTGGGGGGAAGGCTTGAGGATGATGAGGTTGGTTCTGGTAATGTGGAAGAAAAGTTAGCAGTATCTCAGCTATGCCAGATGCCATTTCTGGACAATGCAGACAGGAAAAACACTCCACGGTCTTCC
>NW_004567115.1:36944671-36950289 GCF_000260355.1 Condylura cristata | reverse complement strand
CTCTCTGAATCAAAAGTAGGCACACACTATATGATAGCCTTTGTACTTAAGATTGTAAATCTAGTAGAGTATAAATGTAAAAGAACTCTGCAGAATGTGCTTTTTGTGTAGCAGTTAAAACGCTAAATCTTAGAGAAGATATGGCAAATATACATACATATTGTGTGTTATGACATAAGCCAAGACGTGAGGCAGCAATTAGACGTTTATGTAGTTAGGAGTGGGGATGCTGCCTTGATTGAAGGGAAGAAAGTGAAGCATGTAAAATGAAGTCAGATTGCAGAGGAAGTTGGAGCCAAGTTTCTGAATTCATGGCAAAGACAACTGTAAACTTTGGAGCCCTGGAAGAAGATATAAAAGCAATGTTTGTATATTTGTTGTAGGAGAGTCATATGGTTTCTCAGCCTGCTGATCTCTATTACATTTTTCAAGAACTTAAACAAGAATATATTTTTGGTAAGTCTGAGCATAATGTGCGAGCAAATCAACCAGTTCCTAAATTATGAAAACTGTCATTTTCTTCTTAGCAAAATTATTTAAAGGGCTAAAAATCAAGATATCATGTAATATGCCAGGGTTTTAATTTTTTATTTTAATTCTCCCTTTTGTGATGTGTAGGTTACAAAATTGTCTTGTTTTAAGAATTCAGATTGGTGCCAATAAGTTGGAAATGCTCAGTTTTAACAGTGGGCCACTTTATCATGATATTGAATAACCAGTGTGAATGGGGCTAGCAGGGTATTTTAGTATCCCAGGTCTGTCCAACTATCCAGGAATTTTTGACTGATTATTTAAATTTTGATTTATATTTTTAAAAAAGTGGTTGGTTTCAATTAACAGGGTAAGGATTTTTTTAAATGCAATGTTTATTTGTGTGTGTGTATGTAGTTTATATGAAGACCACAGTACATTTCTGCACAGACATTTTGCCTAAGTCTTAACTCCATCTTTATTCCTATCTAAATGTTTGAGTGTGTTTTTCTTACATGCATTATTTGTTCTATTTTAATTATTGCTTGATTGCTTTACTCAAGAGGGTAAGTAGAAATGGTCAACCCCATATTCAGAATCAGTCAGGTTTACTTTGAGTCTTGGAAAGTCTACTAATTAATTTTGTCTTTGTTAGGTCACTTCTGTAAGTTTCAGTTTCTTGATCAGAAAATGAATATAATTATACTGCCTTCCTCAGAGTATTTTATTTTTCTGATCTATTAACTAAAATGACAAAGGCATTTACAAAAGTTGAGTGGCCTGCTTCAAAGT
The DNA here is from genome assembly GCF_000260355.1 of Condylura cristata. NCBI lineage: Eukaryota > Metazoa > Chordata > Mammalia > Eulipotyphla > Talpidae > Condylura > Condylura cristata. Next base: position 36,949,026 of record NW_004567115.1, on the reverse strand, counting down.
AGTAACTTCTGATAATTGTTGCTATTACTGACTTGTGAACTATTAAAATAACCATGAATGAAAAACAAAACCAGAGCTGAAACACTAGCGAAAGCTTGGAAATTGTCTCAAAGCAAACAGAAGGTTTGTAGTTCCTATTAAGCATAAAAGGTCCAATAAGTGGACACTTACCTTTGACTAGACTGAGAAGCATGGGAGGTGGGAGTCCCTGATTGGCTTTTCATTACTCCTCGGCCCTAGACAATGTTACTGCTCTGGCTGAACCTTCTAGGGTTAGACTTCAGCAGGTAACCCCATCTTCAAGGTCCTCAAAAGTAAATACAGTATGATTAGTGAGGAGAAGCTTTTATATATGTCTCCCTAAGTTCTGTTATGGATATTTAGAAAAACATCAACAGACTTAGAAGAAAGTGTTGTGGAAATTTTGAAATTACATTTTGGGAATTTTAATCAATTTTAATTCCAATTAAGAGTGTGCAGTGTTTATGCAAATATATACAAGTAAGTCAACTCGTTTTCTTCCTAAATCGGGCTCTTTGTTATATCACAGCGAAATTTATTTGAAAGGAGGTCCTTTTACATAAAACTAAGTATTGTCTGTATGTACTTTAGCATTTATTACTATGTGCTGGAGAATTATTTTATGACTGTTGTGAGGACTATTGTTCTCTAGATTTCAGTGGTAGTTTTCATGTAACTGATGTTGGAAATAATTAGATTTCTCCTTTTGAAGATAGTACCCTCTCTCATAAAGCTCTATGAGTGAAGACCATGTCTTAATTAAGTTTGCATTGCCAATTTCAAGTATAGTACCCAACCATAATGTTCAGGAAGTATTTGTTGAAAAAGAAATAATTAACATCTAATTTAAAATTTTTAGTGTTTTCATGTTATTCTTTATATGTTGAAACATCTGTACCAGATCCCCTCAAAATTAATGAACATGTCTCTTAAATGCATATGGATATTTCTACACTTTATTTAAGGTTTTTATATAGTGTACCAAGATAGAATTATGGTTTCCCAGAAAAAAGTCAAAGTTCAGTTTACTTGGTCACTATTATAAGAAAATATATCTGCCTTAGTCATAAATTGTATTCATGAACTGAAAATATCTGGACTTTTCCATGAGGTAGGGGACTCACAAGTTTGTAGAGAGGAATATGACTCAGTAATTTGATTCCATTCCCAGTGAGAACCCAGCTCACCATTCCAATTTCAGGAAGGCCACTAACACCGCCTCTGTTACCACCCTACTTCTCTCCATTACTGTCCAGCAGCACTTATGAAGATAAGGCAGAGCAATGGCATGATGAAGTCTATCCAGCTATGTGGATAGACTTTAAATCTACAAAAGAACAAAAGATCCTGCCCTATCCTTAAAGAAAGTTCAAATATTTCTACCCATATAAAGGCTAAAAACTGGAGTAAAGAAAATTTATCTGATGATTGTACTAGAATGGAAATAGATAGCCTCTGAATTTTCCCATAGATTAACCCACGGTGAGTTTTCTGTCTCCAAGAAGTAAATAAATACTTATTCAAGTCTTTGACTCAAATTGCAAAACTCAATAGCTCACAAATCTTGAAAATCCCATATAGTCCAGAAGTTTTCTACTTTTTTGTGTTCCCAGTAAACCCATTTCAGTGTACGCTCTCTTCAATTTGTTTCCTTACATACAAATCTAAATAGGATCATGAAAACTATGCAATACTATTTGGAGAAGATAAATAATTTTAAAATAATTTGTGACCAATCAAACTAAGATTAGTTAAAAAAAAAAAGTTGATAAGGAAATGTTAGGACAGTTTTTGAGCACTTAGTAAAATATTGTAAATTAAATTCTATAGATTTGTATATCAAAATAGAATACTCATTCAGCCTTCTCAATGAATACTCTTTTTGGTTTTCATTAAGTATCCTGATATTTTCCTTAAAATGTTAAGAAATGATATTGCACTGGTCTCATCTGACATGCTGGACAGCAGTTTAATTTTCTAGGATATGAAATGTTTATTGACTTGGAGAAATCATTTCAAATAATATATTCAAGTCTCAAAATGCACACATAACCCCATTAAAAGCAAGCTAAGAACATTTTTAAAATGTATTTCTCAGAATTATCTACAGTTATAGATTAGTTTTCTATTTTTTTCTTTCTTCATGAATAAAAGACATACTCACCACAATCTTCCACCCCTCCTCCATCTCGTTCTAGAGAAACAAATGGATGCCATTAATCCTATATCACTTAACCCAACTTTTCAATCTATAAAGGCAAAAATAAAAATCTAACTGAATTTACATTTTTCTGATTTTTTGGTATTTAAACCAAAATGCAGTATTCATTGTTTTTATTTAAAACTCTTCATGGGTGACTTTTAAGAAAATGAGCATTTTAGATAATTATAGGGTGATGTTTTAAAAACAAAGAATTAAAGTCTTTTGTCCTTAAGTAAGTGCCTTCAAGGAGATGGCATTAGATAAATAGCAACACTATTGGAGTAATGACTTTTGGCCAGAAAGAATAATGAGGGACTTGTAGCCATTGAAAACCAGGTTCGGCATCTTACAAATGATGAGAAGTCATACAACTATGGCTCAGTCAAGGTATCTGTATAGGGTAGAGAGTTACAAAATGGTTTTGGATAAAAAAAAAAATGTCTTCCTAACATGCATGTCTTTTTCATAGTCCTATGCCATGTTCAATTAGGGCTAGCCTTTGTATTGAATGGGCCAATGAATTTAATAGATGTAACATGCAAGTGGCTTTGTAGTTTTAATTTTTACCCTCTTGAAATCAGACTGCCATACCATAAAAATGCCCCATCTCACCTTCCATCTACTGAAGGATGACAGATCATATAGAGAAGTCACATGACACCTGGGTGCATTTAACAGCCAGACAGTGACTGCACCATCCAATCTTAACTGAGCCATCAGTGATAGTGTCCCCATGAATAAACCCAGGTGGCCCCAGCATAAAAAAAAATCAAGTTGCCAAACCAGTGAATTATTAGAAAGGATACATTATTTTATTAAGTCATTAAATGTTGGGATGGCTTGTTAAAGAAGAAAGATGAACAGAAACTTTGTATAATAGAATAGGAACATTTATCCAATAGGGTTTTGTTGAGGATGAAATGAAACTATATATTTACACTTAGAACAATTCTGGGCCATATAGACATGTCCAGTAGATAAATAATCATAATTTTGATTATAAGATAATTAAATGGAAGAGGATAACAGTCACATACATATTTCTGGAATGTTTGTTTGGTATATGCACATTAGTTCAGAATGTAAGAAAGAGCAAAAAGTAAGGACAGAAAGTCCATGTTTGAAACCTGGGGAATAAGAGCTGCTAGACGTGAGGACGTTTTCAATCAGGGCTACTACACTTACTTCTGATGACCACATCCACAGCCTGTGGCAACATTTTTCTCTCAGGTTTTAAAAATATGGCGTTAATTACCACCGTTGAATAATTAGGATTTCAAGCAAAAACACATATTTTCAGTGTATGTAAATATTTTGCTAACCTTTCAGAATCTAGTCACAATAATGAGGGACTCATTTACTTATTACAAACATAAACAATGTCTGGAGATAAAAATTCCCCAACATCTTGAATTTGCAAGTGTTTTCCAAGTCATGGCAAATTCCATCTGGCTTCAACTCATTTAGCTACCAAACTGATCTTGTAGGCATTTGAGTTTGGGGCTCCAGTTTTTAATTTGAGTATAAAAAAAGGGTTAGATCTATATTTCTTAATTTCTAAACTAAATTTCTCGAGTTGCAAAATATTTTAAAAAGCATCTATTTTATTTCAAATCAAGGCATGTAACAACACAAGCAGCGAGTCTAAATCTAAGTGGAGAGTAGGTCCACATTCCCCCCCCACCGCCCCCCCCCCATCAGAGGGGCAGCAATCTGGGTGTTGAAATTTGATAGGGTCTCAGCTATGCATGTGCGGCTGATTGAATAGAAGCCTGTGATTATAAGGTGCCATCCTTTCCTTGGGTAAGATAGAAAACGTGAAAAGAGACAACTTCCAAATCAGTTAAGTCTTTGGTTTTGAACAATGTGTTGTCTTGAATCAGTATTTGATGTCATCTGACTTAGGATATTTCTCAGTGATACAACCCCAAAAGAGGAAGAAATTCGATAAGCTTATTCATGGTAGATGAACTGACTGATTTATTCACTATCAAAATTCTGTGTCCTTTTTGAGAACTCAACCTTAGTAAAAGTACATCAGGGGAGAAAACTCAGCCTGAGGCTGAGTTGAAGGACCTCACCACACAACAAAATATTTTGACCAACTCATGGATGGGCAGGGTTTTTTTTT
>NW_004567115.1:36907218-36944116 GCF_000260355.1 Condylura cristata | reverse complement strand
GGGTTGCTGGGTCAGAGGGAAGCTCCATGTTTAGCAGTTTGAGGAACCTCCAAAAGGTTTTCCATAGTGGTTGTACTAGTTTGCATTCCCACCAGCAGTGCAGGAGAGTTCCTTTTTCTCCACATCCTCCCAACATTTGTTGTTACTAGTTGTTTGAAGATGTGCCATTCTCACTGAGGTGAGGTGGTATCTCATTGTGGTTTTAATTTGCATCTCCCTTATGACGAGTGATGTTGAACATATTTTCAAATGCTTGTTGGCCATCTGCATTTCCTCTTTGGAAAAGTGTCTTTTAAGCTCTTCTGCCTGGATGAGCACTTTTTAATAAAAGAAAGAGAGATGGTCTAATGCTCAGAAACCATACGGTTTCTTTTTTTCACTTCCAGTCAGTAATATTTATACTATTACCTCCTCACTACAGGAAGTTCCACAAAACCAGAGATGATCACTTTTTGTGTTCTTATAAGGTTCCAGATAAATTTGGAATACTTAATTAAATATGAATTTAAAGACACCCAATCCTTTTAGTATAAGTATGCCCAAGCAATGTTGGGATGACAATAGTAGTAAAATTATTCATTGTTCATTTGAAATTCAAATTTTCAAATTTTACTGCCTGTTCTAGTTTGAATTTGAATCTTTTTTTGGGGAGTGGGAGTTTTTTGGTTAACCTGTTAACTATTTAGAGATAAATGTCAAATACCATACTACCATAGAAGAGACACACAATATGTGTCATTTGAGTATTGACTGGCATTTTCTGTAATTCCATCTAGTGTTGTCATGTCATGGCTCTCCTCCCCTTTGAGATGTCATCAACTCTGATCTAACTCTAGACACAGATTTCAACACTTATAATAATCACGACAACCAATACAACATCATCATCGCTGTTTCTGAAATGCCTCCTGGTTTTTAAGTGACAGAAGCATTCTTTGTTCTAAGTAAATTCTGAATAATTGCACAATTAAATTATGATTGTTCATAAAAATAGAAAATATAGAGATTGAAGAATTCTTAGCAGGTTCATAAAAAGATCTTCATGCTTATATAAAGAACTGTATTTCTGGCTCATATATTTGCTCTTATATTTTTTAAATCAGATCATTATCTTCCTAGCAAGATTATGTCAGTTTCAGAGGAAGAGAAAATAACTTACTTTAAAACACTGCTGGCTGCAGGTGAACATGCATTTATTTTTCGATGTCACCCCATTTTTATGTCTTGCAATCTTCCAACTGCTAATTAAGACAAAGGGCAAAATTACATCCTTGAGCAAACAGTCTAGTACCCTTTCCCAGTCTGGGATGTGACAGACGCCACACTTGAAGCACTTTTTTTTTTTCATTGCCTTTATATAGCATAATAGACTGAGTACAAGTTGAGCAGACTGAAAGGAAGAATTATTTCGCACTCCTGCTAATGCAGGAAAGTGTAGAAATGCTCCCTTTAATTTTTTACCCTTTAGAATAGCACACACAAGGAAACCTAGCAAGTATTAGGATTCACATTGCCATCTGTCTGTGAAAACATTGTCTAATTCATTAGACACTGAGATGTATGTATATTTTGCTTAGTTTGCTGGTTATTGTTTATAGCTCTCTGTTGACCTGAAACTAAACTTGAGAAGTAAAGAGAACTAATTTTCTGTTTAAGCAAGGAAATGTGCTGCTTTTCTAGGTCCTTAGCAAGTCTCTGGTATCCAAAGAATACTATAGAATACGTGGATGAGAAATATTGACATATTAACTGGGCAAAAACTTGGGAACCAGAGTCTATACAATAGCCAGTACCAATAGTGCCCAAGTCTGCAGCAATAGGGATGTCTTTAGAGACTAATGTTTTCTGCTACCATTTAGGGAAAAATTACCTCAAATCAAAACCAAAAATTCAGTGAATTGTTGGAATAGCATCTATGGGAGTTTTGTGACTATGTCATCGTTATGTGCTATGCTCCAGAGTTTATCTTTGTTTCAGGGATTAAATGTGTATGTTCCTACTGTGATTCTACATGGATGGTGCTTCTTGTTTGTTGAAAATAAATTTTAAACATTCTCAAAAATACTCTTGAAATTTTTAGATAGATATTATATATAAGCTATGTATAATTTATAAACTACATAATACAGGTTATAGCTACATATATGTGTACATTTATATACTACATATTATACAAATTTCAGATTATGTAATGTGTTCTCCTTACAAATATTTGCATAAGCCCTTATTAGTTGCATCCCAGAAAGAGAGTGAGGCAGTGAGACCTGAGTAATTCAGTCAAATCTTAAACAACTTTTTTCAGGATCAAGACCAGGTTTTTCTATATAAAGACTTGGAACACTCTGCAAACTCATCCTTCCAGAGAAAGCAGAGTCACCGACTTGACAGAAATCATGATGGAGGCCGTTGACAGTGGAGCATCATGCTGACAGTCACAGAGCTAAGAGAAGGCTCTAGAGGCCTCAGAGCTACACACGTATTTGGACTTTGGTGCAGTTTCTGCCAATTCATGACCTGGTCATGGGTCTATTGAATGAAAAGAAATGCCATTAGATTGGATACCTTTGCTTTATCATGATATGTTTACTTCCTTTTCCCAATCATTTAAACAATAAACTCTACATCTAAAGAAATTATATATATATATAAATTACTGATGACCTAACTTGAAAATTTCTTACTATTAATACCTTCCCTCTCCTGTTCCCTCTTACATAGATTATCATTAAATGTAAAGTTTGACTTTTAAATTGACTTGGAAAAAATTGTTTTAGAGACTAACTCTAAAGTAACTCTAAGTATACAGTAGAGTTCATGGTTAATTTCTCAAGACTTTTCCCCTAGTACTGGGTGAGGGTGGAGAATTTTGATACACATTCAAACTCTTTAGCTATAATAAGGATGCTTATGATACACACTACTTAGTTATTTCTCAGAGCAAGGTGTTAGTCACATGCCTCGTTTCTCCTACTGTATTTGTTTCTAAACCTCTCCAGAGTGTCACTAACCAGAGAAGGCAGAAGCCAGCAACCACGAGCCAATGCCCAGCAGCTGGGGATGTTTGTGGTCACCATCGCCCCATGTGACCCAAGGTGGCAGATAGGTTGGGTCCAGATAACTAATTGTCTGTAGCTCTAACTTTCTGGTCATTCATAATTTTCATTCCCAGAGAACAGAAAGGTGTAGCGAGTTACTCCAACATGTAGGGGGATTTCATAATGAATCAAACAGGAAAACAACAGATGGTGCACGGAGTATACATATGTGAAAATACCCTTGGAGCTAAACCAGAAGATTGGCATTCCCAAGGGAGTCAAGCAAAAACAGAAGATTCCTCGCTGTCTTTCAACTTTTCATTTTTGTCTCACAGCTCCAAGCATCGACTCTGTATCCTGTGATGTCTTAAGCGCTCTCACTTTATCACCTTCAAATTGTGACCTACTAAGACCCTCTCTGGTAGTGCAGTGGATTGGAGCACAGCACTAGGAAGCCCGCTGCAGCTTCAGCACAAGCTCAATCTCAGCCCTGGAGGAACGCACATGGCACACTAGATCTCTCCTGACCCTCCCGCTGCTCCCCTCAGCAGTGTACTTCATCTATCTGCCTGCTCTGCTCCCCACTCTGTCTCTGGTGAACCCTCTCACCACCCTTGCACCTCTGACCTTGTGATCTACCTAAAAATTCCAGCCTCTGACCTCTAGTCCTCTCTCTTCCTTTTCTCTGCTCAAAAGTGTCCCTGTTGTTCCTTCTCTTTCACTTTACAGTTTCGCTAGAATTTAGCATATTCCTCTCTTCCTTCTAAACTGATGTATCTGTTAGAATGATGCTGACTCTTAAATGGTGGCCTTGATGTCATATTTCATCATCCTCATTTTTTTTATTTCTCCTTTTTTTTTCTGTAATTGAGCAATCCCCACCCATATTTGAAATCCTTCTGTTCTTGTATTTTTAAAATAATCTTCCATTAGCTTTACCAGAATTTCTGTTTCCTTATTAGAGTCAGATGGGAATTTTCTCAATATTTAATATGCATTAGACATAAGATTTGGTTTAACAGTTACCCACAGTAACTGTCAGGGGAGAAGTGTGGACCATTCCACCTTTCCATCTTAAATCACTTCTTCACTAGCTTCCCTTTCATATGACTGCAGATTTCCTTAGGCAATAAAAATGTGTAACTTCCACTGAATTGGATTTAAATGCTTGCAAAAAATAGAAAGTAAGGCTTCTCCAAAAAAATAGAACAAATATATATCAAATATATATATAATTGTATTTTTATCTTTGTGCCCTATATACAGCTATAATAATATAGAGTAAATAATATAATGCATATTTTATATATATATATAGCAGTATATATACACACATATATGTATATATGTGTGTGTGTATATATGTATATATACATATATGTGTGTACATGTGTATGTATGTGTGTGTGTATACTGCTAACCTTAAAATTCAGGAGACCAGAAAACTTAAAATATGCCCCAAGGATAGGCAAAGTCAGGGTTTTCTATGGAAAGAAAAAAAAAGGAAGAAAATTGGTTAAAGAAAATATTATTCCTGGCTATACATATCTGGCTATTGATACTCCAGAAATATTAAGACAATTGTTTGTTTGATGGCTTCTTTAAAAAAATTGTGGTCTAGACCATAGATCTTTGACCTAGGTCAAATAAGATAGGGCATATTTCTCTATAATGACTCAAAATAGTCAAAAATTACTAGTCATATAGGTTTTATAGGGCATATTCATAGGTTATACCATGAAATGATAATATCCACAGCATGTATCAAAAATAAAGTTAGCATCTAAATACATAAACCTGGGTCTTTCAAACAACAGAGCTCTGGTTTCCTCCCTCTCATTCAACTCTAAAACATGAGTGTGGATCCAGCTTGTCCCCAAAGCTTGTCCTGGGAAAGAGCCTTCAATTCTAGGTTCTCTTCACCAATGCTTGAAATTTATGGGTCTGAAGAAAATCATGTGTCCTCGCAAATTCCTCTGCTGAGACACCACACATGGAGATGGTTCCCCCTCTCCCTTCCTCCATGGATCTGCTTATATAGGACAGCCTTGCTTCTTCCACAAGTCTCAAAGTCAGACTACTCTGCACTAGAGATTAACATAGGAAGAGGAAAGATAAGGTCCTGATTAAGAAACAGAAAAGTTCATCCTCTCAGACACCACTATGTGAACTCACTGATAGATCTCAGAGACAAATACCTCAGCCTCGGGGCCATCCCTAATAGTGCAACAGTTTGAAGCGCATCACTACAATGCTAGCCACAGACTACTCAGCACTAGTTCAATTCCCAGCCAGGTTGCTGATCCACATGGTGCAGCAGACCTCTCCTGTCTCACCTCCTTCTCCCCTCAGCAGTGTCCTTTGTCAATTTGCCTGTTTTGCTGTCCACCTGTCGTGAATCTTCTCAATTCCCCCGCACCTCTGGCCTATAACCTAGTTCTATATGCATAAATATATAAATCTTTAAAGAAAAAAATACCCCAATCTTCAGCAGATATGAGTGTCCCAACATCCTGCACCTCAAGTTACAAACATGTCAAAGTCTGTTTCCAGAACCAGGGAATGAAATATAAGAGGTGGGAGAAAAATAACTGGACAAAGAACAGCACTAATTTGACTCAGAAGCTCAGCGGACCTGCAGCATACCCCGGCTGCTAGTCCCATCCCCAGAGATACCTGATGAACACTCATGAGGATGTTCCAATAAGGTGTGGCCACGCCGGCAATAACCCAAGTTAGAGCAAGCAGGCCTGGCACAGCCAGGCCCGGAAAAGTAAGACCTGGTTGGCTCAGCTGGGAGTCACCAGGCCTGGAACTCATCAGTACAAATCTGGAGAGGAATCCTGCAAGCCCTGATCCAGTTCCAACAAAAGTCCCCTGTCAGTGATATGTAGACCACTTTGGAAAGTTCTGAGGAAAGCCACAACATAACACAGACTGCTAAGTCAGCTAAGTCCTTTAGTACCCAGCACATTGAGGGTTTCTTCCCAAATTACTCCAGGAACATACAGCCCAAAGATGTGTGAAGATGGGTAAATTTTCCCCTCTCAGTTTGGACATTGATGGATTTTTACCCTTTTAGAGCTCTGTTTCTCTGCCTTGATACATTCTTTTTAATACACCTGTTGTGTCCATTTGACAGGACAATGATGGGAGTCTAGTCAGAGGTTTCAATAGGCTTCACTGCTCTGAACAATATAACAAAAGATGTCTCTGCTCTAAACAATGAATGTAATACTTGTTTGAATATCTTTGGATCTAGAATGTCAAGAACAGGAAATAATAAAAGCACAAAACTATGGAATAAAAGAGTATTCTTATTTTCTGGGAATGAGAGATTAAAAATGTGAAGGTTCAAGGTGAAGAGTTAGGCTATGGTGGTGCTTCACTGATAACCTCTTTGCCATTTGCTTTGTTTTGCTAAGACCCCTCCTTTGCTCATTAATAATTTTAGAAAGCTGTTTTGTGTTTTGGCCACCTCCGGATGATAATAGAACCAGTTTGGCCAGTTTATACTTTTAAGTGCAAATGAAGGAAATATTCATTTTTTAAAAAATATATGTTAAAACGCCTTAGGAAAACTGTTTTCTTAAAATACCTTTATAGTAATGTGAGATAGAAAAGCTCTACATTTAGCAAATATATTCTTTGATTAGAAAGGCATTTCTTTTTATGTACCAAAACAGGACAGTGCAATGCCTCTGAATTACATATAGTGTCGTAAACAGTGTTACCTCCAAACAATAGATTAAATAAACAAAAATGAAAAATTTGGATTATCATAATCATTTTAACACTATAATTGACCTAAGTTGTATATCTTGTTTGGAGGAAAATAGAATAACAACAACAAAATGCATGTTTACTTAAAAATACTTGACGAAATTTGGTGGTTATCACACTGAGCTAACCAGTTTTATTTTGAAATGGTATCCTTTTGTTTAACAATTGCTTTTTATCTTGGTGCACAGACCAGTGAAGAAGCTATAAGGAAACAATGTCATGTATAATTGCTCTTTCAATCTTGTTTGCTCCTGGGTGTGATCAGCAAACTCCTCATACATAAACAATTACATACTTCATCTGCAGTTCCAAACTCAAATCTCACATTTTGACACCTACCTGTAGAAGAGTTGCTTCATTGTTCTAATACTTTATTTAGATTCTATCGTGCTGTTTCAGTACTGTGAATTTCACAAGGGAAGACTTACTCTGCAAAGCCTCACAGCTAGTGTCTTGTTTTGGTTTTGTATTCAAAGAAATATGGGGGGAAGAGGTTGCAACAAATGTAGAGGTTAATATTTATTAAATATTATGCAGCATCTTGTTTTTGTTTTTATTCCAATGATTTATAATTTAAGTAAGAGCTCCCGTAGAAGATTTGTTTATCTTTTCTGATTAATTCAGAGGCAGTAGGTTTATGGAAAGAGTATAGTTTAGGAACTGGTCTAGTATGAAGATCAGACAACATTAAAACAAATGAAATGTTACCCAGGACAATGTTGCTGTGGATCCTAATGAAACTCTTCAGATATTTGCACAGCTTCTCCATTCTTTGCAATAGGAAAGGGAATTGCTGGATACAATTTTTAAATCTGCATAGATTTTTAAATACTAACATTTACTGCAATGTAATATATTTTATACTATGCTTTATTGAGAGTAAAACACTAATTTTTAGCTAATTATCTACAGTGAGCTTATTTTAAATTCTGACTTGGCATGTTTTCTTGATGTCAGCTATGATGCCATTTTGTATCATTTTATTATGTAACAGACCCGGTGATTTCAATTTACTAATCAGGCTTTAACATAACTTGTTACCTGATGCTGCACTCAAATTAAATGGGAGGCCTGTAGTAGTTTATGGATAACCATCTCAAGGACTTAGATGATTTCTATAGTTAATAGAACTGAAAGTGGTACCCAGAGGAACAGAAGCACTACTAAATTTGTTTCCAAGCTTCTTCTTATGTCTTCAGTCTGAATTATCAGAAACTATGAACAAAACTGTTCCCCCCTTTGGGGATTTAGAGCGGTTTTGTGGCTTTAATAAGCTTCCGGTGGTGTCGGGATTTGTTTAGCACTGTGTACATGCCAGATCCTACAGTTATTATTATGTCAAGTGCTTTTTCTTTTTATCAACTTTAGTGTATACAGTAGAGAAAATATGATGCTCTTTTTTTCTGAATTCCTTCCCTGCATCATAAGTCTTCCCAAGTGTAATTCAGTACGACCACAAGCTCAACAGGACATCCAATCATGTCTTCCTCTCAAAGACCTCTATGAACAGAAGTTGTCAGGAAAAGGAGTAATTGAGTAATTACCATCTTGCTTCTTAAAGATGTGATAATTATTATTTCAGAAGTCATAAAAAATGTCTTCCTTTGTCTATAGTAATGAGATTATACATATATTTCAGTAGTTTATTTCATCTGTGCTTACAATTAAGTTGAATTAGTTATCAGTCTCCAGATTTTGTTGGGTTCATAGTTTTGACTAGGACACAATTTAGTGACCAAAGTAAATTCCACCCAGTGTATTGTAGAGATTGCTGAAGTGCTATATCGTTTTCCACAAGGACTGCATCATTGGTAAAGCAGCCATTCTTTGAGACTTGGTACATTGGTGTGGTGCTGGAAAGACAGTCTTTTTGCTGTTGTTGTTACCATAAAGACACACTTAAAATATAAACACAGAGATCAACCAAAAATGGATGGCTAGCTAAGATATAGCATCTAAATAGTAAGCACAGGAAAGCTGGAGGAGCTGTGGTAGCATCAAATAGATTTCCAAATGCATTTCTTTATTTCTTTTTTAAATATTTTTTATTAAGGTTACTTGTTTATAACTGTATATGATTCAGAAATACAGGATTCCACCTCATCAAATGTATGTTATTACACCACACTCATCACTTGTTATGGGCAGTCTTTATGCTCAGTCAAATAAAAATGGCTCTTAGGTCTAGAACAAATTCTTACCGAATCCATATAACATATGCCAGGTTTAGCACTTTTTGTGGGAACATCTTTCCCTTTGTCATGCTCACTGAATACTCCTTCGTCGTGAAGAATGACCCTATAACATGCCTTCAGTTTTCCATAGTTCAGACTCCACAGAGGAAATATTAACGTGCTCAGAAGCACAAAAAGGAGCCCACAAGCCAACTGCCTGCATCAACCGCACCATAGCTGTGGTGGACCACGGCACACGATTGGAGGGAATATTGCTCTCTTCTTCTCACTCCTCTTTGTCAGTAAAATACTGTGTAAAAGTGTTTGGCTATTCTATATGTCCCTCAGCAACTTCAGTACCTGTTGCAGTGGGCAGATGTGTTTAGACTTCTACCCCCGGTGTCTAGCATCGTGTTGTGTTTTGCTCTTCTCCTTTTAGTTGGTTCACTGGGCATCAGTAAGCCAGTGTATAGAAGTTCTGCTCAACATGTACAGATGACCATCCTTTTTGGCCTATTTGTATCCTAAATCTGCACACCAAAACTATGTTCTGAATGATCATCACATTCGTGTATGTACATCAGGACAAAATCCAGTATACACATTCATTCTCATTGGCCAAAAACAATGACAAAGGAAAAACCATCATTCAAATTTTGAGCAATTCTTCCTTGTTTCCTTGTTTTCTTTTCATGTGGTAATGGTAGAGAAGGTATTTGATGGTAAAAATCTTTCTGGGCACATTGTCAAGTGGGGAAACATATTACTAGTCTGTTCTCCAATCATATGTGCTCTAGTATCTTCCTTCTAATTTAGACATCACTGGCAACAATCAACTTGTCAAATTTATACAGTAGATAAAGATAGAAATTGAGTTCAAGTCTGCTTTTATTTTTGAAGTTTAAATGGCGACTATTATCATTTCATATAGCCCATTATATATGAATAATGACTGAACCCATAATCTTACCATGAGTTTCACAAGCTTCCCCCAATTTTATATTTTATCATAATTGTATTTTAAACTTTATAACAAAATATTTAAATAAATCCAAAGTATTAAACTCCTTTTCAAAAACACTTGATTGTAATATTCAAATACTTTCAGATTACAAAGATTAAATTGTAATGATAAAAAATGTGTGATATAAATAATTCTAGGTTAACTCCAGTTGAGTTAAATAAATTACCAATAGTGAATTTATTCTTTCATGTAAAAGTTTCTCATCATCAACACTATTGATATTGATATTGATTCTCCAGTGCATTTTAGGATGTTTAGTAGCATCCCTGGCCTCTCTCTGCCCACCAAATGTGACAAGCATAAACCATCTCTAGACAATCCCAAATGTCCTGCAATTGCAAGTTACCTCTGGTTGAAAATCATTGATCTAAAGCATGGGTGGTGTCCATGTGTTAGTGTCTAAGGATGCACAGAAGATTGAGGTCCGGCTCTCAAGAACCCAAAGTTAAAAGTGGAGTCATGTATCTATTAAAAGCATGATATATTGATTTACTCTATATTCTGTTCTCCAAAGTTAACGATTCAATTTTTCTCATTTGAAAGTCTCCTTCGAGCAAAACCTTGTTCCATCAGTCTATTATATTCCTTATCCACATACTCTAGTACTCCTTCAGACCTCTTATTTACCAGACACAGTTCTACAGATAGTGTGATGGCAGAGTCCAACCCAAATCTTACAGTCACAGTTTAATATAATTCTTGTACTTCATCTGCAAATTCTACTTCTCTATAGGCAGACTTTGCCTACCTTCCTCCATTGTCAAGAATATACTAGACAGGTGAAGTAAGCTTATTGGATTACGTAGAAAGTCAATGAGCTCAAAAAAATCCAGTTATTTCCTAACAATAGTCTTTCCTTGTAATATACTATACAGTGATTCCAATATATTTACTAAAAATTGCTAAGTAAGAAGATGTCAAAATTTTATTTATTGTCTAATAAATGATACATTAATATTTTCCTTCTGACTAAGTAAAGGAAAAATACCTATTCAGGATATATTCAGATTACACTGCTTCTTTGACTTCAGCCATTGTTGAAGTGAAAATCAACAAGAAAAGATTTTCCACTTTAGTTAAAAATCCTTATAAAATGCTGTACGAAACCTTCATTTTTATGTATTTAATGTCAAGGAGCAAATTGCCAAATTGAAGCAGACTTCAACATCTTTAACTTTATAGTTGATAAATCACTATCATGGAAGCATGATTTATTGGATATTCTGCAAAATTTTTTGAATAAAATTTGCTCATCTAATTGTCAAGATAATATTTTATGATTATCATTTTACATATGAGGAAATGAGATTTAATTAAAGAATTCAAAATCATCTACCTGGCTAGCAGAATTTAAATTTGAACTTTTCTACTCAACTACCCTTTTCAGGATTAATTGGTAAATTTGTTGGCAATATCTTATCTAAAGACAATTTGGAGAAAGTGCACTATTTCTTCATGTAAATAACAGTGTTCTAGAGATACTAATAAGGACAACCAAGCATTTCCAAAAGTCAGCTCATTAGACTTTACTTTAGGGAATTCATATTATTCAGTAAACTATCCTGGCATAATGGCATTTGCTTAGTTGATATTTCACCATTGAATGTGACTATTTTACATTATTAATAAATATTGATTAATGCATCCAAAACATTACTTGGAAAAATAATTGGTAATGGAACAGCAAAACTGTTATTTTATGGGCACAATATGAATCATAAATTCCTTTAACAATACTTAACACTAGTCTTTGAAAGATCAGGTTACCATCTTGTCATATATTACTTACGAGATAAGACACTTAAACAAAGTAGATGCACTGATAGACCTTTATGTAATCAGAATGCATAGAAGCCTACTTTGCTGAATTTTTTATTCTTGTCACACTGTTCAATCAGTTCTTCACCTACAGTCTTTTCTGCATGACTCAAATTATTGTCTTTCTATTTATAAAAGTGATTCTGTAAATTTAAGATACTATTATAACTTCTAAGCTAAACATACACCAAACCCATGACCCAATGCTCCATGGCATATATACGTAAGAAAACTAGTACACATGTTCACAAAAAAAAACCATTCTTTTGTAACAGTATTGTTCATAACATCCAAAATCTAGAAAAACACAGATGTATGTCTATGGTAGAATGGATAGATAGTGTGATATTTTATAAAAGATAATATTCTAAGAGCACTTGAAAATGCCACTGAAATATGCAATGAGGATAAATTACACATATGAATCAAAAACCCAAAAAAACTAGACACAAAATGCTACATGCTATATAACTCCACTTACATGAAGTTCAAGAAAAGTAAAAATTGATTTATAATAACAGCATTTACAACAGAGATTTTTCTCTTGGGGTTCAGATGAATATTTGTGAAGAAATAAAAAAAAAACTTCTGTAATGTTATAATTGTTTTTATTTTAATAGGTCTTAAAGTACATAAGTACATAGCCATGTATTTGTATATATACACATATGTCTGTATGTATTAAAACATATTCTAAAATATCTATATAGAAAACCACTATGTTGGTTACTTGAGATTTGAGCATTCTATGTTTATTCTCCTACGATCTCTTTTAAATCATGCCAGATTTTTTTCTCTAACCCTACACACACATATTAGTCCCTCAGGTCCATATTTTATTGCAGGATCACAAAATATATTGATGTGTTTATATCCAATTTACTGTTGTTATATGTTCAATCGCCTGATGGAGTGATCAGCCAAAACTAGTATAAAAGTGTTTATTGCTTTTACTGGCATAACTGACCTTTACTTCTCTGAGGAGGAGCCAACTATGGATGAAACTGTTTTATCTCAGTACACATGCTTAAGTACAGAGCCCGTATAAATTATGGACTTTTATTACATCTGCAAGAGCTTAAATAAGTAGAAACAGGCAACTTAGCCATAGAATAATAATCTTAAGTGATGATAGTTATCATAGATTTGGACCTACCTCTTTAAAGACATCTAACATTATTTTCTACCTCACAAGTCGTTAAAAATTATTAGGAATTATATATTACTAGCTGCTAAGTCAATTTATTAGCAACAAAAGGGAAATGCAATTGTTTAAAATACTGCTTAACTCTAATTTTTAAATATTATCATAAAAATAACTAATAACAACGAAAGACATTTTCTATGGCAAAATGTTAAAAATACTATTTATGAATGAATAAAAATTAGGACTTAATTGGTCAAACTGTAAACAGCACCTCTAAAATGACAACTATAAAACACTGGTGAGAAATTTTGAAGAAAACTTAAATAAATAAAGGAATAAATCAACAGGTTGGAAAACCAATTAGTAAAATGTTAATTTTTCCAAAATTGATGTATAGATTCAATGTAACCTAAGAGAATCTTACATGTATTTTTTTAATTAACATATACTAAAACTTGTATGTTGGGGCAAGGAGACTAAAAGGGTCAAGACACTCTTGAATAGCAATGAAATTAGATAATTTAATCCTATCTAATATCAAGAATCAAATGAAAGCTACAGTAATTCTAAAATTGTTATATTAGCAGCAATATAGTAGAGATCAACCAGATGCAATAGTAAGATCAAAAACAGATACATGTTTATTTTCACACCTATTTCATGACAAAAGTGGTACATGGAACAGATATTCTTTTTAATAAACATTGTTGTATCAATTGGCTATTTATATGAAAAATTATTAAATTTGAGTCCTATTTCAAAATATACACAGTAATTAATTCCATGGATATTGTAAAGCACAGTGAGAACATACTCATGAAGTTTCTATAAGATAATCTAACAGAAGAAATGACTGTTAGAGTAAGAAATTTCTTTTATAAGACCAAAAAAAAAAAGTCACCTTTAAATGAAATATTGCTCAATGGACTGTGTAAAATTTAAGGAACTCCTTTATCAAAATAACCCATTAAAACAATTCTAAAACTAGGCATCGGTAAGAGAAAATACTTACAGCATTTGTAAGCACATAAAGAACTACTGCAAAGCAATAAGAAAAAGATTGATAGAAAAAAATATGCAAACATCAGATTTTTTGCATATTTTTGCATGATGTTTTGCTTTGATGTTGATCAAAGTGTATTATCTTTGATTAGCAAACATTTTAGTGTACATAACCTCAGTAATAAGTCACTTAAAACCACAGGAAATACTAATTCTATATCTTTCAGACTTTCTAAAATTAAAAATAGAGAATAATAATTATTGTAAGTAAATAGAGCAACAGAATCCTCATGCATAGAGCTTGAGTCTGCAAATTTATATTTGAAGGTGGAATTGTCTAAACTAAGGTTATTCAAAATATGGTTGACCAGTCATAAGGGTCAAGAGCATCAACATCACCTAAGAGCACGCAAGAAGTAGAAGGCTTCAGGCCCTGACCCAAACCCAATGAGCTAGAATCTATTATTTTAACAAGATCCCAAAATACTGATATATTTTAGTTTCAGCGAAGCCCTTGTGTAGACAAGTGAGAACAAACAACTTAATTACAGCAAGAATAATAGCAATAAAATGGGTAAGACATATTTTCTTTAACAAAGGAAAAAATGGGCCCTCCCTGATGGTACAATAGGTTAAAGCACAGAACTGCAAGGCTGGCAGCCCCGCTTCAGCAAGAGTTTGATCCCCGACAGGGGGTGACCACATGGCGCAGCAGACCTCTCCTGTCTTGCCTGCTGTTCGCCTTAGCAGCACATTTCAGTCAATCTGCCTATTCTGTTCCCCCACTCTGTCTCTGGTGAATCCCCTGTACCTTTGGCCTGTATTCCAGTTCTGCATGCATAAATAAATAAATTATTACAAAAAGGAAAAACTACAAGTGTAATCAAGAATCAAAGTGACTACATTAAGTGCAGACCTTCTACTCTTTCATGGGCTAGAAGTGGACTCAAGTGTGATTAGGATCCAGCAAAGTATCTGTATTGTCAAACTTCTTACAATTTGAGTTGAAACTATAAATATCATATTATGGGCAGGTAGGAGGGATTTAGGACTTCATATCTAATGCCCTGAACCCTGCACTAGAGAGAGACCGATAAGTATTCACCAGGTCAGCATTCACATAGGTTAAATTAATGGAAATGTGCTTGGGTATCTAGAGTTTTTTGGTCACTGACAGTCTTGGTTATTTCTCAGTCAGTGGAGAATCATTTCTACAATGCATCCACTAAATAGTTATACAGTGAACTGCATGGCATGTATTTTATCAATGAAATAAAATGTTAACTAACAATTATATCTTGCATGCTTGGTCTCCTTAGGAATAGGAATATTCTTAAGGAGCATTATCTTCTGATGAGCAGTATCTATCCTATCACTTTATAAACAAGTCCTTTCCTGAGACTTCTTGGTCATTCAGAGCTTATTTATTTTTTTGAAAAGCTTCTATGGGTGGGGGGAGTGCACGGGACTACGGTGATGGCACACAGATGAATTGGTGGTGTAAAGTCCATGGTGATTACAACCAAGATGGAATAAGGCACAAAGTGACATAAAAATAAACTAATAAAAAAAGAAAAGCTTCTGTGCTATCAAAATTAAACATATGAATTCAGAATTTCAACATGAGGGGGAAAAAATTCTACTAGAATATGGAAGTTAAAACAAGACACTACAAACACCTACCATCTGGAGCGAAATTTTGTCTGTATTATCAATGAATTAATGACAGCTTGTAAATAATAAATCTTTTTTTTTTAAATTGGCATGAGAAGAATTGCCATGTTTAATGTGTACCAAAAAATTGTTATTTATACCTTAAGGTTGATACCCATATGCTCTTTTATAAACATGTAAAATTGAACATTGGCTTCAAATGTACTCACAAAACAATAAAAATTAAGTAAATGATGTTGATATCCTTTAGACTTTATAACCTGTAAGTCAAAATATGTGTGGATGAATCTAGTAATCACAGACTATTGAATGTGACTTATGAAGTGGAACACCAATCAGTTCTCCTTCATCTAAGGGTTATTATCATCCTAATGGACTTGCAGGTATTTATGTCCAAACCCAGTTATCTTCACATATTTGTAATCATTGTTGTATTTAATACAACGGTTTAAGCATTTGAAATGAAAGTAATTTAAGTGATATAATGGACTGGAGAATAAAAGCAAAAAGCAATAGTTTAATTTTTTCAGGTTTATGAGTCTAAAATTAAATGGAAGCAGTCTTTAGGCATTTGCACAAAGCTGAAAAATGAGGAAAGAGAGGTCACTAATACACCTGCACGAATGTAGACATGCTCTGCAACAGCTGAAATTACTAGTGAAATATTATGTGGAAACCCAGAAACATGTGTTTGAAAGCTTTTACAAAGTTAAAAGCTTAGTTCCCGGTAAATCAGGATAATTGCCAATATGGCCCATTACAGCTGTGCCATTCGCCTTTTGTGGACATCCATCTCATTACTGCATGCTGGAGATGCACAACTTAGTAAACATGGTGAGTTAACCCTTAACCTGAGGTTAACGATTCTCCATTCCCATCATTGGTGCATTCCATATTTACAAAGTTATTGGCCTGCTACCCTCTATTCTACCATCTATTCATAACTCAAAAATCAATATACACGGTGCCTCCTTGGTCAGTTAAGGACGTGCGTAGAGTGTGATGGAGGCTGGGAGAGACTTAGTTCCTTGTCTCCCAAGGCCCCTCTGTCTCGTTTGCAGTCAGAAAGCACCAGGGGAGGGAGACAGTAGGGGGCAGTGTTGCCCAAGGCAGGGCATGAAGCCCCAGTTCTGAGGCCACTTGACCAAGGGCTGGAATTCCCATTCAAGCATCTCTTGGTGGAGTGGCTTCAGGAAAGTCATGTAACACTTCTGGACCTTGCTTCTCTTTTGTAACAGAAGAAATTTTAGAGTAAGTTGTTTCAGGACTTTACACTATATAATCCACATATACATATATATGTGTGTATAACTATAAATATACACATATTAAAATATAAATATACACACATATGGGAAATGGTTCAACATTTTCTAATTCAGTCTTGGCAGCATTAATGACTGCCACAAATAATGAGAATGAACTATCTATAAAATATATGTATGTGATATAATGCATATAATATACAATCATTAGTTATTTTTATTGTTTCTATATTATATATAGTTACCCTTATTTTATGCTAGATTTTTATGGAAACTATGCATAAATTCAAGACTGGATAAAATATGCACAAATTTATGTAAAATTATTCCCCAAGATAATGCTAAATAATTCTTTCTTATTTTTTTTTAAGATTTATTTATGCAGAACTGGGGTACAGGCCAGAGGCTCAAGGACAATGAGAGGATACACCAGAGACAGAGTGGGGAGCAGAACAGGTAGAAAGTACAATGCTGAGGGGAGGGGAGCAGCAAGTGAGACAGGAGAAGTCTGCTGCACCGTGTGGGTCACTTCTCTGACTAGGGTTCGAAATTGTGCTGAAGCAGCTGCAGCTAGCTTTCTAGTGCTGCACTTTAACTCATTGAACCACCAGGGAGGGCCCTAAATAATTTTAAAATAATGTTTTTTACATCGAGAATCAAAGGATTTGGGGAGGGGGTTTTTAAATGATAATTTTTATAAGCCTATTTCTCCTCTTATTTTTTTTCTTCTCTACCCTCCCCCAAACCTTGTAGGTGAACACATTAGCTTAGACAGCTAAAGAAGATACCATCTCACAATTGTGCCTTCCAAGTTGTCAATCTGTAAGATTTCTTTTTCATTATGAAGCTCCATTTACAGTCTTTACCAGAACCTAAGTCACAGGCACATTTCATTTAAAATTGTTTATAACCAACTTCCAAAAACATTGGATGCCACTTACACCATACTTTGAAAAGTAGTTATTTGTCTCTATAGATTTCTTTTCAGATTTAGTTTGTTGAAGAGGAAAAGCCTTTTATTTTATGTGAAAAATGTCTTCTGATTTTATTTAGCGACAATTTTTAATTTAGATTTTCTAGTTTCATTTTCTTTTTCATCTTCACTAACTACATAAAACTGTCCCAATACTACAAAAATGTGCCTTTTTTGACACTAACAAAGCAAGTTCAAATAAAACAAGAAGTTAATAATTCCCAAATATATGTAATTATTTTTAAATTGTAAAATTGCTACATATATAGATTAAAATATAGGGAAAACATTTATCAGGCATTTTTAAGTATACATAATTCTACAATAAATGATTTTAATAATTTTCTTTGCATGAATTATGTCACTCTGTTTTGTTGTTAAAGATTTTTTATTTAGGCATACAAGAACTGGGGTAAAGACCAGAGGTGTGGGGAGTGAAAGGATTCACCAGAGACAGAGTGGGGAGAAGAACAGGCAGATTGATTAAAATATACTGCAGAGGGGAGCAGCAGGAAAGACAGGAGAGGTCTGCCGTGTCATGTGGTCAGTTCCCTGGTCAGGAATCGAACTCGTGCTGCAGTGGCTGCGGATAGCTTCATACTCTTGTGCTTTAACCCATTGTGCCACCAGGGAGGGCCCAACTCTGACTAAATTTTAACAAAGAAATTTGTTCTTAATCTTACTAAAACAGAACTAATGTGTAATATGGCATATATGGTTGATCTTGTTAGATCTTGAACCCTTTTTTGAATAGGTATACAGATATGGCATAATACACTGAAAATTTTCAAAACCCCTTTTCTATTTATATAATGTTTTATTTCTGAAATTACTTTGCAAAACACATTCAAGTTTCAAAAATTAATCAGTTATAGAAAAGAAATATAATTTAGATTTCATCCTTAATATATATATCCAGTAAACTCATTTCTGTTACTTCATAAAATATAATATTGTTTTTTTATAGAAAGCAAAACCCTTTTAATCTTCTTTCCTGATAAGATTTGAACATAATCTCCTTAGGAATCCAGACTTTTTACATTGACTTTCCAAGTGTCTATATGAAAAATCATTAATTCCACTAAGATTAGAGGGAGGAAAAGAAAACTGGAATCAGGAAAATAAAAACTTTCAAACATTATGCCAAAAGTTTACTTTTAATTCACCAAGAACATATTTCTGAGCATCACTTTGAACTTGTCTGTACCAGCTATTAAAACTAAATTCCACATAAGTGACCTTAACCTCAAGCTCTGCTCCATGTAGTAGCATTGGAGTTCATCTGTTTAAAAAAAAATTAGATCTTTTATCAACTTATTGATTTATAGACTTGCAATAAGAAAACAAACAACACAATAGTGTCAATGCATAATGAAAAAGGGAAAGAAAGAGATGTTCTGGAGAACTGTCACATCCTATCTTAGTACCGTGGATGGCGATGGATCATAAGATGAACTTGACTCTTCTCTGGTTGTCTCCTCTCACTGATCTTTGCCTTCAAGACCATTTAACCCAATATTCACTTAGCCTTAATATCAACTGGGTGCCTGCTATTTATCTATTGCGGTGTAATAAAATGTTATTTTATAATTTTGTAGTTTAAAGCAATAAACATTTACAATATTACCCCATGATGTCTATGCCCAGGAATTTACACACCACTTAATCGATGCTTCAGCATCAATTTCAGGATTTCCATTGCAATATCAAACAGGGCTGGGATCTCATCTGAGAGTCTAATGGAAAGACGCTAATTCCCAGTTAGCACAGTTTGGGCAGGATTCATATCCTTGCAATTTGTCCACTGAGGACCTCAGGTCCTTCCAGAGGTATTGCTTCTGTCATCTGGCAGTTTCTCTCCCAGAGGCAGCAAAGGTGAGTGAAGAGAGAGTACAGTAGCAATACTTAAGTTATGTCAACTATCCCTCTTGATGCTTTCTATTGGTGAGAAACAAGTGACATGCTCCCAACCACTTAAAGAAAGGATCATGTGAGGGCATCAACACCAGGGGGCAGAGACCGCTCAGAGCCCTCCTACCATTATGTGGGCCCTAGATGACTCTTTGTAGTTTCTGTTATCTCCACCTCAAAACAGATAAGATGCTCGAAATAGCCTCTTTCTCCCCACCCCCTTTCCCATCTTTGTCCCTTTCCGCCTCAGATCTTGATTCCTTGATCATCAACATTCTAGCCTTGGTCCTTATACCTGAATGCATACCTGGTAATTTAGCCCTTGACCCTTTACTGACTCATATTTACATAAGCATTACATACATTACTATGATCAAATGTTTAACTTTTGACTTCCAAAAGCAAGTGAAAGGGTTTGCAATATAATGTCATTGTGAACACTTAATACCTTCTGCCGCTCAATCTCCATCTACAAACCTTCAACAGCTTGCTATATGTCTACTCTAGAATTCAGGATTAGTTCGTATTTTTTGCCTAATCCTGCTTGTACCACTTTTGCTTTTTTCCGGCGGCTTAACGTCTGTTTGCACACCTAAAGTTTGAAATAGGTCTCTTTGTATTTATTTCCTGAAAAATCACCCATATATCGCAACATTAGGTATGCCCCTCATCTTTTGGATCTGCCTGGTATCCTGATCACAGCTATTCTGATCTTCCCCATCCTAAACATGTTTAAACCTGAGTTCTGATAGGTGTTTACTCATCAGCAAAAAACAAAAACAAACAAAAATAACTTCATCTATCATAAATTCTTCCCCAGTGATAGCAGCATTTCTAATTATAAAATTTGCAAGGATTTAAGAAAATACAAATACTTACCCATTGAAACACAGCCCTATGAAAAATGAAGAAAAGCATCTTTTAATCCAACTACCTAGCCTGGAGATTTAATTTATTAGATAGATAGACCCAGTAGAAAAGAAAATCCAATATATTTTTAAATAATCTTTGATTAAATTACATGTTGATGCTATTCCCTCTAAGATACACTCATCTATCAACCATTTTTGCATGTCAGAATTTTGTTTCTACTTGAGGTTCTTGGCGCTCTTTCAGGTCACCCAAGCCCACATACAGTGAGTCTCTAAACCACCAGAGGCAACACTCTGGGGTATATCATATTGGTTACTTTTTATGTGTTCCTTTTAAGATGCTGCTGGTTGGGAAAGTGCCTATTACCACAAATATCTTTCTGACTCACTCGGTGTCCTGAGCCCATTTTAATTTTCTTTTCTTCCGTTTTTTTTTTTTTTTTGAGTTAACATTGGTTTACAACAGTGTATATATTTAGAAGTAGAAGATCACATCCTTCAGGTGTGTGTTACCACACCACACCCACCTAGTGCTGAATGCTCAGCCCAGTTTCAGAGTTCTCAGTGGATGTGGTTAAGTGCTAGGGAATTTTTTTTTTTAACTTACCTTCTCAATCCCAGTCCTCCTGCCTTCTCCTCTTTCCACAGGTGATTAACCCTAATTTATTCCCTAATAAGCACTTTGCTGATTTTGATTATCAGAGTCTGCTCCGCGATGAACCCAAATTGCAGCAAACTTGAGAATACTCTTGCTCAGAGCAAGAACTTCTGCAAAGAGATGATTCTTTGTAGTTTCTGCTTAAAGGAGTTTTTCTCTCTCATCATTGGTGCTGTTATATATAAGAAAAAACTTGTTCATTGGGTCCTGTCCAGTGTATTACAAAATGCTGAGCAGCAACCCTGATCTCTACTACTGATGCCAGTGGCACACATAACCCAATACCAGAGTGTGTGACAAACAAAAATGTCTCCAGACATTGCCAAATGTCTTCCTGGGGAACAGAAACCTCCTGTTGAACACCACTAATCTAGAACTAATTTTCCAGTGAAGGGCAATGGGAAAATTAAAGGCAAGGAAAGCAAACAGGTGTTATCCAGCCAGCAGGAAGTCAGGAATTGGCAGTAATCTATACATCAGAAAAGAAGGCACTGACAATGGATGTCCAAGCAGTGATGGCCCAGATAGCTCCCCCGTCACTGTTCTACTCCCACCCTCGATTCAGAATTTAAGAGTCAGGTTTCTACAATTTGGAATTAGTAGTCAAGACATATTTTTTCCTTTAATGCATTTTATCTATAGTCTTTAATAATGCTTAATGTTTACAGGAATTATTATTTATAAGCTTTTAAAAGGTGTCAAATTCTCTGCAGTCCTTGATGAAAGGCAGAATTCTTTAATTCCACAGAGAAACTGCAGATTTAACATTAGTGTTTTTTTTTTCCTCCAAATGCTTGAAGTGCCAGTGTTCTTAAAGGATTTCCTGATCTGCTTTACATGTCCTGCATGTCTATTTAAGTAATAGTAACAGTCCCTCCACTTATAATCCCTTTGATTACAGGGGAAATTATGATACAGAAATTCTGGAAAATTTCCCCATCTTTTGAATTCTTCAGGATATATGAACGTGGAAGTCAAGAAGAAAGGTAACATGCAGTTAAGGATCAGAGGCAAATGAGGGCTAGTAAATAAAGAATATATAGCTCTAGATGAAAATTCTTCTCTTTATCTTTTGTAGGTGTGATTTTTTTCTCCTCTTCTAGGTTAGAGCATATTTTAAATGAATATCCATCACCAAATCTCAATCACCACTACTGCTATACTAATGTCAAATGTTGCTTCCATCCCATTTTTTTTAATGAAGCTTTAAAGAATGAGCTTTTACTTGGGCATGTTCCACAGAAAGGTGACATGCAAGTCAGTCACAGAAGAAATGGCTACTTCCCCAGACTATCTTCAACCGTTGTCTTTCTTTTTGTATCTAATTTTTATATTTTATGATAGCCATTTTTTTATGGGTTTATAAATGTGCCTCAATATTGCAAAGTTTTGCGTTAGTAACTTTGTAAGACAAGACACAGGGAGGATAGCCATGAAATACAGGTAATTTTTAATTTTATCAGACAGTTTCTTCCCATGAAGACTTGAAGACTTTCTCATCCCTAATCAAATTCCCTGCCATAGGAGCACATTCTAATTAGAGCCGTCTGCTCCTAGCAGGGTTTTCATCCCAGACCACTGTGCGGTGAGACATTCTAATCCGTTTTAAGCGTGTAATTTGTTTTTGCACTCAAATGCTAGTCAAAGAGCAGCTGGATATCATTGGAGAATTTCTTATACAATGAGGGCAAAGAAAGTGAAAACAAGAATTCACTGAATAAAAATCAAAGATATCTAATGAGGAAATATTCATCTAGAACTTGCAGTAGGAAAATGAATGACTACCTGGTCATATTGTCCTTATGAAAGTAGTTGACCCTATAAAAAATATTACCATCCCATTTATTCATAGGCTGGCAGCACTTCCTTTCCTAAGATCAAAAGACATGAATTCATTCTCCTATTCATCCATTCATTTATTCATTCATACCACAAACACAGCCAATGAAACAAACAAGAGATAAAAGTCACTGGACTTGTTTGGTAAAAGTTGGTAATGAATATAATGAATTCACATCAAAAACCATTTTACATTAAGGAAATTAAGATTTTAAGCAAGTTCACTTTTTTATTTTTTTGGCTATAGCTCTTACCCACAACTCATCTCATCACATCTTATTCCAATGTGCAAATGTATCTGCAGCATCCCATACAATCAGGAAATTAAGTTTAAGGAAGTACATTATTAATAGTGGTTCTCAGATGAAACTGAGAGATTAAAAAAAAAAAAAACACTGTAGTACATAAGTAACACTTACTAGTACTACTTTACCACCTTTCATCACAAAGTCCACCAAAGTTTTCTGGAAGTGAGTCCACCTAAGCATTAAATATTTAAAAGATGCAATGTTCCTTATTTTAAATATAACAGAATCTTGCTCACTCTCAAGAAACACTGTGATAGTTTAAAATCAAACTGTTGGAACCCAGATAGCTAGAACTGTATGACTGTTTTCAAATTTACAGATGAGTCTTTTTTTTTTTTTTAAAGATTTATTTATTCATACAGAACTGGGGTACAGGCCAGAGGCTCAGGGGCGGTGAAAGGCTTCACCAGAGACAGAGTGGGGAGCAGAACAGGCAGATCGACGAAGTACACTGCTGAGGGGAGCAGCGGGCGGGTCAGGAGAGGTCTGGCTCGCCATGTGGTCTCCTCCGGGGCAGGCGGCAGGCGGGAATCGAACTCATACGGAAGTGGCTTCAGATTCTCAGTGCTGTGCTTTAACCCGCTGCGCCACCAGGGAGGGCCCAGATGAGTCTTTTGTAAATATTTCTCAGTAAAATATCCTCCCTCCCATTCCCTTGCCCCAATACTTATTTCTTACAAAACTTTGGTCAAGAATAGGAATAGATCCAGGCAGATATGCGTGCCATCCTCTCACAAGAATAAAGCACAACTAATGAATTTTGGTTTAGAAATGGAAGGCAGTTAAGATACACTCATAAGAAAAGCTTTCCACCAGGTAATATTGTTACATCACAAAAGTTAAGAATATTCTGATATCCACGTGTTTTTTTTAAATACACAAAAACTACTAGTGAGACGCTGGTAAAATTAAAAAATAAAAAACGTAAAAGGTAAGGCAGAATTATCTTACTGTTCTGCCCATGAATTTTAATCTTCACATTCATAAAGTTAGTTATGGTGGGTCATGTCTTGGTCGTTGTACAATTTTAAATTAGTGCAATATCTCTGTGATCTGCTGGGATGCGATGTATCCTGTATTGAGAGCCAACAGTAGACACCAGTATGAAACCGAGCAGCTTCTGGTCCCAGCTCCAGCCAGTCAAGCATATTATAATGTCATGCTTCTTATTTCCTGGGGGGTGGAGAGGAATAATCTATGGAATTGTATGTATTTTTTTATCCCTACCATAAATGCAAAGATTCGGTATATGCAATAAATTTTCCCTTTCATAGTTTCATAGTGTTGCATAATTAAAACAATTCAGAAATCTCCGATACTAAGATGTAAAAATGGTACATCCTGATAGTTATTTGCATTCCAAAAACCAGTATAAGAGTTCAAAATGAACATAGAGTCTATAAAAGAAAGGAATGAAGCACTATTCAAATTTCCATAAATGTAAATAATTTTAAATGAAAATGTAAAATATTAATTCAAATGTTAATGAATGATCCCTAGGAGACAAGCACATACACACAAACGCAGCTGGAAGCCACCTTCTGTTGGAGTCTATATTTTTATTGCATTTCTAACTTCTACATCAGGTTATAGTTAAATGCAAAATACTTTGGAGGTCTGTTATACAGCCTTTTATTTCTAATAGCCCTGGATGACATTGCCTTTGTCTCTTCTACACCTTTGCTTCATTTCCATTTTCCCAAATTTCTATGATGGGGTGAAAGAGCACGTTGTGAAAGGGAAGGAAAATTACATTACCTACAGAAGACAAAAAGATGTATTTAACTGACCCAGAAAAGATTATTTCTAAAAAAAAAAAAAAAGACTGCCAGTACCAATATCCTCCTCCCACCCCTGCCTTTCATGCTAAGGGAAGAACTGACAGGTTTGGATTTCAAACTGAATGAAGCTTCCTGTGTCCTTACAGACACCATGTACAGACAAGCACATAATAGAATTTATTCATCTCAGCTGAAAATGAAAACATGATACTAATCAAAAGTCATCATCTGGCTTACAATTATTTTTTGTTAAATACAGAACTAAAGTTAAACTCTAGACCCCAAACCAGAGCAGTTGGTGGCTACAGGTAACATCCTTGAAGTGGATCTGCCGTTATTGGGCATCTGAAGTAAGCTGCTAAGTGGAGGTATTTATATGGTAGACATAATCTCTCCCTCTGGCCTCCCAGTGACTATAACTCCCCTGTGTCAAGTGAAGCTTGCCCTGGGAACAAACCTCAAAACTTCACCATGACACAAACACTGTCCATGTTAAGAACTGATGGCCAGTACTTCAGGAAGCTGTTCTGAACATGTCATCATCACAGCTTATCACTGATTATTGCTTAGCAAGGTCTTGTCAGCTTATTCCATCCTTTCTATTACAAGAGCATATATTAAGAGATTTAGCCTGTAAACAGTTGACTCTGAGCTCATTTCAAATCAGCAAGGCATAAGAGAGAGTTATAAATAATGTATGCAGTGATGCTGCAAAATGGTTTGAGTGCATTCAAAATGAATGACCATATTACACATGGTTTACCAAAGGTTCATTTATGTCTATTCACACGTGGGTGGCTGCTAAGCACAGGCGTCTGTATAAATATTAACCAAGACTAGGCTTTCAACAGAGCCTACTAATTAAGGACTGAAAATAATCACAAAGCAGAAGACCGCTGTATGGTTTGTAGACAAGGCATTTATACTTGGAAGATAATGTGTGTTATGTTTAGAAAATACATTATGTATTTAAAATTAATACCCATTCATTTTTTTTTCTTTTTTTTTTTTTCTAAGTGCCTGGAGTTCACAAATAAAATCTTTCAATTACCTTGATGAAAATGGGTGGTTTATCCTTCTAAAAGTTTGGTAAGGCAGTTCAGCAAATTTCATATTCACATTATTTAGTTTTTTTATACCATGTTAAGGAAAAGAAAATGGGAAAATGAGTATCTTTAAACTGTCTTCTAAGAATTACAAATGATTTGATTTCACAAAGAAAACTTAAAGCTCCAATCAAGTGTTTCTAGGTTGGGTGCTTTTTTTTTTTTTTAAATCAACTTTATTTTAAGCTTCTATGTAGCTATTAATTTCAAATTTGTTGTATCTGGTGAGTTGGGCATTCTTCAAATGTGCGTTCACAACAGGTAAGTCTGGATCTGTGTCCATAAGCCTCAATGCCATAGCCTTCTTTGCTAGGCCGCCTCCCTCTAGGGACATGCTAAAATTGATCAGCTGTGTAACAAAAAGCTTTTGGTATGTTTCCATATGAAAGTCAGATAATTAAAGAAATACCTTTTGAGATTATACAGATTTATGAGAGAAAAAATTAAACTTAATTTTCAAAAGTTTGGTTTTCTAGAAATTCCACCTTTAGGCAATTCCTTCAATTTAGCAAAGATCTTTTCACTGAAACCCTTGATTATTAATTACTGTATCAAGAAAAAAGCTAAAGCCCTTCCATCAAGGATGACTTCCTTCCTTAATAGTTGTTATTATTAGAAATTCATTCCCATCTTCCTTTGTTGACTTGCTCTGTTTGTTTACTCCCTGTTTAGTATACTGGAAGAAACATTATTATTACTATTGTATGTAATCAAGCTTTTCCTATTCGTTTTGAATGAACTATGCATTGACCTCTTGTTGTGTAAATAACACTCTATTAGTCAAATAGGAAATCTTTTTAATCAAGGCGGAAAGTGTCTTCCTTCAACAACCCTACAATTTGATTGAGTGAGAAAAGAAACAGCCATGAAACTATGAATGAACAAATGGTATGTAATCATTTGCCCTACTGTATTGTTGTTTTTTTTCATACTGGAAGCATCTTGGCTTAAGCCTAGAAGTTTACATAAAAGATGTATAGGGCCCTCCCTGGTGGCGCAGCGGGTTAAAGCACAGCACTAAGAGCTTAAGCCACTTCTGCATGAGTTCGATCCCCACCTGCCCCAGAGGAGATCACATGGCGCGGCAGACCTCTCCTGACCCGCTCGCTGCTCTCCTCAGCAGTGTACTTCATCGATCTGCCTGTTCTGCTCCCCACTCTGTCTCTGGTGAAGCCTCTCACCCTCCGCATCTCTGGCCTGTACCCCAGTTTTGTACAAATAAATAAATAAATCTTTAAAAAAAAAAAAGAGACACTGACATAAACCCAAGCTTCAAAGGTATGAAAGAATATAACTTGTAATGTAGAAAAATCTAATCCAACGAGAGATACAATGCGCACATACTTAAATATTTTGACCTGGCTCAATTGATTATAAACAGGAGTTCAGCTAATGTAGGTAGCAATATTCATATGGTTCCGCTTTAAATATCTTGGGGTCTTTCAAATATTTCATATTTCACTACACCCTGATAATAATTTTTTTAAAAAGAAAAAGAACAAAATTTGAATCCTCCAGGAAAATACCATTACATTATTTTTATCATTGTGAGTAACATTTTAGCAAATTGTAATTATGATTTCTGGTTCATTCTATACAAAATATGATAAGCCATCTCACTAAGTAAACAAATAGAAGCTTTTGTATTTAAATGTCTGGATAAATTAGATGTCATGATGGCCAAACACTTACTTGATTAAACGATGTGATAAGTTCCACCAGAATAAGCCCCTTGACAATGTTACTTCTCTCCTGTATTTTTACCCCTCCCATAGACTTTGGTCTCTAGCACAGATACTCTATACATTTTGAAAGAATAAATTAATTAATTAATTATAGAAATTTAATTTCAAATAACAAGAAAACCTAAACTACTGCATGCTCATTATCCCTAAATGACTGTGTGGAAAGAAAATAAATGTTATTTTCATTAAGAGCTTATAGTCTTAGAGGCCATATGAAAAGATATTAGGTGGGGGAGAATTACAGTCATAAAAGATAACTTTTTGTCCACTTTAAATGATAAGATTAAAATTCTATCTCCCATTTCTGGCTAAATTCTCATTGTATAATGTCAAATGATGAAAACTAAGGCATCGTGTAGATTTGAGATATGAAATATAGACTTAGTCTGTGGAGCTTAAAGTCAGCGTTTTAAAAGCACCTACTTTTGTTGGTTTATGTATCTATAATAAAAATAAATTTCCAAAGTTTCCTCAATCTAGTTCCATCTTAGAAAAGCTGACCTTATTTTCCACCTGATTTATAACCTAATATTTCATTAAGCACTTAATTTATACAGAGTTCAATTAGACACTGTACAATAGTCAGATAAATGCTATTGATATTCAGTACTTATATTGAAGGAGATTATACAGAGCCAGGATAAAGTTAATTATATAAACACATAAATAAGTAAGCAAGCAAATGAAATAGCGTTGGAAGACTTAAGAAAAATGAAATTCACTATATCTGGCATAGGAGGATTTCACGGAAAAAAAAGATTTGTTCCTTCAAAAGTGTATATGTTGTTTTTGTGATAAATAAAGATTACAGTGCATTTCAGGAATGCATTTACAGCATGAGGAAAATAACCACGTCTGCAATGGACATGACATGTTTAGAGAAAAATACAAATTAGCCTTTCTATGGAAGAGCGTTCCTCTCCAGTCGGGGAGGTGATGGGGAAATTGAAGTTTTGCGGTATCTTGAGAACCTAAAATGACAGACTAGGCTTTTAAGACAATTCTATAAGCTACGGTTGATGATCTGATGAAGAGAGTCATTAGAAGACTACTTACCTGCTGTATATTATAGTGCAGGATAAATTTGAGGCAGATGCATCAGAGGCAAGAAACCTGTCAAGAAGCTGTTGGAATAAGCCAAGCCGGAGAGAAGCACAACAGAAGGTAAGGCTGGATAGAAGTGACATTTCAAAAGAGAAATCAATGGCACTTTTTAACTGATTGGACTTGAAGGGAGGCTCTGAAGGTCGTTTTTAAAATAAAACAACCGCAAAATTGATCACAGAAGTAAAGGAAGTTGACGAACCACTCAGAGGGTGGGACCCTATGATCTCTCAGACCTCATCCACATTAAATTCTACTCTATACCTGGACAAATTGTTTCCTTCTCTCTCCTCCCTACCAATCCAATTAGTCCACTTATTCATAGCCATCTCAAATCTTGCCACTGTTTGGAAAACCTCGCTGACTGGTTTGTGCTTGAACAGGGGTTTCTCTGAGCGGGCCTGGCAGTCACAGCTCTTATGCAGAAATCATGTCTAATTGCATCCCCTGCATCTCTCGAGTTTATTTGCACTCCTTCTAAATCACAAAAACTAGCACTGAATTAAATATTAACTAGTATAAAATACAAACCTACAGACTGAAGTAAATCTAAATAAACACATGGCTTTTCACTGGGTCATTGAACATTTTAATACCCACAGGATATAGCAAAGCCCTTGGTTACTGCAGCTTCAAAAGTTCAAATAAGCTCTTCTGAAATTGGAAGCTGAAAGTATTGCTAGATATTCTGGTGTTATCCCTTACTAAAGCAAGAAAAATACAGCAAATATCCTCAGTTGCTTACTGAGCAATTAAAAAGCCTATTATATGAGTCACAATAAAGCAAAACATTTCCTATACTGTACAAAGAGAAATACAATTCAGTGATGTCTTTGTGCTGCTCAGAAAATCACACAAAGTCACTTTCTGCTTTTCAGTTTGCTCTTTGGCCCTATGTAAAAAGTTGCTACAGAAATTGCATTGCGCTCAGCAAAAAACCAACCTGTTAATTCCAGTGACTGGAATCATTAAAGGTCAAAAGGTAAAAACCACCTGCTGTGTCACATTTTCACAATTCAGAGATTTCCTCTGTACTCAGCATTT
This sequence comes from Condylura cristata, assembly GCF_000260355.1. NCBI lineage: Eukaryota > Metazoa > Chordata > Mammalia > Eulipotyphla > Talpidae > Condylura > Condylura cristata. The sequence goes on along the minus strand of NW_004567115.1, from coordinate 36,913,853 downwards.
ATATGTTGGTTTCTTTTTGTGGAACATTTATTTTATTTTCAAAAGACTGTCTTGATAAACAACCATTTATTGAAAGTCATTTGGGTTCTGAGCACAATGTTAAGTATTTTGACAAGAAATAATCCTAAAAATAATTATATACAGAGAAGTCTACTTAATTGCTGAAATGTCAATACATATACTAAGGTTAACATTGTATTGACATTGTTTTCTAACACCTGCCATATTCCTGGTAACCTAATTCAACTGATAACTAGCTGATCGATTAATAAATAAATGCAAGCATTAATAAAGCACAAGTTAATGGTGTATTTTTTTACACATTATTCGAAATCTCCCTCAATTTCTGTACAAGCTTATCACTTTGTTCTGAGTAGGTACAAATGAAGGAACAAATGAAGATTATGAACTGACAGGTTACCTACCATGTGCATTTTAATATTATAACCATAAAATCTAATTTATTTGTATCTGCCTTTTAATTAAAAGCAAGAACTATCATGGGATGTCAACGCTGTTTTATTTCAATACCAAATCCCCCTCTTTATCTTTATTTGACCTAGAAGTACATACAAAAAAAAATACTAAATTTTGAACTAAAAAATTACAGTATGTTCTTTGCCTCATTAAATATTAGCTACAGGGCCCTCGCTGGTGGCGCAGCGGGTTAAAGCACTGCATTGAGACGCTAAAGCCACTTCCGCATGAGTTAGATCCCCACCTGCCCCGGAGGTGACCACATGGCGTGGCAGACCTCTCCTGACCCGCCCGCTGCTCCCCTCAGCAGTGTACTTCGTCAATCTGCCTGTTCTGTGTTCCCCACTCTGTCTCTGGTGAAGCCTCTCACCACCCCTGAGCCTCTGGCCTGTACCCCAGTTCTGTATGTACAAATAAAAAAAAAAATCTAAAAAAAAAAAAAATATATTAGCTACAAGTAGCTCAACAGTTACTATTTTAATTTATCAAACACAAATTAGGAAGGAGTAGTGTCTGACTATAACCAAGTCTGGAAAGACAGTGTGTGTTTTGAAGGCTATTTTGAGTCAGAGATGTGAGAGGAGTTAGGGGGTTAGGAAACAAATTTCAATACAGTGTGAGAGTCCTTGCTTTGTCCAACATAAAAGACTAAGATTTCAGAAAAAGCATTAAATTTGGCATTCTTCATTTCAAATGTGTCCACATTTACCTTGGGTGGTAAATGGGTCATGGCTTTTTAGAACAATTCTCTTTGATGTCAACCCTGAGTTCCCAGGGCTAAACACTTCCTCACCTCTCTGTACACCAGATGAGTTTCTAAAAAAAAGAACAGGCATATTTAAAATATCCTATAGAAACCGACTGCAAAAAAAGAAACTATGATAATCTAATTTAGAGAATGAATGCTCACCTCCATAAGGTGTTCCTTTATAGACTAGACTTTTTACATAAAGAAAAATCCCACAAAATGTCACTTGAAAGAAAAAGAAAAATGTTTCATAGAATCAAATCCTCTAGAAAAACATACAGGATCATCATTAAAAATTGCTCTAGTGGCCCTCCCTGGTGGTGCAGCGGGTTAAAGCACTGCACTAAGAAGCTGAAACCACTTCCGCATGAGTTAGATCCCCACCTGCCCCGGAGGTGACCACACGGTGTGGCAGACCTCCCCTGACCCGCCCGCTGCTCCCCTCAGCAGTGTATTTTGTTGATCTGCCTGTTCTGCTCCCCACTCTGTCTCTGGTGAAGTCTTTCACCACCCTTGAGTCTCTGGCCTGTACCCCAGTTCTGTATGCACAAATAAATAAATCTTAAAAAAAAAAATTGCTCTAGTGATTCATGAAAAGGAACATATATGCCATTTGTAACATTCCCCAGAGGTTTAAACTATTAGAGGATTTCTGAAGAATGATTGTTTATTACTCACTTCACCCGGGGTTATAATTAGCTTATGATTTCAATCAATCTCATACAGATTTTAATAACAATTCCGATTTCTAACTCTCTCACTGTTTATGATTATCTCAACTTGATAAATGAAGGAATTGAACATAGTTGTCATGGGGCTCAAAATACTAGTAAACAGCTAAATTAAATGTGATGTGGCTGATAGTTTTGGGGGGCAGATGGAGGTACAAATTTCCAGCTATTAGATGTGTAAGTTCTGGGGGTATAATGTGCAGCATGGTAACTATATTCAAAATACTAGAGATTATATTTGAAAGTTTCTGAGAGGTAGATTTATTTATTTATTTATAATTACATTTCTCAGCAAGACTGTGCCCTTAAGGAATTTTTGCTTAAACATGGAGGATTGAAGCATGAACAAATAAGACTATACTACAAAGGCAAATGGGCATTTTTCACATTCATTTGTCGAGTTGAGGGGACAATAGAGAGGAAATAACATTTATTAAAGCATTCAATGCTACTAATTGCCAACCATATATTGTTTTATTTAATTTTCACAATAACTGTAAAATGGACATGATTAAGTTTGCCAGTCCCTCTATTCTATTGTCTAATATACAGGGGTCCTCAACTCTCATGAACTCATTTATTACCAAAACTTCATTAGAAGGAAGCCATAGTAGGCATGGGTTGCTATCTGGTTAATTTTGTCTCACTCAGAAGGTGATGTTTTTGCAAAAGCAGAATTAAGGATTTTTTTTTGTATTGTTCTGTTTTTTTATCCCTTGTATCCTTTTCCCTCCTCTCTGTCGCTTAACCTCAGATTCCTCAAGATATTTATTGTCCTTAAATAGTATCAGGATGGAAGGCCCTCCCTGGTGGCACAGCGGGTTAAAGCACAGCACTAAGAAGCTTAAGCCACTTCCGCATGAGTTCGATTCCCGCCTGCCCTGGAGGTGACCACATGGCGTGGCAGACCTCTCCTGACCCGCCCGCTGCTCCCCTCAGCAGTGTACTTCGTCGATCTGCCTGTTCTGCTCCCCACTCTGTCCCTGGTGAATCTGCTCACTCTCCGCATCTCTGGCCTGTACCCCAGTTCTGTATGAATAAATAAATAAATCTTTAAAAAAAAAATAGTATCAGGATGAGAAAAAAATTATAACTATGTGAGATGGTGGAGTTTAATTAAACTTATTGTGACAATCATTTAAGAAATATGCACATATTCAATCAATATTTTATTATACTATCTCAAATTATACATTGTCTTTATGATGACAAATACAATATTATATGTTAATTATATCTCAATAAAACTGGGGGGAAGTATCAGTAAACAAACAATACTCTATTCCCTACAGGATTGTCAAACACACCCAATGCCTTTATGCTCAGACATAGTTCCTTAGAAGAGCAGTTTCCATTGCTGAATGAATTGTCAGGTAAGCAGAACCCCAAGGTTCTTTTAGAATTCAACACAGCCTAACAATTCCAATATCAAAATCCATTTTTTAAATTTAAATTTCATTTACATACCATAAAATTCACACTTTTAAACTGTATAAACCAATATTTCTTAGTTATTTACAGAACACTGCAACCATCACCACAGTCCAAATCTAGAATATTTCATTCACTAGCAGTCAGTGTCTGCTGCTTCTACCCTTTGCCCTTGGCATTCACTAATCAACTTTCTTCTCTAGGGATTTTCCCATTCTGGGCACCAAAACCAATTTATTAAGACAAATTGGCATTTTTCCATTAGAATATTTGATGTTACTATATTTTAATTTGGAAAAATAGAAACAAAACATGTAGAAGAAAAGAGAAACAAAACCTTGCACATTTTTGAGAAAAAATATTCATTATAAGGATTATTTTCCTAGGCAAACATAAAAAAAAAATGCACCCTGGGCTTGGTTTTCCTACGATTTGATATTCTGGTTATTTTATTCATGATGCCAAAAAAACCTTCTTGAGAGAATTATATTTTTTCATAGGAAGTACATTAGACTAATTATATTTTATAGTTAGAACAAATAACACTAAACATAGCTTAAACATGAAAAGCGTCTACTTAAGAATTAAATGAACTAATTTTCTGGAAAATATTCAAATATTAGATATGTTAGCATAATTGCTTAATTTTGTGAAAGAGAATCAAAAGTAAATTTGTTCTTAGAAACATGAAGAATAGAAATTTAGTTTCCTAGACTGTCTATATTTAAATTAGAAATTTACTCTCATTGTAGTAAAATAATAATGTTCTATTAAAGTAAAACATTCTTATTAGTATATGATCTTTGCTGACTAGCTTTGGAGATAAATATATAATTTGAATATCTTCTGAATTCATTTTAGCAGCAGTGAAGCTTTCAAAACAGGAAGTGAGGGTAGATCTTGATGAGAAGGAGAGGATCTGATTTAATACAGCATTGTGAGAGGAAAGGAGGAAATAAGAGATATCAAAGTAGAATTAATCAGCTCTGGTAACTAAATGGGTATAGAGACTAAGGACAACTCCAGGATGGATCCCTAATTTTTTCTTTGAATGTTAGCTATTTAAAACAAAACTTACAATACAAGAGATAATAAAAAAAAAACAAGATTAGAGATAAAAGATAGTGAGTTTTAGACATTTGTCCTATAAATATTGAACTCTCAATTAGTCATTAGAATACACAAATTTATTGCTCAAAAGCAGTAAGAAAGCTCAAGGACACTTTAAAATTATCATATAAAAATGGTGGACAGTACAATTCTGTTTGAAATCACTGAGTATTTAAAGAGGAAAGAAGATTTTGTGAACAAAACTGATGGAATCTTCTGAGGGAGGGTTCTATATGAACGACTACTAGTGAGAAATGATAATAAGTGCAATTCAATCCTGTATTGTGTTGAGATATCTGAGAAAGTAGATGATCTTAGATAATAATGTTGTGTTAATGTTTAATTTTTTATTGTGATAACTTTATTGTAGTTACAAAAAAATAATTCATTGCTCTTAAAAAGTACACACTGAAGTGTTTATAGATAAGGACAAGGTATCTGCAAATTGTTTTTAAATGACTCAGGAGAAGCAAATATTTAGACAGGCAAATATAACAATAGATCTGAGAGACAGGGAAAGAGAAAAAATAGAATAAAGCAACTGGAGTGAATTTGTAAACAAATGGCTAAATCCGGGTATAAGATAAGTAGGAGTTTCTTACACAATTATCTTTTCAGATACATAATGAACCTTTTCTTTCAGCTGAATTGTTACAAATCCACCTTTTCACTTCATCATACATGTATAAAAGTGTATTTTTATTATAAGCTGTATATCAGAATTTTCACAAAAGTGAAGCGAAATTTCTAATGATAAATTCAGACATAAATTTCAGCTTCATGTTACCATTATAGTTTGAACCTGGTGAAAAACAAAAGTAAGTAAATATATATATACGAAGGAAAAATAATTGTCTGGCAAGGAAAGTCCTTCTTCTTCCACCTGCATCTCCAGCTATAGCAAGTTCATGTTGTGTTGTTCATGCTCACGAGTTTTTTTATCCACAAAATTTGGCATGCCTGTTTTCTTTCTTTTTATTAGCCCCTCCACCAAATCACCTGTGCCCATATCGCATCTGCCTCCCTCCCCCACCCCCTTTACCTTCCCTCTATTGCCTCCAAAACCACTACCATCTTTTTGCTGAGTAAAATATTTATTTCTTCTCTTGTTTGCATGTAATTGTTTCTGAGTATTTATATTCGGCAGATGAATGAGAGCATTCAAAATGTTGATGATCTCACTCAACATACTTTTTAACTTTTTGTTTGGTGAAAATACACTGAAAGAAAATGTTAACAGAAGAAAAAGTATAAGAAAAGTAAAGTCAAGATAAAGTAGAATATTTCCTTGATTGAGAGAAAAACGGCTTGGTGGTCTCAGGTGAGAATGTTCCAGAAGCAAGGGAGAAGAAATAAACTAATGGAAGAAAAAAAGGGGAAATGCTTTAGTCCTTTCATGATGGAACTTTACGCCAACATGGAATTGAATTTATGTGCAAATGGGGGTTGACTTTCTATCGAATAAGTTTCATTCATCTACTGTAACAGGCAGAAAAGCAAAGTGTGCATGCAGTAGCTGGATGGCAGAAAGCTCAAGTGAAAGATGCTTACCCCTGCTCTAGTTCTAGGGATCTGGAAAAGCCGTACTCAGAGAGCTTCAGGGGAAGTATTGTTTTCAGAGGCTAATCAGATTTCAGCTGAAAAATGAAGGGGACGTCCAGAGAATATCCTAAAGAAAAGAGGGAGCAGGTGTATAAGAAAGCAAATAAGTGTGGACAACCACGTCAAATTAGTGGATATGCTCACCAACCAAGATTGAGAGGTGGTAGAAATGATGATGGAAGACACGGAGACTTGGTTTCTAGGTGAATGAGGCACAATGAACTGAGCTGTTTCCTAAGCAGCAGTTGTAGCCACTTCAGGACTTTTCTTATGTAGTTGACTCCACCTTCCTGCAGGGGACTTGTTATAAAACCATGGGAGAAGTGAGGGTTCTATAACAATGTCTTTCTAGGATTTGCACCACCAAATGGTTTGAGACTCCTCTCTAAAAGCATGGCAAAGCGGCTTCTGTGAAAGAGGTGGTAAAGCCTGAGGTTGGAGGTGAGAAACAGCCTCTGTAGAGATACACTATGGCCCAACATGGCTGGGACAAAAGTGCTTTACGCTGCTTTTTTTTTTTTTTTTTTCAAGCAGAA
>NW_004567115.1:36887564-36905920 GCF_000260355.1 Condylura cristata | reverse complement strand
TACTTAACAGAGCTCAGGGCCCACCTAAGTTTGCAGGTACAAATATGTCATGCCCCTGGGTTTGTTGAAAGTGTCTTCAAAACACTGATAAAATTTTACAGGCAAAGTCGGCCATCTCTGGAAAGCTCAGCATTGTCTTACATTATAGGAATTAACCGAAAGTGCTCTGAGAATGTCATAGAACCAAAGAGAAAGGCAGAAGAATTTGTAAAAAAAAATAATAATAATAATAATAACAACTAGGTTGTAGCCTTAGATTACAATCTGAAATTTAGTGAATTCATTATCTTTATTCAATCTAAAAAACAAGAAAATTTTTGTTTTGTTGCTTGGTATTTCATATTATTCATTGGCAACAGTGTTTAAAAGAGCAGCTCCATATCTTGAATTCATATTTCATAACTCCACTTGATTTTTTAAAAAAAACTTATATGATTTGAATAATTATTTAGAATGTGTATATGAGTATTTGAATTATTTTTTCACCTATATTCTCTATACATACATAACTTTATTTAATCCTTTTCTCATAAAATTAAGTATTCCTTAGAAAACATTTAAACAAAGTTTCTGTGCTCAGAGAAAGAAATATTTTATCAAGATTACAGATAAAAAAACAATGCCATATTAGCACAAGAGCACATAGAAGGAATTTAATTCTAATGTTTTGATTTAATGTCACAGAAAATCTCCACAGGACAAAATGCAGATTGGAATTCTGGAGACATTTTTTAAATTTATGGAAAGAATGTCATTCTTATTTAATGAGATTTAATCAAGCTACTTTAGACTGAGATTTGTTTAAAGTTGATCTTAAAAATTTTCCCATGCACTCTAAATGCAAAATTGCCTAGGAAAATTTACACAGACTTTACATGGTAAGAATCTTCTGGGTTTTTTTTGTTTTTTAACATTTCTTTTATGATGAACTGAATAAAATAGTCTAGAAAAATGACATTGGGAATGCAATTTATACTTTAGAGTTATAAAATACTATTCCAGTGAAACAGAAAACTAACATTCAAAAAATGCTAATATGACATATAAGTTGAATTAAATTTAAGTGAAAATTAAGAAAATACTAGTCATGCTATCAAGACATGATAATGTATATGTAGTTCTCTATATTTTGTGATATTATTTATGTGTTCTACAAAATTTTTATAACAGTCTTCATTTAAATGTAAGTACTAGATTTCAATCTACTGTTTTAGTATTTCACAGTATCTCTTCCTTTTCAAAAAGTCTTTCTCTACCACTAAAATTGCATGGATCTTTCCATAGTTAATTTAATCTGAGACAGCTTTTACAACAAAAATCAGACTTGCTGTTGTGAATTTCTTACACTGTTTATTGAAAAGTGTAATGGTGGAATTTTATCATAAGGCAGACTGTCCTAGGTTAACAATATGCTATTAAACCTTAGAACAGTTGCTTTAAATATATAGAGGTAGAGCTAATAAGATAAATGAATACTCAAGATAATAGAATGTTAAAAAGTAATCAATCAAAGCTAAAGTAAAAAATAAAGGGAAGGAGAGCAATGAAAATATGGGACATACAAATGAATAGCAAGATGGTATATTTACACTCAACCATATAAACAATTGCAATAAATACAAGTGACCTAGGGCCCTCCCTGGTGGTGCATCAGATTAGGATGCAGCACTACAAGTGAACAACAGCCCCTTCAGTGTGAGTTCAATCCCCCGCCCTGGAGGTGACCCGCATGGCGCTGCAGACCTCTCCTGACCCGCCCGCTACTCCCCTCAGCTGTGTACTTCATTGATCTGCCTGTTCTGCTCCCCACTCTCTCTCTGGTGACTCCTCTCACCACTCCTGCACCTCTGGCCTGTACCCCAGTTCTGTATGTATAAATAAGTAAATCTTTAATATATGCATATATATATATATACACATACACATACACATGAGTGTGTGTGTGTATATATATACATATATATATATGTGATCTAATATTTCCATTAAAAGTGAGAAATTGACTTCCTGTTTCATTTCAGTATGTAAGGAGCTTGGTAATCATCATTTTTTTTTAATGGCAAATAAAAAACTGAACAAACTGAAAATCAACAACTTGGATCCACCAGGGAATTGAAGTCACCGGGGAAAGTGCACAGAGAGAATTAGCATTTACTAGAGTAGACACCTCGGGGCAGTCAGTACTGGAATCAGAAAGCCTAAACAGTTTGTAATCAAATTGCTGGAGGATCAATTTGTATAAAGCCAAGAAATAGAAACTCTAAGAGAATCCAGTGTTAAAGTTACTGCCACACTTCTGTATTTTACTGCCAGGAACCATAACAACCAAGCTACCTTGGGATCTTTCTTTTATTCTTTACTGTGAGAATCTGGTAAGGTTTGTTCTTCAGGGTAAAAGGGGAAATGATTGTCCTGTTCTTTTTAATAAGGGCTTCTCTCTAAAGGAACTATTTTACTAGAACTTAACTTATTGAGGGTTCATCAGAATATAACCAACCTGGAAGAAAGAAAATTTGCAAATTCAGTCCCATCTAGATTTCTTGTCCCACTAAAAGGGGAAACTCCAAAGTACATGAGAACATCACAAGCCAGGAAGACACCATCACTGTGGGACTGAAACATACACACAGGATGGCAGGGGCGTCCCCTGCCTGCATACCTGGAACATTTTCACTGAAGACTTATTTTCTGCTGTGGAACATTTAGTCAGTACTTCATGTCCAGTTTTCAACAAGACTATTGCAATCCATATAAAAAGCCAAGCACAATTTGAATAATTTCAGGACCAAATTCAAATATGGCAGGAATGTTTGAAAATTCAAGATTGTCAGATAGGGTAAAAAAATAAATCCCAAATACATGCTAGCCACAATAAACTCATTTCAATTTAGTAATACACATAGGGGAAAAGCGAAAGGTTATGGAAAGATATGCTATGTAAACACTAAACAAAGGTGCTGACGTAGTGATGTTAATATCAAAAAAACTTCAAAGTAAGAAATATTGCCAGTGGTGAAGATTAACATTTCACACACACACACAAATTCCATTCCTAAAATTCATGAATAAAACAAAATATAAAGGAAAAATAAACAGAAATCCATACTTATATTAGATATTTTTATGTTCTCCTCTCAGCAATGATTTAAGTTGCAAGAAAATCTGTAAAGTTATAGAAGATGTGAAGAACCTATCAGTCAGCTTGACCTGATAGAAATTTACAGTCTCTACTGTATAGCAACAATTACCCACTCTTTTCAAGAGCATAAGTACTATTTACAAAACAAATCATATGCTAGTCCATAATATATCTCAAGAAATTTGAAAGAATTGGAATCATTAAACTAGGTTTTCTCATAACAAATTAATTAAATTAGAAATAAATAATGAAAATGTATCTGGGAAACCACAAGTATTTGGAAATCAAGCAACACAATTACATACAACCCAGAGTCAAAGAAGAAAGTGCAAGAGAAATTAGAAAGCTTTTTTTTAAAGCATAATGATGAAAACATATCAAATTTTGCAGGATTCTAGGGAAACAAAGCTGTACTTGTGGCAAAATGTAATCACTGTCCTTATGTTAGACACTGTGTAAACAATTAATCATACTATATTCACACAGGATTTATCATTGACAGAACATCTTAGCTACTTTACTTGACAGTTGCAGGGGTTTAGGAAGAGGTGTGAGAGCAGAGTAGTACAAACTAGAGAGAGGTTGATGTTGAGCTGGATATTGATATATGAGGCTAGGTGAGGTTTTTTTATGCATAGAAAAACTGGGGTGTAGGCCAGAGGTGCAGAGGGTGAGAGGATTCCCCAGAGACAGAGTGGGGAGCAGAACAGGCAGATGGACTGAAATATGCTGCTGAGCGGAGAAGCAGGTGTGACAGGAGAGGTCTGCTGTGCCAGCTCGGTGGTTGGAAATTGAACTCAGGCCACAGTGATGATAGCATGATAGCATTGAGACTTAACCCCTATGCCATGAGGGAGGTCCCTAAGTGAGGCATTTCTGGAGCAGGAACAGCATCAAGACAGAGAGTAGAAGGAACCCAGTGGTCTATGGCTGGTTTGGTGATAGTGTGATGTGAATCTGAACCTCTAAATCATATACAGTGTTATAAACCAACATTACCTAAAAAACTATACCATTAAAAAAGAAACAAAAGAAATCCATGGTTATGCATTACTTGAAACATTTTTGAGAGACAAGCTGGTATTCGTTTGCCTGAAGAATAAGCTTTATAGGGAAAAGTGGCGGGAGTTAAGAACATGAACTGGGTATGTTATCATACGGTGAAGGGTTGCATATGCCCTGTGTTTACACATAAGTAAATGTAAAGTCAGAATTCCTTCAGTTAGCACCCTCAATAGTACCCTCCTTCGACAGAAAATGACCTAGACTCACAACAATCAACCCAATATACACTATGACTATTGCAAAAGGGAAGGAAGTCTAATGGACATCAAAATGTACAGAGGCTCTTCTGTGTGCATTAGTTGTGGTAGTTTATGTGCCAGAAGGAAGAGTTATTGCAACTTCTTGGCAGGTGTATCTAAGCTAGGCCCGATGGCAACTCTTCCTCTAAGCCAGCTGGTGTGCAAAGTGTGAGAAACAGCCCAACTGAAATACATTACTGAGGAGTCTTGAATTTACAAGTCAGAAGAGATTGTCAACTAAACAAACAAACCAGCAATGTGCTGTCACTCTGAGGAATAGTTTTGCAAGGGAAGATAAGAGTGGTCGCATCAATGATGATTGATACTGGTTCAGTAAGCCAATGCTTCTCATTGGAGGTGAACATCTGGGAGTCCATATCATTGACTTAGTGGTAACATCAAAACACCATATAAATGCTTCAATTTAAACAAAATTTAACATTGTCAGAAGTCATAAAGCAGTTTTATTTTTCCTAATTCATAATTAAGTTATAATAGCAGCAAGAAGTATTCAGGGCTGTTAAAATTACTCAGTTGCAGAGCCAGAGGATTTGATGAGGTATACAATTTTTCCCTCAAGGCTAAAAATGTAATTATGAAAACATCCAGAACTGAAAAACAGTATTGTCAGCTGTTTCCAGGAAAGATAAAAGATCATTTAAAGGTAAAGTGATTATGGATAAAAAGAGACACAAAATTAGTTGAAACCACCAGTGTAAAGAGAGTGAGTTATAAACAAGAGCTATGCATTAAAATACTTTATTGAAAGACTATGGCTTTCATTTTTCTAAAAGAACAGCAATAAATTATTGAATGCATATCGCTGATTAATTCGCTCAGATGTTTAAAGATGAGTACATATAAGATGATTATTGAGCTTTCAATGATGCTAAAGAAATGAGCTGAATGTGCCTTGTTTTGTCAAGCTGACACTCACTAACACACTATTCACATTTAATAACCAAGGGACTCCTTTTCGTAAGTTCACATAAACTGCAAGGGGTTCTTAGTATTTTTTCATTTCTTACCCTAAAACCCATCTCATACTAAGTCCTCTCTGCAAAATGAAGATACAAATATCTGCCTTCACAGGATTGCAGGGAAGATCAAATAAGAGAGAATGAATAATAGATGTGAAAAAAACTTTGACAATGCCGAGCCCTACACAGCAAGCATCCCAAGGTACCTTATGTTTATAAAACTCTTTTTAAAAACTTAATTCAATTCACAATCATTAACTGAGACCTCTGGAATATCGGATATCAACTAGATGCCTGGGACTTCAGACACAAAATTCCCACCTTTCGGGATCCCACAGGTTAGACTCCAGAGGAAAAGACAAACATGGTCAGATAATTTGTGCTGTGTCTGAGGAAAATACTGTAAAGTAACAGAGGAGGGGAGGTTGGTACAAAGGACTCGCCATGTGGAACAATAGCTCCTGTTCCCACGTTTATGGATTTCTGTATCCTTTCCTAAATATTAAACGGATAACGTGAAATTCTCTCATCTTCTAATGGATAAAAAAGATATATATTTCATTTTTACATGAGGAAAGTGTGATCAGAAAAGATAAACAACTTCATTTGGTTAAATGATTTGAGCTTTGACCCATATTCTATACAATGCCTAAGAAGGAAACCTGGTCTTTAAACTCAAAAAATGCTCAGCATTCTGCACAATATTTTATTTAGTGTTTGCAGTCATGGAAGTAGAAGTCTTGTTGGAAATAAACCTTTTCATACAATATATGTGTCTTGGAAGAATTCATGATTCTCACAAAATTCAAGAGTCACCATTCTATTAAGAATTCAGTGAAAATCGGTGAAACAAAATAGATAAATCAGTTAGCATAAAAATGGTTTATAGGCCCTCCCTGGTGGCGCAGCGGGTTAAAGCACAGCACTGAGAATCTGAAGCCACTTCCGCATGAGTTCGATTCCCGCCTGCCACCTGCCCCGGAGGTGACCACATGGCGTGTCAGACCTCTCCTGACCCACCCGCTGCTTCCCTCAGCAGTGTACTTCGTGGATCTGCCTGTTCTGCTCCCCACTCTGTCTCTGGTGAAGCCTCTCACCGCCCCTGAGCTTCTGGCCTGTACCCCAGTTCTGTATGCACAAATAAATAAATAAATTTAAAAAAAAAAAGACTTTCTAAAGAAGGTTTATTTATTAATTTATACATACAAAAACTGGGGTGTAGGCCGGAAGTGTGGGGGTCTAAGAAGATTCACCAAAGTGGAGCAGAAGAGGCAGATCCACTGAAATACACTGCTAAGGGAAACAGTAGGCAAGAGAGGAGAGGTCTACTGAGCCATGTGGATTAGCTCCCTGGCCAGGGATCAAACTTGTGCTGTAGTGGTTGTGGATAGCTCCATAGTGCTGCGCCACCAGGGAGCTCCCTACATTAATAAACTTTCTAATCTCAAACCCAGTAGCTGTCTGGGAGGATAAATCTCAATTTGAGTGCTATAGGGATGTCAAATAATCTGGTAACAACTTGACCACACTACCCTAAGGAGAATGTAAAAGTCTATGTATGCTGGCTTACTCCTGTGGGCTTAAAAATGAAAGAATTTTTATTGCTCTCTTACCAGTCATATTACAATACACACACACACTGAAGCACTGAAAACAGCAGCAACCACCTACACAGTGAGAATTTCCAACAATCATTGCTCTAAAACTCAGAAGGATTTTCTTGAGTATTTGTGAAGGTTCTTCCAGAGCTGATTTAGTGACACACTGTCAAAAAACAGAGGTCAAGGAATCCTTCACTCACAGGAGCTTTATGAAAGTAAGTATACCACTTGTGGAGAAAATCAGAGATTGAAGCAGGATGCTTAGAGAAAACAAACTAAATTCCAGGAAATGAGCTTAGAGTCCAACAATTAAGAAATACTTCAAGTGAATTGTGTTTACTTATAAGAAGGATTAACATGTAGCCATTAAAGATCTATTTAGGTTCCAATTAATATTTTATAAACCAATGTTCACAGTACGATGGGAAATTTCTTAAAGGTAGGCTATAAAACTGATGATAATTTACATAAATATACAGGGATACAACAAGTTATATGTAATATGTCATTTCATATATTTTATATTTATACATACGTAAGTTATACAGCATAAATTTAAATATTATATATATTAAAAGTTATCTTGGGGCCCTCCTGGTGGTACAATGGGCTAAAGCACAATATTATGAAGCTATCTCAGCCACTGTTGCAAGAGTGGAGCTGACCCACATGGCACAGCAGACCTCCCCTGACCTGCCCACTGCTCCCCTCAACAGTGTATTTCAATACATCTGTCTGTTCTGCTCCCCACACCAACTCTGGTAAATCCTCTCACCACCCCCCACACCTCTGGCCTGTACCCCCGTTATTTATGTATAAATAAGTAAATCTTTAAAAAATAATTAGTTGAATATATGTGCAAGGAAATATATATATAAATAAATATGCAAATGTTAGCATCAGTTTATAAATGTGTTTTAGTATAATGAATATTATTATACTACAAATAAAACTTTTTTTTTTAAAGTATAGTTTCCTGGTTAAAAATAAGAGATTATAAACAACCAATCAGAAGCAGAAGAAATAAAAAAAATCCCCTTTTCAATTAAAACAAAAAGAATCAAATACCTAGAAGTCAACCTAATAAAAGAGGTAAATGACCTCTACAAAGAAAATTACAAAACACTGTTAAAAGAAATACAAGAAGACACCATGAAATGGAAAGACATCCCCTGCTCATGGATCGGGAGAATTAACATCATCAAAATGGCCATCCTGCCAAAAGCAATATACAGATTTAATGCCACCCCAATAAAAGTCTCCATGACATTCTTCAAAGAAACAGAAAAAAATGTTGATGAGATTCATATGGAACAACAAAAGACTGGGAAAAAAAATAAGAGACTAGTAATGCATTTTAACCTCTGCTTCATCTAAAGTGCATGTAAAATAGACCAAAGTGATTTATTTTGGGTCTCCTGGTGGCAGAGTTTAAGCTACCACTAGCTACCATGTGTGAGCTTGATCCCCAGCCAAGGAGATTGCCAACATGGTGCAGCAGACCTCTCCTGACCCGCCCCCTGCTCCCCTCAGCAGTGTATTTCAGTAGCTCTACCTATTCTGCTCCCCACTCTGTCTCTGGTGAATCTTCTCACCCCTCTCCCCCGCCCCCCGCACCTCTGACTTACATCCAAATTCTTCTATGCAAAAATAGTTTGAAAAAAAAGGGGGTGGATGAGTACCTCTTAGCACAGATGAGTATTTTTAAATAGAAATGTTTCAAAAATAGGCTTGAAATTTAAATCCAGCTGGAATAAATTACATGTGGGGAACAATGAAAAGTATAATTTAATAACATCCTGGGCTGTTTTATGGATGTTATATGGTAGTAATGGCGTCCTAATGGAAGGAACTAAAAAAGACAACTTGAGAATAATGAATAATGGCAGCCATTTTCCTTCACCATTCAGGTAACTATTTTCTGGTACTCCAATTTTTATAAAAGAAAATTTGCATTATACTATCAAAACTACTTTGCGACAATAAGTCAAAATATATGTCTTTTTACTTGGTAAACTAAAGAAATATACAGAAGACTGATGATAAACTACCTCAGAATCAGTGAAACTAAGGTTAAATATAAAAAGTGCCTTTCCAGCACATAAAAATCTGATCTCACCAGTCCAATGTATCTATCACTTGAAAAATGCAGTTGCAAAATGCAACGTATTTGTGCTTTATATTGTTGATTTTTACAATTCAAAGTCAATAAGGAAAGGCACATATAAATTGGTTCCTTCTTTATTTCTAAAGGAGTCACTATTTTTTTCATTGCCAGCTGATTACTATTACTATTTTCACCCACAAAAGTGATATCACAATGTAAAGATGGTATAATTAGCAAAATTCCTCTCTTACTGCATTTCTCACAGAAAATTGAAAGTATAAAAATGTGTTGCAATGGCAGATATGCTTCAAAGAAAAGCAAAGACCTTGTTAATTGTAAGAATTCTTAAGTGTAAGAAAGATGGGTTGCCTAGATCAATACAATATCTATGGATTGAATATGTTTTTTGGGATAATAAATTGAGGAGCTGTCATACTCAGAGTAAAAAGAGGTATACTGTGGGACTGAGAAGGTGGTATCGGGCCCTTATTGGTGGTGCAGAGGGTGGAAGCGCAGCACTATGAAGCTATCTCAGCCACTGCAGCAAGAGTTTGATACCCAGCCAGTTGTTGACCCACATGATGTGGCAGATCTCTCCTGACCAGTCCAGGGCTCCTTCAGCAGTGTATTCCAGTAGATTTGCCTGTTCTGCTCCCTACGTTTTCTCTGGTGAATTCCCTCTTAGCTCCTGCACCTCTGGCCTGTACCCAGTTCTATACACACACACATATATATATATATATATATATTTTTTTTAAAGTGGGCTTGTCATATGTGTCCTTCATTATGTATAGGCACATCCCTTTCATGCCTATTTTTAAGATTTTTTTTTCCATAAATGGATGTCAAGTCTTATTAAATGTTTCTCTGGTTTCTACTGATATCAGCATGAGATTTTTGCATTTCTTTTTATTTATGTGGTGAATTACATTTTCAATTTGTAGATGCTAAAACATCCTTGTATCCCTGAAGTAAAGCCCACATGGCCATGATATATGATTCTTTTACTACATTGTTGCAGTCAGCTTGCTAAGGTTTTATTGAAGATTTTTATATTTGTGTGTGACAGGGGTATTGGTCTATCGTTTTCTTCCTTCCTTTTTTGGTATCTTTGATTTCTTTTGATATCAAAGTATGTTGGGCTCGTGTTTAGAAGCATTCTTTCCACCTCAATTTTTAGAAGAGCTTAAGAGGGATTAGTGTTAGCTCATCTTTGATAATTTTGTAACACTTACTAGTGCAAATGCATGGTTTGGGGCTTTTGGCTTTATTAAGGAGACTTTTGATTACTTTCCTTGCCATTAATTGGCCTGTCCAGATTTCCTATCCATTCCTGATTCAATCTCAGAAGGTTGTATACTCCTAAGAAACTGTCACCTTCTAGGTTGTTCAATTTCTAGCCACATTGATGTTCATTGCGGTCTCTATTTTAAGATTTATTTATTTATTTGCATACAGAACTGGGGTGCAGGTCAGAGGTGCAGGGGCGGTGGGAAAATTCAACAGAGACAGAGTGGGGAGCAGAACAGGCAGATTGACAAAGTGCACTGCTGAAGGAGCAGCAGTACTGAAGTAACTGTGGCAAGCTTTCAGTGCTGTGTCCTAACACATGTGCCACCAGGGAGGGCCTCATTGTAGTCTCTTAAGATCCTTTTTTTTAATGTTTATTTATTTATTTATGCATACAGAACTGAGGTACAGGCTGAGGTGGTGAGAGGCTTCACCAGAGACAGAGTGGGGATCAGAACAGGCAGACTGACAAAGTACACTGCTGAGGGGAGCAGCAGGCGGGTCAGGAGAGGTCTGCTGTGCCATGTGGGTCACCTCTGGATGGGGATCTAACTCACGCTGAAATGGCTTTAGTTTTTTAGTGCTGTGTTTTAACCTGCTGTACCACCAGGGAGGGCCCTTAAGATCCTCTTTTCTGAAATGTATGTTGTAATTTCTCTACTTTCATTTTTTATTGTTTTTTTTTTTTTTCTTACTTGTGAGCCTCACTAGTGATTTGTCTCTCCCCCCCCCACCCTACCCCCACCCAAAGAATCAGTTTGGTTTCATTGCTTCTTTGGGCTCTCTTCTTTATTCAGTTTGTACTATTTCTTCCACTGTCTTTGGTTTTGTTTGTACTTCTTGTTATAAAACTAGAATATTTCTTGCTTCTTGGTGTGGGTCTGTGTTGTTAAATTCTTCCCTCATAGACCTACTTTTACTGCATTCCATAGATTCTGGTAGGTTGTTTTCATTTGTATTTGTCTCCAAGTGTTTTTTAACTTCTCCTTTGATTTCCTTGTTAACCTAATAGACACTCAGCGGTAAGTTGTTCAGGTTCCACTTATTTGAGGTTTTCCCATAGGTGTTCTAATTGATTTTTTCAATGACCTTTTCTAAAAGAATAGTTAGCACCATGCTTTTAAAAGGATTACTGTGAAGCAGTATTTCAAGAATTAAATTCACTCTTATTATTAAGATTGAAAAGATTCACCTTAGTATGAAGGTGAAAAGAGTAATAAATATAATTTTTTATCATGTTGTTATAGCAGTGAATTTTCTAGATAAACTTACATATGGTTTTCTTTTCTCTATTAGCTTACTCATAAAAGTATCATTTACAACAAGTAGTTTTTATCTCTGATTTAGAAACTACAACAAGTAGTTTTTATCTCTGATTTAGAAAGGTTAATATTAAGTTGACATGTAGAGAAAAATTGCAAATATTCTTCTAGAATTAAATTTAAATAAAAAAGAAATATCTTCACATCTCACATTAGAATTTGGAAATGAATTATGGGTAGTCAAGGACAGATATATTATCAGATTAAATCTTTTTAGGTAGTTTAAATGTTTAAAAGCCCAAATAATTCCAATGTAAATGTTCAAATATACTTAGAATATAAATTGGTTATATATTGATTAGAATGAAAAATTCAATCAATAGTACAGGAAGGAATTAATGCTACAAAGAATATTTTAATCTTGAAAATCAAAACTAGGGCCTTCCCTGGTGGCACAGTAGATTAAAGCACAGCATTGAGAAGCTAAAGCCACTTCAGCATGAGTTCAATCCCCACCCCGGATCCACATAAGTGTGGTAGACCTCTCCTGACCCACCCACTGTGTTCTTCATCACTAGGTCTGCCCTGCTCCCAACTCTGTTTCTGGTGGATCCTCTCACCACCCCTGCATCACTGGCCTGTACCCCAGCTCTGTATGCATAAATAAATAAATCTTTAAAAAAAAAAATCAAATCAAGGCCCTCCCTGGTGGCACAGCGGGTTAAAGCACAGCAGTAAGAAGCTTAAGCCACTTCCGCATGAGTTCAAACCCCGCCTGCCCCGGAGGTGACCACATGGCGCGGCAGACCTCTCCTGACCCGCCCGCTGCTCCTACTTCGTAGATCTGCCTGTTTTGCTCCCCTCTCTGTCTCTGGTGAATCCTCTCACCCTCTGCATCTCTGGCCTGTACCCCAGCTCTATGTGAATAAATAAATAAATCTTTAAAAAAAAAATCAAAACTAAAACAGATTTTCTTAATCACACTTCCTACTAAAGAGCAAAAAAAAGGAAGAAAATAATTTTACCTATCTAAGTGAGAGATGGAAAGTAACCTATTAAGTACTAAATATTTCCCTAGTTCAAGCTTTTTTCAAGTTAATTAAACATGACAAGCTCATGTCAAAAAATATGATAGAGATTCCCCATACAACAATATTGAAATGAAATTACATTAGACTCATTTAAATCTTCATTTACCAAATTTTCAGACATTCTAATGTAAAATATTCATAGGTTTATGAATGCTTATGTTGGTAAAATATATCTGATATGTTCTCCAATTCTAATTCCTTTGTTTTTTATTTGTTTGTCTTTTTTGTTTGTTGCCTGATTTGGGTGTGTGTGTGTGTGTCTGTTTCATGGTAAGTAGAACAGCCGTAAGTGGTAAACTATTTTTGGAGAAGAATTCATTTTTAATTTACTTGTGGGCTTTATAGGCAAGAATAAGGAGCCCTGATTGCAGTTAATTTCAACAAATTAAAAAAAGC
The DNA here is from genome assembly GCF_000260355.1 of Condylura cristata. NCBI lineage: Eukaryota > Metazoa > Chordata > Mammalia > Eulipotyphla > Talpidae > Condylura > Condylura cristata. The sequence goes on along the minus strand of NW_004567115.1, from coordinate 36,892,750 downwards.
CTATGGGGAAAACTAACTGGTAACGAAGAGATGCAATCAAGTGTGCAAAAATATTGATTTTCAAACACAAAACTGAATAGATAATAAAATACAGTTTGTAAAACTCATTTATTTTTATTATGAGTAGAGAGCAGATGCTGGTTTAAGTGGGAGAATAAAACAAAAAGCCCATTGATTATTACAGCTGATACTGACAACATTGGATATACATAACTCTCCATAGCTTGTAATTGTTCATGTCCTCAGGCAAAGCGCTAACCCAGAGCTGGCATTCAGCCACTTTTATCTGAACAGAATCTCACACATTAAATATTTAGGTTTCAAGGAGTAAGGAAAAGGGAAGGAAATCAAACAAATTCAGGGGAGGTGTGCATGAAGCATTTGTCAGACTATAAACACAGCATGTTCACGGACCCTCTTCTACCCACTATAAAACTTCCCTTGTCTTTGATTGACAAAAAGTCCCCTGAGCAAAGAGTTTATGAATTAAGCCAAAACAACGACTTGAAATAAATGCTGCTTTAACTCCTAAACAGAAATATTATTTTTAGTGTTAGTTCTTATAGCAGTGGCCTGGTAAAGAGAAGGCTGCTGTCAATCTCTCCTCACATAGTAGAAGCAAGACTAGCTCATTTAGACACAGGATGCATAAAGAGTTCTAGAATGATTGACAATGAGATGATTTCAAGAAGAAAGTACTGAAATTATTGCTTCCAGTGAGGTTAAGCATTCTCCTATCTCTCTCTTGAAATCATGATTCTCAAGTAGTCTTTTCCCACTTCCATATACCTTGTAAGAACAGCAGGGTAACAATGAGACAAAAATAACACTAACCATTTTAAACAAGGGGTAAAATCCTTCTTTTGAGGAAATTAATTGTTTGATGCTTAATAGGAATACACCAATTAAAATAGGAACCATAACGGAAGAAATAAATGCTAATCCTTTCAGATACACTTATATGGGCTTGGAAAAGTTAAAAAATAATAATAATAACACAGTTGGAAAAGAAAAATAATGCGCAGGAAATTATTATAAAGTGTTTCTTAAAACTAACCATCTCAGCCCTCCCTGGTGGTGCAGCGGCTTAAAGCACTGCACTAAGAACCTGAAACCACTTCCGCATGAGTTCGATTCCTGCCTGCCCCAGAGGTGACCACATGGCGTGGCAGACCTCTCCTGACCCACCCACTGCTCCCCTCAGCAGTGTACTTCATTGATCTGCCTGTTCTGCTCCCCACTCTGTCTCTGGTGAAGTCTTTCGCCACCCCTGAATCTCTGGCCTGTATCCCAGTTCTGTATGCACAAATAAATAAATCTTTAAAAAAAAAAAAACACTAACCATCTCAAAAACAGTAGTTGAATAAAAATAAATTCTCCTATAACCATTGCATGTCCCTTATTAAATTAGTCATTAACCCAGTAGCAGTATTATGTTAAATCTCTGGGAATTTTAGTCCAGAAAGTGGTAAGTGCAGGATAAGTAAGTATAAGTCAGCACAATTTACTAGTGGAAGGAGCTCACGAAAATTCTGAGACAGAAAGGAAAAATTACTTTGAGAGAGGTAAACAAGTTACAACAAAATTTCCTGGCATTAATGTAAGAGCAGATGAATATGTCTACTCTCATTTGATGTTTGTGATAGAAAAAGGATGATGGAAGGACTCAAATTTAGATAAATTTACAAAAGGTGCAGAGAACATGCAGAAATGGATCTGGCAGATGGAAAGCCCAAGATGAATTAACCTTGAAAAAATTAATAGAAGATGTAAATTATCCCAAAAAGGGAAAGACAAGAAAATGCAGTTTTCTGTAGGAAAAGAGCCAAACACAAAGCAGATGAGAAAGCTGATACATTTAATAACGGTAATGAAGAGGCCTCAGCAGAGTTTAGACTAAAGAAGCAGAATTGCTTTCAGAATTGCAGGATTCAATATGCAAGATTTAATAAATTGTCAGGGATATGTTGGTGAAAATAATCCCAAACAAAGATAAAAAGAACTCCTGTATTAACGTAAGCATCAGTTCAAGTAAAATTCCTTTTTGTTTTGAAGATTTATTTATTTATACATACAAGAACTGGGGCACAGGCCAGAGGTGAAGGATCGTGAGAGCATTCACCAGGGACAGAGTGGGGAGCAGAACAGGCAGATTGACTGAAATACGCTGCTGAGGGGAGCAGCGGCCAAAACAGGAGCGGTCTGCTGCGCCCTGTGTGTCACATTCCTGGCTGGGAATCGAACTTATGTTGTAGTGGCTGTAGATAGCTTCATAGAACTGTACTTTATCCCCTTGCACCACCAGAGAGGGCAACAAGTAAAATTACTTTTGCGAGAGAAATTCTTCTTGAGACATGGCGGCACCATATTTCAATGCCTAAGATGCTTTCGTTTTCTTTAAAACAAATAATCTAAAATGTATTCCTCACTGACAACACACAAAAATGAAGCTAATGAATAAGACATTTATGTCAATAAAATGACACATCAAGGAATAAAGTGTGCTAGAGGAGTTTTGACTGTCAAAAACATCTTGCGAATACTTGGGGTGAGTCAGACATGGAACCTTCATCAAAGAAAACGTCTGGAGCATCACACACTCTACCTGAGGTCACTGTGAAGGTCAGTAGCCCTTCTGCAGATACAGATGATAGCATCATCTGGTGACTGTATCACCAGAGATAAGGAAGCTGTGTGGAGTTGCACAGGAAACACTAGAGTACGGGAAAATGAAAAGTGGAAATTACAAGAAGAGTGAACACATTTTTAAAGAAAAGAAAAGGCACCAATTTACCTACTGCAGGTCCTGGGGAGCAGGCACTGGATGTGCAAAGCAGCTTCCTGCAGGAGGACTGACACCTGGTTACCATCTAAAGAGGGAAAAGAGAAAACAAAATGAGGAGACCCCAAGGTCTTTTCCTTATTTTAATAGCACAAATGATAAGGATGTCTTGGACTTGCCATATAAATACATTCTCCCATGCTCTTGTTAGCAGCTGATGCAAACATCTTTTTCCACTAACCCACTGTAACCCATTGTGCCTTCCCTGACCGCACAGTGGGTTAAAGTGCAGCGGTATGAAGCTCTCCACAGTCACTGCAGCACGAGTTTGATTCAACCCAGTCAGAGAGGTGCCCCACAGTGGACAGGTCAAGAGAGGCACAGCAGAACTCTCTTGACCTGTCCACTGCTCCCGTCAGTGTGTTTCAGTGGACCTGCCTGTTGTGTTCCCCTCGGTGTCTCTGGGGAGTCCTCTCACTGCCCTCCCACACTGCCCTGTCCACACCCCAGTTCTTGTATATATAAATAAATAAATAAATTTTTTAAAAAGATACTTTAACACAGCAAATTTATTAGGCAAAATGATTAAGGAGGCATTGTTGTGGCATCTTTGACCACTTTTTAAAATATTTGTGTTTCGGCCCTCCCTGGTGGCGCAGCGGGTTAAAGCACAGCACTGAGAATCTGAAGCCACTTCCATATGAGTTCGATTCCCGCCTGCCGCCTGCCCCGGAGGAGACCACATGGTGAACCAGACCTCTCCTGACCCGCCCGCTGCTCCCCTCAGCAGTGTACTTCGTCGATCTGCCTGTTCTGCTCCCCACTCTGTCTCTGGTGAAGCCTCTCACCGCCCCTGAGCCTCTGGCCTGTACCCCAGTTCTGTATGAATAAATAAATAAATCTTTAAAAAAAAAAATATTTGTGTTTCATTTTAGTATATCCATTATGTGCGCAGAGTCTATGATAAAATAAAGTACTCAGTCTACAATGGTCCTTCCTTCAGGTTTATCATTCACAGGAGTTTACTTTTTTGAAGGTAGGATAAACTATCTTCAGATCTTAGATAAAATTGCAACTATAACTTTTTAAAGCCTAAACTTTTTAAAGTCCAGACCATAAAAACACATCCAAAGAATGGAAAACCTAGCCATTTAATCACCGAGATTATCAGTACTTCTATAAAAAGCTTTTAAATGGCAAGAAGATAAAATGCTAAGTGTGGGTAGTAATTACTTGCCTTTATCTCTTGTACCAGGTTTCAAACCTCACTGTATGGGTGTTTGTACAAGATTAAATAGCTCTTCAAGTGTGTAATGCAGCATAGATACTAAACTGACCCAAAAAATGTAGCATGGACTAGGTCAGAAAAGATCAATTCTGAACAGTGGAATATGAAAGAACTGATGTAACTTCATAATTCCAATCACTTATATGTATTTTGAGGGCTATTGAGCAAAATGAAGAAGAAAAAAAAAAACAACACCCTTTTTCAATCTTTTTTTTTTTTTTTTAGGTAACAAATTGCTATTTAAGAAAGTAGGAAATTTTAAGGCTAAAAGCTAGACCAAGTAATCCATTTCAAAGTGTCCTTGCTTGCTTGGTTTTCTCAGGGAAGACCCCTTAAGCACTTGCAAGGAATAGTGCCCACTTGACCAAGCAACTTTCACTCTAAAAAATATATATTCAGTGTGAGTTCAATCCTTAGCCCCGGAGGTGATCCACATGGCACAGCAGACCTCTCCTGTCTCACCCGCCCGGGGCTCCCTCAGCAATGTACTTCGTCAATCTGCCTGTTCAGCTCCCCACTCTGTTTCTGGTGAATCTTCTCACTGCCTCTGAAACTCTGGCCTGTACCCCAGTTCTGTATGCATACATAAATAAATCTTTAAAAAAAAATGTACCTAGTTAGATTGACAAATGATATAGCCACAATACCTACAATGATTTTTGATACCTGCTGTCAGAATCAACTCAGAAGTACCTGAAATTTGCTTTCATAATAAGTCATTATAGGTAATAGCCAGAGAATATACTTGAGAGGAAAGATAGTTGTCTATTTTAATCTCAAACTACAGAAGGTGAGAACAAAAGTTGAGAAAACTAGAGTAATATGCTCAGCGATGTGCTTATATGTGTGCATTTTAACAGAATGACAAGAGTGGGAATGCACAAATAAATAGAAAAATAAATAAATATATGTTCCCTCCTCACTCAGATCCTCAAAATAGGTGAAATAGCAAATATATCAACAAATGTTAAAGTGTAATAAAATATCTTTTTGCAAGAAAATTTGAATTTTCAGGAAACATGAAAAAACAGAAAAGATAATTGTTCTGACTTGTAAAAATTCCAAGGTATACTATTAAGTGGCAAATAATAATAATAATAATAATAATAATAATAA
>NW_004567115.1:36886148-36887274 GCF_000260355.1 Condylura cristata | reverse complement strand
GTCAGGAGAGGTCTGGCTCGCCATGTGGTCTCCTCCTGGGCAGGCGGCAGGCGGGAATCGAACTCATGCGGAAGTGGCCTCAGATTCCCAGTGCTGTGCTTTAACCCGCTGCGCCACCAGGGAGGGCCAACAATGGTGTTTTAAACTAGATAATGGTGTTGTTTAAATGCTCAAAAATAGCCTAAGGTTTCCTTAATCTCTAAGTAATGACTTTTATTGTAAAAAAAACAGATATTATACTTTCTGAGATGTGTGACTTTTTTGGTTTGTGTTTAAGGTAGAGACAACTGATATTCATGTAAGCCTACACTAACATCTCAACTTCTTTATTAAAAATGAGATAGTCAAAAAAAAAATGACAAGTCAAAATGACTTTTCAGAAGGAATTGGCAAGTTTTCGTCCAGCCTTAATTTGTGTGTGGGTGGGGGGAGGGGAAACACAACTGAGTCAGAGTGGCATCAAGTTACTCAGTGCAAATAGCTATGTAATTAATTAAGTTGCAATGCAATAGGAAAGATAAACTGTCCTGAAAGCCAAGTCAACTGCTTTTCTAAGATATAGTCAAAGAAATATAAACACACTTTCTTTTTGTAAATCTTGGAAAATCCTTGCTTTGTAGAGAGGGAAAGGTGGACCTCCTCCCCCAAGGCCACCATCTGTCCTTGAGTAAACGTATTCAAATCCACAGCTTTAAATGCTCCTATTACTGACCAAATGTTTAATCTAGCCTTGAAACACTATTCAGAGATCCAGAGAGCTTAATAGCCAACCTACTTGACATTTCCCTTCACATGTCAAAGAGAAATCTCAAATGTTAAGTGCCCAAAAATTAGTTTCTGATTTTCTTTTCCCAAACCTGCTCTGACTTCCCCACTTCCTTTGATGACAAATCCATTATTCTCAAGCTCAAACTAAAATTCCTTGGAATCATCCTTGACTCCTCTATTTCTTTGATTTTCCACATCCATCCATCAGGGAATCCTGTTTACCTGTAGTTCAAGTGTGTCCCACACCTGACCTCACTTGCCTTTCTAGGACAGCTGATTCTTTTTTTTTTTTTTTTTTGATTTATTTATTTATGCATACAGAACTGGGGTACAGGTGAACAGGGAGTGTGAACACAGT
>NW_004567115.1:36854561-36886048 GCF_000260355.1 Condylura cristata | reverse complement strand
AGAGGTCTGCCGCGCCATGTGGTCACCTCCGGGGCAGGCGGGAGTCGAACTCATGCGGAAGCCGTCTCAGATTCTCAGTGCGGTGCTTTAACCCGCTGCGCCACCAGGGAGGGCCGGACAGCTGATTCTTAACCAGAGTTAAGTCCAGTTAAGAACTAAGTTAGATATTCTATTCACTCAGAATAAAAACCAGAGTCTGCACAAAGCACCACACTTTCCTTCCCCCATTATCTATGTGATTTAATCTTCTTTTACTTTGCCTCCCAATATCCTCAGACAGGGTTGACACATTCTCCCCTTTGAGACCTGACACAGCTTCTTATTGCCTACAACTCCCTTCCCCCAGTATCCACACAGCAAATTCCTTTACTTCCTTCTATTTTTTTCTCAAATATCAGCATTTCCATGAGACCCACTTGACTGTTCTATTTAAAATGGTAACTTATCCCAAACTCCCAACCCCTATTCCTAAGGTATTTTTGAATCTTCTTCCACAGAACTTATCATGTGATTTATCATTTTTATTTATTGGGAATGAATGCCTCTCATTAACATATATGTTTCATGAAGTTACTGGTATTTGTATCCCAAGAGGACACATAGTATCCACTGCATAAGTTTGTTTACTGTTGGCCTATGATTTTGAGTGAAAATCACACTAATTCTATAACAATATAATGAATATTAGTACAGAGTCATAGCACAAGAATATGTGGATTTTCCTTTTTTTCAGACCAGAATGCTGTTCACTTGTAGTTTTACTTTCTGCCTACACACCCATTAGTGTGTCAAGTTATCTTCAAATAAAAATTTAATAGTATACATAGTATATTGCGCCTTGATAGGTTATATTTAAGTTTAATTAATTGTATATTTCATAGTAATTTTAGAAATCATAGCAAGATTAAAGAGCAGATTTCTTATATATTCAATATGTTTATCTGCCATCATCAAGGTATTCTTTCAAAATAACCTCTGCATATGCCATGTGTTTTTAAGTTTTCGACCCAGGGGCCTCCCTGGTGGTGCAAGGGGTTAAGTCTCAGCACTATGAAGTTCAATCTCCCCTCTCTCTTCCCCCATGCCAGGAAGGCTGACCCACATGGCACAGCAGACCCTTCCTGTCTCACCTGCTGGTCCCCTCACAGTGTATTTCAGCCAACCCACCCTTCTGCTCCCCACTCTGGTGAATCCTCTCATGTACACCCCCACCTCTGGCCAGTACCCCAGCTCTTGTATGCATAAACAAATCAATCTTTAAAAATAATAACAAAATAGAAGTTTTCAACCCATCCTGATTCTTTACTGCCTCAGAGTGAAGCTTTTAGCCCTTAAAGTCACTAAGAAATTCCTTTAGATACACATTTCTGTCTGCTATCTACCTTTTTTGCCATAGTTTCCATAAAATAAGATCTGAATTTGCCTTTTGGTTTTGAAATATGCAACTATCTGTGCCTAAATATTTCATTTTCCTGAGGTCTACTCAATCATTTGTTCATATTTGTAGTGTTTGCTTCAGTTTCTTCCAAAAGACTTCGTTAAGCCAAGAGCGGGGTTCTCACAGTTTCTGGTGTTTATCCCATCCTAGCACTGTGCTCTCCAACTTACTTCTAACAGAGGGCTGGAACATGGGAGGGAGGAAGCAAACTTTTACTGAATAAATAAATGAATTCCCCAGAAGAGTAAACAGTGAAGTTGACCTCCGTTTATCTCTCTCTAACGTTCTCTGGCCACATGCCATTGTATGGCAGTGACATGAAGATGTTTTTGTCACTAACAGAGTAATTCTCAAAATATACATGAACTTGTGATGTGACTAAATGTTTTCATTGTTGCTTGTGGTGGTGTTTAAGCAAACAAATGTCTTTCTTTTGTAGAACTACTGACATCTCATAGAAATTTTCAACAATTATTCAACTCAGAGATAATGTTTATTCTATTTTGTGGATTTTCTCATCCTTTATATAGTACATTTCTTTTAATGAGCTTTCTTTTCATCATCTTGAGCCCTCAAATTCAACAACCGAGATAATGTAACAGCGTGAGACCAGAATATGACCTCCGTTCAGAAGAATTTCATCTTCTCACAATATCTGTACAGGGCTTGATGAAGGATGAAACCGCTTAGTTATCAACTAACAAAGCAATTCCTGATGCTTTATTATTTTTTCCTGAATGGCTTTTTCTTTAATTTTCATTCATGCCTTCTGATCTAATTAGGATGATTAGCCTCAGACACACAATAAACAAAAGCAACAAACAACAAAAAAAAAGCCCACAAAATTCTGCTTCAATAGCCTTTCTTTCATAGTCTTTGAGGATCTAAGTTTTCAGCTGTCTTCATAGCTCATAACCTTTAATCCTAACATCAATCTAAGCTTTCTATTCAATTACATCTGCTGTCTGTTGAGAAGTAGCAAAGGTTTTTGGAGAGTTTGTGGGAACATATAAGTTGCCCCATTCATTTTCATTAGTAAACTCAGGAGACACAAATTTCACTAAAATTGTCAAGAGCGCTCCTGCTGCGTCTGGATGATTTATTATTAGACATCATTTTTCTTTTCAAAATAGGGTTAAAGGAACTCAAGAAAATCATGTGGTTGTTTTACCTGAAATATTTTGTAATTTTATCACCTGTGCACTAAAGTTGCTGACTGGAATATTGATAGAATAACACAAAAGGCTTTGCTTGGCCAGAGGAAAAGGAAGCACGTAGGGAGACCTGTAAGAAGCACAGAGGATAACACGGTTAGACGCCGTGAAGGTGACGATAGAGGAGAAAGTGAGTATTTTAAAAGGACAATTTGTCATATCTATAACACATGGAAAAAGGCTGTTACTAAAAAACCAAGCCGTAAAATTCTGAAACACTTTACCAGCACCAAGGCATAAACACAACTTATAAAAAAACAATTAACAGAACTGTTAGGCTGCGGTGCCAGGCTAAATGGCTGGTCCCCACCCTGGAGAAGCCTCAAGGAGCTGATTTCCTAGGAACAGTATTCAGGTTTGGCCAGCCTGGCACAGCTCCCCTCTTGTGGTTCATGACCCATAATGTCTGCCCAGGCAGCCAGGCCTGTGCACCACTCACTTGGGGGCAAAGTGGTAGCTCTGTGTCCCCAGCCCTCAAGGTGATTTAGGGTCACCAAGGTGGTTTAGGGTCACAGAGAGTTTTTTTAAAAGTTATGCCCACCCACGGGGATTACAATTGAGATGGGAAAAAAATGTACAAAATGATGTAAAAATAAACTTTTATATTAAAAAAAAAAGAGGTTATTCTTAGCCCTGTCACTAAAACAAACATACACATAACTCTCTCAGGCCTTTAAATTTTATAATATGATGACATTTCATTATGGATGTGCTGTCTGAGAATTCAGTCTGCTTAAGTAAATTATTATTTCCTTACAAGTTAAACATGATGATATTACTGCTTTGAGGTTCAGAATATAAAATCACAAATATAGAATGGTGGTATTCTATTCTAATGTTAAAAAAAAAAAAAGTTATGCCCAATGGATGAAATCAGGATCTCTAATCTCTAGGTGTGGAGCTTTGGGGGTGATTCTAATGTGGATGTAGAAGGTTATGCAGAGACCCACTGCCCTCCCACATTAAACTGCCTATCCCCTTTCCCTATCAAAGAATCTTCTCCCTCCCACCCCCTGTTGCTCATACAATTCCTTCAATCTGCTTTTTTTTTAAAAAAAAAAAGATTTATTTATGCATACAGAACTGGGATACAGGCCAGAAGTGCAGGGGCAGTGAGAGGATTCACCAGAGACAGAGGCAGACTGACAAAGTACACTGGTGAGGGGAGCAGCAGGTGGGTCAGGAGAGGTCTGCTGTTATGTGGGTCACCACCACCGCCACTGGGGGCAGGGATCCAACTCACACTGAAGCAGCTGCTGCCAGCTTGCAGTGCTGCACCTTAACCCTTTGTGCCACCCTTTGTGGAGGGCCCTCCTTCAGTCTGCTTTTATAAACTGTCTACATTATCTCTCTAGACTTAATTCAAATGCCATTGTTATGAAACAATCCTCTATTCTTCCAATTTTGCCTAAAATCTCCCAGATGAATCTAAATCAGTTGAGAACAAGGAAGGCAACCTGAACATCCAGAGCCTTCTGCAGATAGGCATGTCACCATCAGTCTGCCTTGCTCTAAAGAAATCATATTGTCACCTTCATCATTTAATGACACTTTTGCTGATTGTGAAGTTTTCAAGGGTGGGGAGTTTATTACATGGCAATTTCCTCTTCATAGTAAACTTCCAGCAGTGATTTTTCCTAATTCTTGATTCCAAAATCAGATATACTTTTCATAGGAATTTCTTTTATTCTGTAGACATTAGGGAGCATGTATTGATCAACTTTCTCTTTACAACTTTGTTACTTGAATGTTAAAGCCAATAGAGGGTCCACTCAAGACAATGTGGCCTCACTACAGGTACAATATGGCCTCACTACAGTCTATATTATTGATCACTTTGCTTTATATTTCTAACCGATATCTTTCCTTATCTGTTTACCCCAAGTTTGCTATATGTTATCTTGATGTATTCTCTTTATTCAGGCATTTTAGTTTACATCATTTGTAGAATATGGTGCGCAAATTAAATAAAAGGCAAATTTGGGGGGGCTGTCCCTGCCATATATATCTAAATTAGTTTCTGTCTGTGCTCAGTATCCACTCTCCCCCCCAGATTATAGCCCTAACTTTATTCTACTTTGTACCATTTTATTCTACTTAGTTGTTTCTTCTCTACTAGGTTCTAAGTATCTCAAAGACAAAGACTATTAGTTATTTGGATAAAACCTATAAAATACTAAAGAGAAACTGATCGATAAATATCTGTCACTATTTGCTACTAAGAATAAAAACTAGAAATACTTTTGACTTGGGTTCCAATCTTGTCGTATTTCAAGTGGTGATGTTAATCACTTAACCACTGAGGCTCACTTTTTAACTATAATACGGGAGAATTAGAAGTGCAATTTACCTCATAAGATTATTAAAATGATGAAATTATCCTCAGTAAATAAATTTTTAAATGGCAGGTATAACCCAAATTTCAAATAAAGAAAAGTTTCATCTTGGGGGGTCTCCCTTGTGGTGTCTCAGAACTATAAGCTATCACCAGCCAAGACAGAATTAGTTCTATCCCCATCCAGGAAGCTGACCCATATGGTGCAGCAGACCTCTCCAGTCTCACCAGCTGCTTCTCTCAGCGTTGTATTTCAGTGGATCTGCCTGTTCTGCTCTCTACTCTATCTCTGGTGAATCCTCTCATCCCCTCTCCCCATTTTAGCATGTATCCCAGCTCTTGTATGCACAGATAAATGAAATAAATCTTTTTTTTAAAAGTCTTATCTGGTATATTCAATATTGCAGGTATGAGTATATATGTTAATACACACACAATACGCTGGAAGTCTAGGGACCATGGATAATGCCTGTGATCATGCTCATGAGGCAGAAAGAAATCTGGTCACTCATGACCTTTATTGAAGCTAGTGGAATATTTTCTAAGAACAATCGAATACAATTGAAGGATTTTAAGCAGGTGTGTAATAAAGTCATATTTAAGATTTTAAAGGTGGACTCTGGCTTTTGTGCTTGAGAAAGCATTGTGGCAAGGGAATGATGGAGGAAGCGAGAAAAGCTGTTAAGAGCTATTGCAGTTCAAATGGGAAAGCAATTTCGGCTTAAGGCAATCTTATATACCTGGTATAGTTTCAATGAGATAGAAGGCCACTTGGGAAATATGGAATTTATTGTATATATGACTCCATTTGTCTCTTTGGAAGCACCTTCTCAGTATAACTAATTATGATATTTTCAAGTAAAATATTTTGACCTTTCACAATATTTATAACATTAACAGTCTTAAAACTAAAAATGTCCTTACAGTTAAACTTCAACTAAGAAGAGAACACATTAAACTTCTAAGCTCCACATCAAAAATTAAGGATTACAAATTGACTTCAAAATCTGCCTCAAAGAGACCATGGCTAGTGAACGTTCAATTTCTCCTCACAGCAATAGAATTGCCAATGTTTGTTAAGTCAGCACAAATGACTTGCTCTGGGGTGAGAGTAAGGGACACTGGGAGATATGGGTCAGAGAGTTAGGGAAGGGTGAGTGGTGTGACCTCTGATATCAAGGTCAGGGCTCCAGAACTTTTCAAATGCACCATAAATAAGAGAATGTAACAGTCCAAAATGCAGAAGGAAGCTATTGGTAGCTATTGGTAGAGTATAAGAAGAGGAAGCAGAAGAGTAAATTTGATGCACAGAAAAGAATATCAGTTTGGGCCAATCCCAGAGACATGGGATCACTCACAGCATTATTGTTTCCTAACTAGAGGACTTTGAGCAATTAAATTTCAAACTTCAGTTTTCCTTCATGGAATAAAACAACTCACCCTTGCAATGTCATTGTGAGAATTAATAAAATGATTGTGTGTCACAATGCCTCACACACAATTCTTTGTACTCATTTTATCTATGAACACTGTAGCAAGAATTATGTTCAGAAACTGATATAATTGCCTAATTATTTACAATAAATTTGTTTAAAACAAATTGTTCAAAATAAATTTATTGTAAATTTGTAAATTCTTCTTGTTATTTCCTCATGGTTCCTTGGAGGACTGGCTAGTCATTGGCATACAATAATTCTATGTCAACATAGACAATCAAAGAGTACCCAAATAGTTTTGAGAATAAAGAAGGAAAAGAGAGGAAGAAGAGGAGGGAGGGCAAAAGGAAAAACAGAAGACAGAAAAGAGCTGGGAAGGAAGCATTAAAGAGAAGGGAAAATATGTAATTCCTTTTGAAAATTATTCTAAACTTAGTTCTGCATAGTTGTTTTTCCTTTGGATAATAACTTTGTTCAGAAATTAATGTTTTCTTTATTTTTAGATGATGCATACACCTTAATTTTTGCCTTGTGTTCGCATTAAGAGAAAGCACAAAATTTGCATAATGGTAATATTGGTGATCACACCTAAAAGTGGAAAGACAAAAAGGGTTCCCTGACTACCCCAGTTACTCAGGTGGGCACGCCTTCCTTGACCAACAAGGATATAAAAGAAGCTCAGTGCCCACGTGCCCACCCAGGTCTTTCTAACACCAAAGCTCCCGTTCATTCTACAAGTGCAATTGCCATGCACATTGATGCTACATATTGTTCAAGTCTCTTGCTTTTCCACACGCTTGTCAATGGATCTAGAAACAAAGCAGTGTTGAGAGCTTCTCTTGCACATCGGCACCCTCTATACCTACTAAACCTTTACCTTATATCTTCAAAGAATTCTCTGCTCCTCCCTCAAACTTGTCCTAAAATCTTATCACTTTTACACAGAAATCCGTTTGCCTTGTGAATGTCAAGCATGATTATTTCAAATTCCGCTAGGCCTTTGAGCTATAGTTCTTAGTTTCCACACTTAGTAACTGCATTCATATCACAAGTACAGAAAAACCCTTGGGACAAATGGTTATGGGAACTGCATGTGAATTAACAAAGAAACACTGACAAAAAACAGCCTTCTTAAAAATCTCCATGTATGCAAGGATTAATTTTTGTTTTCTCTCCAAAAATATCTCAGTGAAAACATTATGTCTTAGTGCTAAGAAATAATATTATAGTGAAATCATCTCGGGAGGACATCACCCACTCGTGAGGTCCTGAGAGGTGTGAAAATGGAGGGTGAGGCCGAGAAAGGGAACACTTACATGCCATGAGCGTGTGAAGACACAGGTGCAAATGATACCACCTCTTCTCAGCCAGACTGGGGGTCTCACCACCCTCCCTCCTGCTTACTTTTCTCTGAGCCACACGTGTGTTTCTGCTATGCCATTTAAAGGGTAAAACATGAGCACTACGCTTGAGGACTTGTCTTTTGCATACAGATGACAAAGGAACAAGAGACAAGTGATATTCCAAAGCAGTCCCACAAACAAAAACAAAAACGAAAACCTCTTGGTTAGTTAAAGTCCTGCTATAGCCACAGAGAATTCTTTGTTCAACCCCATATGTGTCTTGTTCCTCCTCAAGAAAAGGAAGAGCTTCAAGCTTTCTATGGGAACCTCAAAGAAACCATTTCCTTGAGTGACTATAAGGCCTGGTGTAGACACCTGAGTCGACTTCACAGTAAAATTACATGCTTGACAACTAGCAACCTCTAAAAGGAACAATAATGAATTTTACTGTCTTAGTTTTTAATCCTCATGTGTTTCTCTATAAACAAGTTTTTGCCAGTAGTAACCTATTCAACAAAACCTTGAAATCTGATGCCCTTAGAGGAGAAATCAGGCTGGAGAAACCAAAGTGTAATGGAAACCCACCAATTGGAAAATGTGTCAGAAGTTAAAACACCCACAATTTTTGATGGATGTTTTCTCTCAAATTAAATTTCACTACCTTTCCAAGCAAAGATATTGGTGGCAACACTGATTTTAATCATTTTGAGTCATTGGGTATTATATCAAACTTCAGGTAGTTGATATGTGATATTTAGGAGTAGCAGGTTTTAACTGAAATAGTGTTTAGAAGTCTATAGACCTGCAGGGGAGGCAGGCTTTGACTTTTTGGAATAAAATAGTAACCATAATAATAACAAACTTAATAGAGGATTGATATTGCTGAGTAAAAGAAAAAGGCAGATTATACAAGTTTGTTGTAAATCTGTTTCATGAGAGAATAGTATATATCATATATCATGAGAGAATAGTATAAATCATATATCATATAAATTTACATCAGATACAAAATTATAGAACTTTTTAAGATAAGAGATCCCCTTGAGCACCCACTTACACTTTCACTCCAGATATATAGACAGATAGATGTCTGTCTATGGGGTAAAGATAATAGAATAGAAGGAACATCTAAGGTTCTAACCTCATATCCTGTCTCCCTTGTTATAAGTCTGTGAGCTGTTTCAAACATTTTTTTTTAATAATCAGCACACACAAAAATAAAAGCTTTGCTTTTGTGAAATACTACTCAGCTGTTAAAATATGAAATCTTTGCCATTTGTGACAAAATGGGTGGAAACTGAGATTATGTTAAGCAAAATGAGTCAAAAGGAGAAAGACAAATACTGAACAATTCCACTTATATTGGATAGTATTTTAATTATTTCTGTTTTATCCTAATTTCTGAAAGAATAATTCTCCTTATTTAAAAAAAAGTATGTAAATCTCCATATTGTCTTTCAGAAAATTTTAAAACCAATAGGTCAAGTTTGATAATGATTTTCTTGGCTTTTATTAGTACTCCACTAAGTTTATAAGTTAATTAGTTGTCTTTCCATTCTGATAGATATTATTTACATCTGTTTCTCCCTTTGTATCATATATGTTGATACAGAATTTCCACATCTGTTCTATGTGTACTCATATATGTTTGCTACATAATTCAGCTATTGCACATGTTATTATAATTCCTAATTAAACATTACTCTTGCAAGGTACTAATTTAATTTAAATCACTCTGACCTAATTTATCAGTTGATCTCCTTGGTTTGCTATGTGAACAATCAGATCACATACAAGTGATGAAATTTCACCTCATATATATATATATACATATATATATATATACATATATGTATACAGTGTATATATATATATACATATATATATACAGTGTATATATATATAATTATTTTGATTACATTACTTTGCTTAATGAATTAAAATTTGACAAATAGTGTAGAAGAAAGCATATCTGACTACCTTTTGCAAAAATACATCTTATTTCTCAAAATCATGTCTCATATTTGCTTTAGGTTTCTGCTAAAACTTTCCAAATAAAATGTTTGAAAGTCTGTTACTTTTAGCTCACTAAGAGCTTTTACCAGAAATTGGCATTGAATTTCTTTTCTAAGTAACTCTT
Organism: Condylura cristata; assembly: GCF_000260355.1. Taxonomy (NCBI): domain Eukaryota; kingdom Metazoa; phylum Chordata; class Mammalia; order Eulipotyphla; family Talpidae; genus Condylura; species Condylura cristata. The sequence continues at coordinate 36,876,142 of NW_004567115.1, read as the reverse complement.
GGTAACTGAGAAATCATAAGATAGCCCCATTACTTCCCCCCTTTGGTCTCACAATAAAGTGATAGACGAGGATAATGGGCACTTGGGTGGTAAAAAAGCCACAATGGCCAAAGTATTAACAAAGATGTCAAATAATGGAACATCATTTAAAAAAATCATTCTTAGTAAAAAGAATATTGTTGTCCAGATGGAATAGTGGAGGAGGGGGAGAGGAAGGGGAGACATGGCATCGGCAGGGGAAGTTTGGCAGAAGGTGAATTTGACTGCACATAGCAGTAAAAATGCCACCTGCAAGGTCATATGCACGTGTCCATGACTGACTAATTCTTTCTAAAAAGTAGTGTGGGGCCTCACTGGTGGCACAAGAGGTTAAAGGGCAGCCGTATGAAGCTATCCACAGTCACCGCAGCACCAGGTCAATCCCTACCCTGGGGGGTGACCCACATGGCACAGCAGACCTCTCCTGTCCCACCTGTATCACCAGAGAGGCCCTTACTGCTATTATTTTATTTAGTACTCATTGCAGCTCTATGAGAAGGAGTAGTGAGTTGAATGACAGCCCCAATAGACTTGTTTCTGCTCCTCACCTACAGGGAATTTGCATGTGACTGTGTTTGAGAAACAGGTATTTGAGGATTTAAATTAAGGAATCGGAAATTGGGTCCTCCCTGGTGGCACAATGGGTTAGGACACAGCACTGCAAGCCAGCCACAGCTGCTTCAGTGCAAGTTGGTTCCCACCCTGAAGGTGACCCACATGGTGCGGCAGACCCCTTCTGACCCACCCGCTGCTCCCCTCAGCAGTATACTACTTTGACTGCCTGTTCTGCTCCCCGCTCTGTCTCTGGTGAATGCTCTCACTGCCCCTGCACCTCTGGCGTATACCCCCGTTCTGTACTGATAAATAAATCTTTTTTAAAAAAGAAAGAAAGAAATCTGAAATTAAATCACTCTGACCTAATAAAGGTGTCCTTATAAGAGGCCGATGGATAGTTGACCCAGGAAAAGGCTATGTGAGGGAGCAGCAGAGATCAAAGCGGTGGACTCACAGAAAACTCCTGGAGCCAGTCAGAGGTGGAAGAGGTGCAGCATGGATGGGTCCACAGAGCACCCACAGGGAGTGATATCACAGAGCACCCAGAGGTAATGATATCAGACTTAGCCTCGAAAGCCCTGAACCAGTGTATTTTTGATCTTTAAAAGTCATCCAGGTTGTGGCAATTTTTACAGCGACAATGGAAAGCAGATTATAGATTATTACTGTTCCAAACTTAATCTCAAAGGAATTTATATTCCACTCTTTAATAGTTGATTGACTACTCAATGAAAAAGTAAAAATTAAAACTCCACTAAATAAATATAGACATCATGTAAATTGCTCAAGCATATCTTTCAATGAATGGCTGTTCTTTAAAAGACTAAGGACACAGCCAGCAGCCAAGAGGAAGAGCAGTGAGCTGAAACAGCACAGTATGTACCAGAAAAAGAGACTCAGGATAAAGTATAAGGTCAGAATCTGGGACTAATGGTTTAAGGTGGGGTTTTAAGACCAGGAAACTTATTAGAATTAGAAAAACTTTATGGCACATACTCTAGGTTGGTAGAGAAAGCAAGAAGAGGGTTTTGTTTTTAATTTTTTTTAATTGACGTAGCACTGCATTGTAACATTATTTTTCAGGTATGCAACATGAAAAAACATATGTGCTTATATTACCTAAAGTTCACAACAAAAAGTATAGGGCTTTTATGTGAAGATTAATAAGATGTTTTGAAGAGAGCCAAGCTGCTTGTCTTAGTAAGTGAAATATTTTTCCTGAAAAACAGATTTTTTTATCCAGATAGTTTAGTTAGAAAGAATTTCCTAAAGCAAACAGTAAAGTTGTTTATGGGTTTGCAGATTTATCTAGATTTCACAAGAAAACATCAAGCCTAAAGAATGTATGTGTGTGGTAAAATATGCATAACAAAATTGTCCTATTCTAGTCATTTTTAAGTGTGCATTCCTGTGGCATTAAGTATATCCAAATTATTCTTCAATTATCACCAGGACTATTTCATCTTCCCAAGAAGAACCTCTAAGCTCATAAAATAATAACTCACCATTTGTCCCTCTTCCCAGTCCCTAACAAACCTTGTTTTACTTTCTGTGTCTATGAATTTGACTATTCTAGGAAACACACAGAAGTGAAATCACATATATTTATCCTTTTCTGCCTGGTTTACTTTTCTTAGCATAATACCTTCAAGGTGTATTTACGTTGTGGGATGTGCAAAAGTTCTCTTCCCTTTTAAGGGTGAATCATGTTCCACTGTGTTCATAGAGAACGTCTGTCTCTCCATGTGAACACTTGGGATGCTCTTTTGAGTGTATGCCCTACCTGGAATTACTGAATATTATGCTAATTCAATCTTCAGTCTGTTTAGAAATCGCCATATTTTTCTCCATAGCAGTTACTATTTTACATTTCTGCTAACAGTTTACAAGTGTTGAAATTTTTCCTTATCCTTGTCAACACTTGCTATTGTCTGTTTAAAAGTAGCCATGTATCTCATTATGGTTTTGATTTACATTTCTCTAATGACTAATGATAATGAAATCATTTCATGTGCTCAGTAGGTATTTGTTATCTTCTTTGGAGGTGTTTTTGTTCAATGTCTTTGTCCATTTTTTAATTGGGCTTGTTGACTTTTTTATGTTCGAGTTGTAGGAACTATGTAGGATTGTGCATATGTCCTATATATGCATCTATTATCAGATACAAGATTGTAAGACCAAATACCTGAAGAGGTAGGAGTCTATATTTCTGAGTCATATACAATTATGTAAGTCAATGTTACCTTAAAAAAAAAAAAGAACTTAAAGATATTTTCTACCAACTTCTCCATAACAAAACATTTCTATTTTATACATATTATTTCAGAAGGTAGAAAAAAAAGTAATTCTGAAACTCATTTTATACAGATTCATTCAATATTCATCCAGAGAAACAGAATCAGTAAAAGGTATATAATAAGAGCTTTGTTGCAAGGAATTAACTTACGTAATTGTGAGGACTGACATACCATGTCTGAAATCATAAGGCAAGACATGAGAAAGAGGTGGCTGGAATTTGTTGACATAAGCTAAAAAATGCTATGTACAAAAAAAGAATTCATACTTCCCGAGGGAAACCTCATTTCTGCTCTTATGATAGTTGAATTGATTGAATGTAGCCAGCCAAGACAATCTAGGATAATCATGCAATAAATATTTTAGGATAATTTCTGTTATTTAAATTCAACTGATCATACATTTTAATCACATCCATTAAATATATTTATAGTAACATATAGTTTAATGTTTGAATCAAAAATATGTAACTGTAAATTGTCAAGTTGATACCTAAAACTAGCCAACACAAAATTAATATAGTCTATACCAAAGTCAGGAAAAAACAGTTCCAAAAAAACTAATGGCCAATTTCAGTCATAACTTAGAATTAAAATTTGCCTCCTACCTCATAAAACAATATTAATACTCTATAATTAATAAAATCTAGTAATACATAAAATGCTAAAAACTTGTCTAAAATGTAAATATTTCTCTATGAAATTTCAAAAATAAAAAAAATTTGATCCTATAACTTTAAATTTTACAGTAAAGAATATTTAATTGGGAACCTTCAAAACGGAGTAATACATTCATATATTTCATACTTAGAATAATTCTGTTGCATGTTTAACCAGAAAAGTAAAAGTGAAGACAAAATAAGAAATGGTATTTATAAGACAGTCCCTTTGTTTTATTCTTGCTTCCTCACCGTGAGACCTACAATTATCCAGCACTGGAATACCTTTGTTACTTGAGTTCACTAATGATACTTTGTTCCTTAATTCACTATGAAATACTAGTTTAATCTGTGCAATACCTACCCTAAAAGAAGAAATATTTGAGGGCTTTTTTTCTGCCCCACATTTGAAACTAGTGCTTTTTTATTATCGTTGCTATTAATTTTTTCCAGCACAAAAGTGCACACCCATTTATCTTTTGTAGTAATACTCACAAATAAATATGAATGAAAACATTCACCTATAAAATTAGATGAAGAAAAAAGCAATCATACTTAAAGAGGTATTGAATTAAAATAGGATTTTTATATCAAACAGCTAAATTCATTATTGCCAGAGTGGCGTTTTAGTTGCAGAATTAGGAAAAGAAGGATTTGAACTAAGTGGAAGCAACACTTAAGGAAAGTTTTGAAAGGTGGAGGGGGTGGGGAGTTGGCTCCCTGGCCTTAAGCCTTGTAGGGGTTAAGTCTCAGGGTTACCAGGCTAATGCCAGCCACTGCAGCACAATACTGGGCCAGCCAGGGAGCTGACCCACATGGCACAGCAGACGTCTCCTGTCTCCCATTTCCCCTCCTGCTCTCCTCAGCAACCCTCAGTAGACTCGCCTATTCTGTTCCCTACTCTGTCTCAGGTGAATCCTCTCAGCCGTCGCACCTCTGGCCTACATCCCATCCCCTATATACATAACATAAATAAATCTTTAAAAAAAATTTTTTTTTGAAAAGGAAAAGTATTCATTCAAATCAACTTTATTGACTGACTATTTAGTGTCAGCCTTGCACTAAGGACTAAAGATTATAGCCAAATAAGGCACAATGCGTTTAAGTTTGTCACAGACAGGTCATTAGCTAAAGACCAGCATACAACACATAATTACAATGTTATATAATGAAAGGCATAAAATATGTATAAGATGCTATCAGAGGGCATACTCATGTGAAAAGCAGAAGAATCATTAAAAACTTGGAGAAAGTGGCCCTCCCTGGTGGCGCAGCGGGTTAAAGCACAGCACAAAGAAGCTTAAGCCACTTCCGCATGAGTTCGATCCCTGCCTGCCCTGGAGGTGACCACATGGCGTGGCAGACCTCTCCTGACCCGCCCGCTGCTCCCCTCAGCAATGTACTTCATTGATCTGCCTGTTCTGCTCCCCACTCTGTCCCTGGTGAATTCTCTCACCCTCCGCATCTCTGGTCTGTCCCCCAGCTCTGTATAAATAAATAAATAAATAAATCTTAAAAAAAAAAAAAAAACTTGGAAAAAGTAATGCCAAATCTGTCTTGAAGAGAAATACCAGTTGGCCTACCCACTGACGTAATTACTGAGATCTGGGACAGGCAATGGTATTGCTGTCTAGTCTATTTTGTCAGCGTCTAAAATTCCTAGCAATAGGACTAAAAGGAATGCAAATTGTAACAACATAGAAGTAATCTGTAAGGGTAGTGGAAGAGCTTCTATTCTGGACCTATAATACTTGCTTAAAATGTAATCAGGCCTGCAGACTTCTTTCCCATCCAATGCTCCCCTCAGCAGTGTCTTTCAGTAATCTACCTGTTCTGCACCCCACTCTGTCTCTGGTGCATCCTCTCACACACACACCTCTGGCCTGTACATCTATTCTTGTATGCATAAATAAAGAAATCTTAAAAAAAAAAAAAGATGTAATACAGAAGTGTGCTCCATTGGATTCTGTAATCTTTCCTCCAATAAATTCTTTAACTACCATTGGTTGTAGATTATTGCAATTTTCTCTCTTCAAAATGAATGCTGGCTGTCTGCATCTTTCCACAGAGATGAATATCTTTGGAAACTTGAAATGGCGCATGAAAGATTTTGCAACTCATTGTCACATTCTGCTATTCATTGACAGTTAAAACACCACATGTTTTCAGACAGCACAGCATGGACAGCCCCATATCATGTGTGGAGCACACGTTCTTCCAGCAGTAGTAGCTTACAAATTAAACAATTCATGCACAAGCTTATGGGTGATGCTGAGAATAAAGTAAAATCCCTTTTGTGACGATTTGCTTGGTATCTTCAACTTTTCTCCTTAATGCTTTGATATGAAGTGCAATGTTTTCCTTATGAGACAATTTTCCCTCTAAATATTGGAACAGTGTGCTTATATTTTGCTCTAAGATAATGTTTTCCCTTCTAGCTATAGCACTCTGTTGTTTTATTCTACCTCCGAATAACTGAGATGACCTCTCCAGAACACTCTGGGTTCCTCCCTGTTCTTTTGGTAAGTCGATCCTCTGTATCTTATGAGGGGCCTGACCTGCACGCCTCATTAGCATTATGGATCTCTCGTCCACTACAAGATCTAGTCCCCCAGAGTTTTTCTTCTGCCACTCTATGACCTCGTAGCTGAACTTTCTCACTGTAGTTTCTGTTAACAGAGCTAAGCTCTTGACAAACCATAAAGCAATTGATTTTTTTGTTTCTTAGTGAGATCAAAGACATACATCTACCCCTTTCCAATGCCTAGAAATATCCAACTCAAGAATATCAATTTATACATACTTATGACTATATATTTTTGTGTTTTGTGATCTTTAATCTCCTTGCATTGCCTTCTACTAATAGACTGAAAAATTCTAAGCACTGAGATCAAATTCCTTAGAGAAGAAGTAAATCCACAGCTGTTTACTTTTAAGTCTAGATTTGCCAAGTAGGGGATGATAGTAATCTCTTTAAGGACTTAAAAGGAAAAAAAGCAATTATTATATTGTTTTACTTTGGCATGTAAAACAAAATGGAAACGTTGCCTTCATCAAAAATGAAAACACTGTTTTAATTAACTAAGAGATACCATTATTCTAAAAATAAAGCTCTATTCTCATAATTAATGTTGATATTTTTCTTTATACTTTGCTTAGTAGGGAAAAAAAGAGAGTTATAAGCTGGATATTTTATGGGTACAGCTTTATAATGCCATGACTTTTTTTGGTTCACAACACATGTTATGGCATGGTAAACCTACCAAAAAAACATAGTAAATTGTATTGACAAGATTTTCATGCTTAAGTCTACATTTTATTGTACCATTAACCCCGGACAAATTGAGGCATGATATTTCATTAACCTAGATGGCTACATTATAAGAGACATAAAAGAATATCAAAAGTCATTCAATCATTTTAGCAAAGAGGATCAATATTAAATTTTGTAGGTTTGTATAAAAATATTTTCTATATTATAGCTCTACCTTGTATCAGTTCACTTTAAAAATATCCAAACTAGGGGCCCTCCCTGGTGGCGCAGTGGGTTAAAGCACTGCACTAAGAAGCTTAAGCTACTTTCCATGATTTCGATCCCCCCCCTGCCCCGGAGGAGATCCACATGGCTTGCAGACCTCTCCTGACCTGCCCGCTGCTCCCCCAGCAGTGTACTTTGTCGATCTGCCTGTTCTGCTCCCCACTCTGTCCCTGGTAAATCCTCTCACCCTCGATATCTCTGGCCTGTACCCCAGTTCTGTATGAACAAATTAAATATATATATATATCCAAACTAAAGAATTACTCATTTTGAAGAGACTAGTTTTTTTATATTTTTTCATTATTTCATATTTTTACATCATTCTTCAAAGACATACATTTTAAATGTATTATCTTTCAAGAGGATTTTAATATTTAGGATCATTATAAGTAAATAGTTCACATCCAGACCTAGAAGATACATCTCAGAAATGAATCCTGAAAGAATTCTGAAAACTGTTCTGTTATCTTCTATCACATGTAGGTACTAAGAAATTTGTTGATGGTATACCTTCTGCCACTAGAATTTCTCCCAAGCACTCCCCATTTTATACCATTAGAGATCTTTATTTGTCACGAGAACTCTAAAAGTTTATCAGACTCTCACAAGAGGGAAACACCAAATACTCAATGTAAACATGAATCATGCCAAAGTATAATCATTGTATTAATATCAAAATATGTATACTTCAGAATCAGTAATATTTTTTTAAAGATTTATTTATGCATGCAAGGTGTGGGGTGTAGGCCAGAGGTACAGGGGGTGAGAGGATTCACCAGAGACAGAGTGGGGAGCAGAACAGGCTAATTTAATGACATAAACTGCTAAGAAAAGCAGCAGGTAAGGAAGGAGAGGTCTGCCGCACCATGTGGGTTAGCTCCCTAGCTGTGGATAGAACTCATGCAGCAGTAGTTGGCAGAAGTTTCATAATGCTGAGACTTTAACCTCTGTGCCACCAGGAGGTCCTCCAGAACCAGTAATATTGCCAGGGTTAAAAAAGGACACTACATAATTATAAAATGATCAATTCATCAAGATAAGGTAACCACGTTAAATGTGTTCCCACTAATTACAGCATTTAAAAATACATAAAGCAAAAGTTAATCAAAAGTAAAGGAGAAATAGACCAATGCACAGTTGTCACAGAAGACTTCAACACTCATCTCAGTCCCTGACAAAGCAGACAGAAAATCAGTAAGGGTATAGGAGAACTGAGCAGCAATATCTACCAACTTCTTCTAATTGGCCTTTATAGGACACTCCATTCACCAGGCAAGATATTCCTTCTTTTCAAATACACACAGAGCATTCACCAAGATACACCAAAGTTGGAGAGGTCCAACTTTGGTTGGGTATTTAAACCTGAAATGTTCAATATTTACATAAAAAAATATTAGTTCATTGGACAATTTTAATATATGATAATGAAAATTATTGGATTCCAGTTGGTTTTATCCATCTTTTTCCTTATTACCTAGTTTCCAAACAGTATATTGCAGGAAAACTAGTCCCAGATTTCATGCTGTTGATCCTACAAATGTCTAGTAGCAAGAAGTCATGAACCTCTTGTCACATTCATCCATTGGATGTTCTGATAAGCACATGACAGAAAAGGTTCACTCCAGAAGAGATATATTTTGAAAATAGGATTAGCAAAACTGCTTGTTATATCAGTAATTACCTGTGAGGGTGGAGTTATAGAACCCAATCAAAATCTAGATGTAAGAGACTACTTTAACAGGATTAGGTTGCTAGTCTTACAAGGTACGTATACTTCCTTTATTCAAAGATCCTAGAGTTTGTAAAGTCCATCTTGCCTACCAATTGTCTTGAACACTGCTCATTTCATCAGTAAAATAATTTTCCCTACATTCATTGTGATTTAGATTTAGATTTAGTTAAAAGTATTTGAAGGGCCCTCCTTGGTGGTGCAGCAAGTTAAAGTACAGCATTAAGAAGCTAAAGCCACTTCAGAATGAGTTCAATCCCTGCCCGCCCCAAAGGAGATCCACATTGCTCAGCAGACCTCTCCTGACCTGCCCGCTGCTCCCCTCAGCAGTGTTGATCTGCCTGTTCTGCTCCCAGTTCTCTCTGGTGAATCCTCTCACCACCCCTGTACCTCTAGCCTGTACCCCAGTTCTGTATGCATAAATAAATAAACCTTAAAAAAAAAGTATTTGAAAATCTGCTGTGTCCATCTCTCAAATGTAGATTGATGGTTGAGGTAGTATATAAATTAACATTTAATTTGTACTTAGGTTCATGTCATACTCTATACATTGTAAGTATATGTATTTTTGTTGTATGATCCAAACATATGTATAAATCAATATACTAGGATATTTTAAATGTAAGTATTCCTAAAAACTAATAATGAATTGGGTGGTGGGAAGATGAGAGTAATAAAATGAATTTATAATGCCAAAATGAAATTGTGGGCTAAGCAAACATCAGGGAGAAAACTGTTTCTTGATTTCTATTTCTAGCATCTTCTAATAATTGTTCTTTAACACAGCTCTATCTTTCCTGGCAATAAGAGAATAAATTAACCATTTGTAAGTTATAGTACTTACCTTCTTTTACTGCTATTAAAATGCTGTTTGTTAGGAGTATAGGAAAAATATTGCACGACATACAACAACATCCTATTAACACAGGATGTATTCTTAGCTGCAAGTGAATTCTATCCGTGTTTTCTTATTTCAGTCATGGGTAGTTACATCATTAAATTGTATTCATTTGACTGAGTCACTGAAAAACTGCTCACATCCACATTCCAATTTTAACGCCTACTCTTTGCTCATTTTGTATGAGCCAAGTTTAACGCATCATTCAACTTCCACAGAAATTTCTCTATTTACAATGTTTGTCAAACTTTTCCAAGGATTTCCTCTGTGGCTAACCAAAATTTGTCATTCAGACTCAATTTTTCTCCGAAGGCTTCTATTTTACCTTAAAAATCCATTTGAATTCTGTGCTTAAATAAATGACAAACCAATATTAATTTTACAGAAGTGTCAATATTTAATACTAAAACTGATGGCATAAATCACATTTATCATGTAAATTCACAAATTCTTGTCATTTTCCTGTGTATATTCAACCTAATTTGACATGAGAAACTTAGGGGATAATGTCAAAACAAATTTAGTGGCTGCTGTTAAGGATGAAAAGTGTTTCCTGAACCTACTGCTTTGTTTTTTTGTTTGTTTGTTTTAAAGACTTATTTATTTATGCATCCAATCATTGGGGTTCAGGCCAGAAGTGCGGGGTCCCAGTGGGTGTGAGAGTATTCACCAGAGGAGTGGGGAACAGAACAGGCAGATTGAAATATCCTGCTGAGGGGAGCAATGGGTGAGGCAAGAGGTATGCTGTGCCATGTGAGTCACCTCCAGGGTTCCTGGCCTGGGAGCGAACTCATGATAGCTTCTTAATGTTGAGACTTAATGCCTGGTAATGCCACTGAGGCCCAAACCTACTGTTTTTATACTAGTAGGCTTAAGGTGTCATAAAAAGGCAAAAATATGGGGCTACCAAGTTCATGAACTCCATTTTTCCTTATTTTGCTTTAGGGAATAGAAGGAATGAATATATCTGTAAAATACAGGCAGCACTAGCTCTACATGGAAGCAACCATTACACCTAAGGATCTGTAAAGTTGCTTTTCTTCCTAAAAAGCCCATCACAGGAGTCATCTCTGAATTAAATACCAACTATGAAAAATAACCACTTAAGGCCACTCATTACTTTTGTAGGATAAGCTGCCTTCTCAGAAGCCAAACCAAGAAATACTTGGATATTGAGTTTTACAATAAACCTGGCCGTCACCTCAGAAGCCAAAGTAGCATGAGTTATCCTTGGAACAAGAACTGAGTGGCTAGGTGTCAGGAGCAGGAAAGACGCTTCCTTGTCCAGTCTCATTGTTTCCTTTTACGGTTTGTGTCACATGCATGCATTTTCACTTTTGAAAATGGATTTACAATAATTTTTAATGATTTTAAGACACCATAAAAGAAGCATTGAGTGCCTTGTCGCCTCATTTTTCATGTTTGCCTTAGGGGGGACTCACCAGACAACTCAGGAGAAATCCAGAGTCACAATAAATGAAGTTTCTAGACCTGACATTGGTTTATAATCGCATGGCTGCATGGTTGGTTCTCGAAATTAGCATAAGGGAGAATTTGTGCAAATGGGAAGGATGGAGCAAAGACGCCAACAAATTTAATTTGCACCCATTATTTCCAAAGAGAGGAAAGTTGCTATATGTGATATTTACTAAAGTATGCATTGACAATATTTTAAAATGACACATGACTGAGATCTACCACGAATCATGTCATTTTCATTGCACTGAATCACAGTAAGTGGCAACCAACGATTCTTTCTTTACAGCTTTCTTATTTTAGGTTTATCTAAATAAACAAAGAGTATCCAATAGTAGATGAATCTAAACAATCTTCCTCTTAATACATACCACAATACATATGTATTGTTTAGGATAGAAATAAAGGGCAGGATAGCTTAACTTCCACTGAAGGCCAGTGATGACCCTTTTTCTCCTTGTAGAAATAGAGTTTATATTATATGAGACCCTTTACCAAAATAAATTCTAGAGCTTCCAAACAAAAACTCAATCCTAAAGTATTACAGAGCTTGAAATAGCAGAGAAAATGAGACAGTATCTCCTCTCCCCTAACACATACAAACAAAACATACGTTATCAATAAACATCACTCTGATAATTTTTGTTTGTTTGTTTTAAAATTTTTATTACTGCATATAGAACTGGGGTACAGACCAGAGGTGCAGGGGCGGTGACAGGACTCACCAGAGACAGAGTAGGGTGTACAACAGGCAGATCGACGAAGTACACTGCTGAGGGGAGCAGCGGGCGGGTCAGGAGAGGTCTGCCACACCATGTAGGTCACCTCCGGGGCAGGCGGGGATCAAACTCATGTGGAAGTGGCTTTAGCTTCTTAGTGCTGTGCTTTAACCTGCTGTGCTACCAGGGAGGGCCAAACTCTGATAGATTTTATCCCTGGTGGTGGGACACTATATATGATTAGTTTTCTGTTCTTTTCTATCAGTTTGTGGAGATGCAGCTATTCATACATTTGCTCAGGTTAACCACGTGCAGCAAGACTACCAGTAAAACTGTGTGGATCTTAGACATGAACAATATAACTGGTGACTCTGTTATTCCATTCATATATCTATAGATTTTAGGAATTTATAAATTAGATAATCTTAAAACATGCCTATAATTGAATGTTGAGTGCCTTTAAGTGTTGCTGCTAAGAAATGCTACAGCTAAGAGTTGCATTCACAACTTTGACATTCACACATCCACAACCTTTCATAATGTTCATGGGTATATGGGTCGGTGGATTTGGAGTAGAGAAGGAGATTCCACACTTATTACAGGTGATGCTGATGTAACTCACAAACGGGCCCCAGTTTGAAGATCAAAGCCAGGCTCCCCATTGCTGGAGACTTAGGGTTGCATGGTCTTTCATACATTTTTTAATTTTGGACATTATGTTTTGAAAAATGAGCACATTATATCTTCATTGTCAGATTCCAAAAATCTGAAAACAAATGCTGGCTTTCGTAGCACATATACTAAATTTGAAACAATACAAAGATTAGCATGGCCCCTGAGAAGGATAACACACAAATTCATGAAGCGTTCACATATTTAAATTTAAAAAAAAAAAATAAGCAAAAAAACTTTTGATGGAAGCCTCAGTATTCCACAGCAGTCAAGCTGCAGAGAGGATTCTTGATACTGTGAGCAATAACTTCCCGTACTTAGCATCCAGGACTTCGAGGAGGAAGCTTTTTTATCATGCCTACCATGGAAGTTTCTTCTTCTGTGCCTTAGCTACACAAACCTTCCCAGGCCAGCTTGAAACTTCACTGAGAATGGCTACATGGGTTTTCTAAACAAAAATATAGTTTCTCTCTTTTATGTGCATTTCTTCCAGAAAACAAAGGAAGAATAAACCTCTAAGCATAGCCTGTATGATAATTTTGTGAGAATAGACTATAATTGGCCTCCTTTAAGGAGGGCATGTTAGAGAAACTGGCCCCTTTAGATGGATAAAACCTCTAGAATATGTTTTTATGCAAAAAGAAAGCCCAGGACATGAAGTGGAAAGTTGGGTTGGGTTTATATAAGGCACAATTTGGCCACCACCAAGACAATGACTAAAACTCTCTTTAGTTGGACTAAGGCAACACAGAAGAGCTCTCAGAAAGTGGCCAATAAATTAGAGGAAAGAGTCTGTAGGAAATTCTCTTATTTCCTTTCCTGATACCTGTCATGGTAAGAGAGACAGTGCTGGGGATTCAGGAAAACAGAAGAAAAGGCAGCGATGGGAGAAGTTCCATTTCCTAGAAGGTGACTCCTTCACACATAGGCCTTGTAAGTGCTCAAATGTTCACCTCTGTTTTGTGTTGAATTGTATCCCCTTCTGCACTTTATATGTTGAAGTTTAAACTCCCCAAACCTCAGAATGTGACTATATTTGAGTACTTGGGTCTTTCATGAGGAAATCAAATTAAAACTGAAATCATTAGAAAGGCCCTTAATCTGATTGGTATCCTTGTAAGAAGGGATTAGGACACTGACCCACCTTTGGAAGATCACATGGGAACACAAGGAGAAGGTAGTCATCTACAAGCCTCAGCAGACACTAGCCCCGTTGACATCTTGATCTTAGATTTCTAGCTTCCAGAATAGTGAGAAATTAAAATTCTGTTGTTGAAGTCACTCCGCCTTTGTTGTGGCAGCCTTAGCACATGAACACACCTTCTGTCCATTAGACCTTGATAATTTATAGGGAAGTCCAGAAGTAAAGGTTTTTGAGATTATATGATGACTGGGATTATATCCACAAAATTCCTCTCTCTTCCTAGGCTCTTCCCAAAATAAATGAGGAATAGGGTGCAGTGACCTTGAATGAAAGGTCTCCAACAGAATTGGACTCTTGAAGTCTGCTTTTCTGACTTATGATCATCCATGTTTTGCTTCATCAACTACAGTTATTGATGGGGGTCTGGAAATGCTTTACGAAGTACAAAGCATTATATTGGGTCCTGTGTGTCAGGAGTGCTCATAAAACAGGAGGAATATTAAGAGTTAAGTAAGAAACCCCATTTTTCTAAACTTTTCTTCAGAAATATCTTTGACATCCAGAGAAAGATTAGATCTCCTTGGTCAATTTGGAATGTTCAGAGGGGAGGGCAGTATTCATTATTCATTTTCTACTCCATCCTCTTTTAAGCCCATTGCTGCCAAGGAGCAGAGGCGTTGGCTAAATGACTTCTAATTAAAAATATAGGAAAGCTTAAAGCGACTTCATAAAGATGTCATGGCAACAGAGAGCATTAGTAAATCACCGTAACTCCCCAGATCTAAACGAACAAGCATAGATCAATTCGTTCTTGAATTTTTTTCAGGATATGAGTCCCCAGCTCACTGTGAAGGTCAATTTGAACACAATTTCAATTCTTTTCTTCTTTTCCAAATAAAATGATTTGTGTTCTTCTCACCAAGGGAAAAATAAATCCCTTTGTATATATAAATATACTTAGGAATCTGGCTATTTCAACAACCTTTATTCCATACAGACCCCACACAGGCAAACTTTTCTATTTCTCCAGGCCTTTTTCTTTCCTTTTTTGTCTCCTACCACAAAGAATCAAACCTATCACCTGACTCACCCTCTCCCAAAGGTCTTGAGAAAATTCATCAAGCATCATTAAGAGCCGAGTTAAAAAACGAGTGGGGGAAAAATGTGTTTCGTTATAATCAAGTCAGAAAATAGATTTGTCCTTCATTTTCTATGTAAAGCCAAGCACCTGTGCTATCTTAGCCTCGTCACTAGACCCAGTGAGGTGTGTGTTCATCCAACTTGCTTATTTTGATCGAGGTGAAAAAGATTATCACTTAGGCCTTATCTTGCTCCCTTGAACTCATGGTTCAGACAGCCCTTTGCCCATTCTTTCTCCTGAATGTTCAGTGTTTATTTTTAGAAGCAGCTGTTAGTGACTTCTTCATTCCATCCAGCTTAAACATTTCTAGATACGGTTTCTCTAACACTGGTGCTCTCTTAGTGTGATATGAATAATAAGGATATTGTGCTAATCTTTAGTTCCTATTCAGTAAATCTGGAGTGGGGGCTAAAAATGGTCACTCCATAAAAGTTCCCAGGTAATATCATCACTGCTATTTTATTACCACATGGAGGTTAAACATGCTTTATTTGAACTCTTTGTAGGGTTTTGGGGGTTCCAGATACAGGCTCTCAAATTGTTATACTAAATACTTATATATCATTTCTTCCAAATAAATATTCAGATTACTCCACCAGAGAATTTTTGTAGAAAGTATACTACAAAGTTCCCTGTGACATATTTTCATTTTAGCAGAGGAGGTAATTAGTGAAGCATAGCATCTCAAATGCAAGAGACTCTTAAATTTCAAAGGCTATCAGTAGGCCACAAAAGTCATTAATATCCTTCTTTCCCCTTAACAAAATTAGATGAATATAAAACTTGTAATTCAGGTCTATGCAGATAGGGTTCAGTATCAAAAAAGACTTTCCGATGTCCTCAGAATATAATCTTTTATTCTCTCAAAAATATTTATGAGCCCATACTATGTGCCAGGTATAGTCTGTGCACTATTTACTCATAACCACAAAACACACACAAAGCAAAGTTCCTGAAGGTATGGAGCTCAGATACCAGAGTGGTATCATAGATGGATGACAAAACCTAAAATTAAAAATAATTTCAGGTAGTCATAAGTAAATGACCAAAAAAAGCAACATAACAGGATAAAGAATTGCTAAAAGATACTAACCAGAAAGGATGACTAGAGAAAGACTGTCTGTGGTAATCCTCCTAGAGTTTGAGATGTGAATAAAGAGGAGCCTCATATGAGAAGGTCTGAAGAACAGCACTCAAATAATCTAATTTCCATGACTTATTGTATAGAATGTATCTTTCAAGCTGTAGTTTGTGTGCAGTGTTTGAGGGCTTCACTGCATATGTCTGAAAAGGTGACATTGCAAATCCAGTGGTTGCTTAGTTTTTTCTCTGTTGTCCACACTTTCAGTTTCTTCACAAGAAAACACTGATATAGACTGCCTGAGTGAGAACTGACCTGTGGAGGATAAAGGGCAAAGTGTAGGTGCAGATTTTCAGGATTCAGGAACAAACTTACTCCATGGAACACTTAAACCCATCTTTCAATCTTGGAAGGGAGGAAAAGTGATCTTTGATGAATACTTACTGAACATTTATTACACGAAGGGAAAAATGTGTTTGTTCTTTTTTTTTTTTTTTAAGAAGAGAATGAAATGTGGGTGTATAGAAATGAATATCTGTCTTGAAGGATCTTATAAAAAAAGAAAACTATAAGGTAAAATGGAAAAAGTGAGTGACTAGAAACACAAAATGATAGAAATAATCCCTTTGAAGAAAGGGTGATTAATTTCTGCCAGGATAATCTGTATTTATTCCAGGAAAGGTATTAACATAAACCTTGAAATATGAGACTTGAAACTCCATGCCAGTAGCCAGTATTGAAGGTTGTAGAACTTGAGGCCAGTCAGGGAATAAGTGGAGGGAAGAA
The DNA here is from genome assembly GCF_000260355.1 of Condylura cristata. Taxonomy (NCBI): domain Eukaryota; kingdom Metazoa; phylum Chordata; class Mammalia; order Eulipotyphla; family Talpidae; genus Condylura; species Condylura cristata. The sequence goes on along the minus strand of NW_004567115.1, from coordinate 36,859,411 downwards.
AAGAGACCCAAGGAATGAACCACCTGAATGATGACGTTAATGACCTTGAAGATGAGAAGGCAAGTAAATGGCACCCCAACCCTCTCAAATGATCATAGGCCCAGTAAGATGAGCACTGAAGAATGATCTTTGGGTTTAGTAAAAGTAATTGATGACTTCAAAATGAGCTATTCCAGTGGAGAGTAGAAAGGAAAAATTTATTGAAGTAGATTCAAGAGAAAAATGCAAAAAGAATAGAAAATGGGCACTATGGATCAGTGCTTCTCAAACTTTAATGTCATTGTGAATCTTGGAGATCCTGCTAAAAAGCAGTTTCTGACTTAATAGGTTCAGAGTGAGACCCTAGAGTCTGTATTTCTAAAATGCTCCTAGGTGATAATGTATTTCTAAAATGCTTCAAGGTGATGGATCATAATTTAAATAGTAAGAGAAGAAAAGCCTTCAGGAATGGTCTATAAAGGGGGGCAATGAAACGGGATAGGTAAGCAAAGTAACTGGAGGGGAAGTGGCATTAAGGCATTATTTTTAGGATTCTCATTACTCACAGCAAGTGCCTGAATGCCAATGAGAATGTCCAGAGTTGAGGGGGAGAAATTTTCTGTGACAGGAGAAAAGAGGGGATAACTGGCTGAACAATGTTCTTGAGTGGTCAAAAGAAAATGACATCCTGTGATAAGTGATGGGGAAGTCCTGAGGAAGCAGGCAGTTCACCTGTAGAGCCACAAGGGACACAAAGCTCCTGGATAGAAATACAGAGTCGTCAGAGGGTGAAATACATGGAGCATCTCCTCCAAATGCTATAAATTATGAGGTCAATAAGTTACTTAGCTGATGAGGCAGAGAGAAGATGTTAGAGGTGTGAGGAAAGAGGTGGCAATGTGAAATAATTATGAGACAAGAGGAGGGAACTATGAAGAATTGAAGATAAAGGATTTTTAAGACAGAGAAATGCTATATATTTTAACAATAGATCTATATGCCATTTTATATTTGACAGAATCCACAGAATGTACAACACCAAGGTTTAGCCCTAATCTAAACTATGGAAAGTGAGTAATTATTATGTGTCAATATAGATCCACTAATCTATATTGTGGTGGAGGACTTTGGTAAGGGGGAGTCTGTTTATCAGTGGGGGCAAAGGATGAGCAGGAAATCTCTGTGCCTTCGCCCAATTTTGCTGTGAATTTAAAACTGCTCTAAAAACCACATTTCATTATATTAACAAATATGAGCAAATAAATTGACTAGGGCAGTTGTTCTCAACCCTATCAGAACCTATGACTCTTTTAATAACATACATTTTAATACCTTTGCTACTATCATAAAACTAAGTTAATTTGACCTACCTCCACACTACATATTTTAAATCAACATAATTCCCTCATCACAACATTTTTAAAGTGGACTCATAATAAAACAGTATTTATCTCCATTTGAAAATGCCCAGATGTATGTTAAGGTATTACAAATATTTGCACCAAAACATTTATGTCCTCTAGAGGGCGGCACTAGGTTTGGTGAGAATCATTACACATCGGTGACTGATTTCAGGAATGAGCCATCAGCACAGTTAGGCATTTTGTTCAGTGGCTTGGATGCAAACTCAGGGTAGGCAGATTTGCATTCAAGCAGGGTGGCAAATTTCCTGGGAGAGTACATGGACTGAGATTGGATTAAAGAAGTTTAAGTTCCAGGTCCACAATCCCTTTCTGCACTGGGTGCTTCATGAAGCACTATGATAGCTTCATAGTGCTGAGACTTAAACCTTGTGCCACCAGGGAGGTCCTAGCAGCTTTTATCTTGATTTCGATTTTGCTCTTTTCCTCCCAAACTTGTCTGTTTCTGACCTTTTTCGATGGGTCCCTGCCAGAAGGTGCTTTTGACTTGTAGGCTTTTGGATCATGCTTTGAGCCAACTCTGTTTGGCTGGACATTTACCCATGAGGAGGGTCTATGACTTGGGTACTTGATTTGGAAACTATATTCTTTGTCTTCTCTGTATTGCTCACTAATTATATTAAAGTTCCTTTCCATTAAAGGTCTTATATGCTTTCTCTTGATGCCTTAGATGGCAGAAACTATTTAGAGCAGGCAGGCTTGGAGGTCTCCCTGGCCTATAACAATATAATCATCAATGTTAAAAAAAAATTCTTGCAAATTTTTGTTCAGTCACTTCAAAATGTAAGCTCCTGGTAGGTAACAGCCAAGATTTGAAAAAACAGTCATAGCTGGCTGACTCGGAAAGGTTTAACATTATTGTTAATGCAACAGGTATATATGTAGAAGGTAAAGGGGAAGAAAAGGTTAGAATCTGATTAAGAAGCTCATCACAAAGCAGAGTAAAGACATGTGGTTCTTTTTTTTGAGGTGGGAAGTGGATATATTCAAAACTATTACAAAAGCAAAGTATGTTAAATTAACTCATCAGTATTTCAGAAAATATGTGATGTCATAGTGTTACAGGCAGGGAGAGAGACACCCTTAACCCCAAATCTGCCTGTTTTAAACAGGTTTTGCCATCCGCTGGCATCAAGACAAAGTATATAAGACCTTTAATGGAAAGGAACTTTAATACAACACAGAAAAGTGCAATACAGACAAAGAATGTAGTTTCTAAATCAAACACCCAAAATTACCCCTTCCCTCATAGGTAAAAGTCCACCCAAAAGGGATTGGCTCAAGGCAAGGCCTGAAAGCAAGCCACAAAGTCTAAAGCACCTTCTGGCCGAGACCCATAGAAAAGGATCAAAAAAAGCCAGACAAGTCTGGGTGGAAAAGAGCAAAATCAAAATGAATATAAACGCTGCCATAGTCAACCTCTCCATGGGCCAGTCCAGGACCAAAAAGAAAGCACAGTTTCTTCACATGTCTCTCTGTTCCAAATGCCTTAGGTCTCCTTCTGGCTCTCTATCCTGCTTCCACCCTCCTCAGTCTCAACTCCAGATTCTCCTCCTCCCTGCTCAGATCCACCCTACTCCTAGGTGGGGCAGGGAATTTGGAACCTCCCCTATTCCTGGGGGCCACCCTGTTACAATAGGAGCAATGGCTTGGTAAGCTGAGAGATTGGCTGCAGAAGGTCAGTTGATAAGTCCTGGCCTTTGTGTTGAGGGGACATAAATGCCTTAGGGCCCCCTTTGTTTCAGACTAATCCACATAATGTCATTAAAAATAACCCAAAGGGTGGGCCCTCCCAGGTGCACAGCGGGTTAAAGCACTGCACTGAGAAGCTAAAGCCACTTCCGCATGAGTTCAATCCCTGCCTGCCACGGAGGCGACCACATGGCGTGGCAGACCTCTCCTGACCCGCCCACTGCTCCTCTCAGCAGTGTACTTTGTCGATCTGCCTGTTCTGCTCCCCGCTCTGTCTCTGGTGAAGACTCTTGCCGCCCCTGAGCCTCTGGCCTGTACCCCAGTTCTGTATGTACAAATAAGTAAATCTTTTAAAAAAAAAATAACTCAAAGGGTGCCTTCCCTGGTGGTGCACTGGGTTAAAGCACACTCACTATGAAGCTAGCAGCAGCTGAGTCTGCACAGCTTAGATAACAGCCAGGGAGGTGGTCCACATGGTGTAGTAGATCTCTCCTGTCTCACCCGCTGCTCCCCTCAGTAGTGTACTTTGTCAATCTGCCTGTCCTGCTCCCCAGTCTTTCGGGTGAATCTGTTACAGGGCACCCCAGTGTGAACTGGGCTGCCTGTCTGTGGGGCCTCACCTGTGCGCTTAAAATTTAGTTGTACTGCAGACACACACAAAAGGGTCAATAATGGGTTTATTTACAAAAGAGGAAAAGAAAAGGAAACAACTGGAATCTTACCTGCTCGGCTGACTTGGAGCTCTGGTAACAAACTAACTGAAAGCCCCTAGTCACACAGTCTGGAGAGCCGTTTCCTGAGCAAGAGCGAGAGACGAAATGGCGCCCTATTTATCCCCCAATGTCCCAGATCCCCCAATGCCTGCTTAGCTCTGCCCTTGGGTCCTCTCAGTTCTCTCCCTGGTACTGCTGGGAGTTGTAGTTTTCAGTCACTGGAATAGGGGGAAGAATCCAGAAAGCAGGAGTAGTGGGTGGAATCCACAAGACTCTGCAGAGTTCCTTTAGGACATCCTTCCCCTTAACAAATCCTCTCACCACCCCTGCACCTTTGGCCTCAGGTGTGCATGCATAAATAAATAAATCTTAAAGAAAAATAACCCAGGCTCTCCCTGGTGGCGCAACAGGTTAAAGCACTGAATTCTGAAGCTCTCTGAAGCCACTGCAACAGGCCTTCCAGCCCCAGCCAGGGAGCTGACCCACATGGTGCAGCAGACCTCTCTTCTCTTGCCTGCTGCTCCCCTCAGCAGTGTATTTCAGTGGATTTGCCTGTTCTGCTCCCCACTGTGTCTTTGGTGAATCCTCTCAGCTTGCTCCTGCATCTCTGGCATGTACCCCAGTTCTTGTATGGACAAATAAATAAAATCTTTTTATAAATGATTGAACAGGCAGTGAGAATTTGATGCAGCTAAAGAAGTTGGGAGCAATGGGGTACACATGGGGGAGATTCAGGAAAGGGTTCTAACTACATAAACCCAGCTGGTACCAAAGCTAACATTGTTTTCCTTCCAGGTTTGGGAATTCTTTTCTATGACAATTTCTTGAAATGTGTATTATATTCTGTCTAACCATTAGATCTGTTAATTTTTTTGTTTTTGTTTTTGTGCATACAGAACTGGGGTACAGGCCAGAGGCTCAGGTGCGGTGAGAGGATTCACCAGAGACAGAGTGGGGAGCAAGAACAGGCAGATAGACGAAGTACACTGCTGAGGGGAGCAGTGGGCGGGTCAGGAGAGGTCTGCCACGCCATGTGGTCACCTCC
>NW_004567115.1:36793276-36852614 GCF_000260355.1 Condylura cristata | reverse complement strand
AATTGGAGAACTTGGAACTGTATTATTTATATAAAGTACATCATCTATAGCAATCTGTTTTTAAGTACATTTGGGATTTTTTAGCTCAAAAGTAAAAGACATAATATTTAAGTCCCAAAGCAAAGACCGGTTCAATTACTGATGTTTATTTACACATTTAATCCATTTCTAACTTCATAAATAATCAAATTACTTATAGCCTTTTCAAACTTTTTGACCATGACAAAATGCTGGTTACTCCTCACTAATTGGCTTCAATATGAATTTAGATTAAAAAAAAATTTAACGACTATTCATGACTGTGTAGACATTTACATTTTTATATTTTTCCTTGCCAAAATAGGACAGAATCATTATTACTAACATGCTAACAATATTCATCATTTTTTGCCACCACTTCAAAAATAATATAAATAGTAACCAAATTATTCTCTAATTCCCCTATTTTAGAGACTTTTTAAAACTTGGGGGATTTGTTGTGCCACACTCTCATTTTTTCCTGTACATAAGGACATCTTATGGGCTTTCCACTTGCTACATTATAAAGACCTCTGCAGGGAATTCTAATGACTGATTATGTAATGTAGAATATATTCGTAAAAAACAAGGTAATTCAATCTAGGGCAGTAGAGGACTGAGTTTCCAAAAGAAGATTTTCTTTAGTGATTCTTGAATCAGGGGTTTGGGATGAGTCTATGGGAGGAATGGTTTTGATAGAATAGTCTAAGGCATAATTATATTTTCTCAGCTACAACTGGAATTTGATCATGTCTGTGTATTAACTGTGTCTGAAAGCAAAATGGCAGGCCCTCTTTGTGAAGCGACAGGTTAAAGCACAGCATTATGAAGAGAAGCCACTGAAATACAAGTTCAATCCCCCGCACTTCTGGCCAACACCACAGTTCTTGTATGCATAAATACATACACCTTTTTAAGACAAATAGATATAGAACACACAGATTATTGGTGGATGTTACATGACAATATAATGACAGATCTCATTCTTCTCAAGAGAAAATATCAAAGAGCTACCATTCAGGTTTTTTAAATGCAGAGTCAAAATGTGTCTTCATATGATCTCTTAAAAATCATACTGTACCAAGACATCTAATTCCAAGGAGAATTGTATGTTCTGTTTTAAGATTTATTTTTATTTTTCTATGCATCAAGAACTGAGGTGTAAACCAGATGTGTAGAGGGTGAGAGGATTCAACAAAGATGGAGTGGGGAACAGAACAGGTAGATCTACTGAAACACACTGCTGAAGGGAGCACAGGGCAAGATATGTCTCCTTCACCATGTGGGTCACCTAACTGGCTCCCTGGCCTGGGATTAAACTCAGGCTGTAGTGGCTAGTGATAGCTGGAAGGCACTGAGACTTTAACTCCTGCACCACCAGGCAGGCCCGAGAAAGGTATTATTAGCTGGCTTGGATTTTTTTGTAAGAAAATTCTAAAAATGCATTTAAAAGCTATTTAAGCAGGTCACTGAACTGGAAAAAATTAACTTTGTTTTTGAACTCTGTATCATAATAGCAACATTTGGCATCTAAACTCTTCCCCATAAACTAATCCCTGTGTGGCTTTGAATAAGATGTTTGTCATCATTGACTTTCCATTTCTTATTTGTAAATGGCTAATAACACAGATAGCTATCAAAATCAAATAAATATGTTCAAAGGCATTATAAATTACTTGAAATTATAATGCAGGAGACTTTTTATAAAAAATATAGCCACTGAGTTTGCAAAATACCATAATATTACAAGATGCTGTAGCTCAAAGAATTAAAAACACTGGAGTTTTGATTTTAATTTAACTACTTAGCAGAGTATAAACTTCATGCCTTCAAGTTATAATTTTAATATGTAAATGAAATGGCAATAATAGTAATAATTTTGCAAATTTAATTTTAAGATACAATGAAACAAAGCATAGAAAGCATTGAATTAATATTAGCTAAACCAAAGGCAGTGATGCATCATTTAACCATGTAGATAAATGCTGAGAAATGCATTGTTAGGTGATATCACCTGTGTGAACGACACAGACTCTGTCTAGCCTATGACACCCCCAGGCTATACTGCAGAGCTATTTTTTGGGACCACTGTTCAATATGCTGCCGATCCTTGATGAAAAAGTTGCTAAGCAATCATGACTTATAAGCAATGGTTTACACGTTAAAGGTTAATGAGCATTTATAGGTGGAGTCTGCTTTGTTATAATTTTCTAGTTTGACCATAGCCTTCAAAGCCTAATAAAGTGGCATTGCACCTGTCCACCCCTTTGGTCATTCCTTCCTTTAATGGTTCTGCATGGCTAGTGCAGGAAATTCAGTCCTCAGGATGCCCCACAACTCAGCTACTCTAAGGAGATCTTCCCTAAACTTCTGGAGCCGGACACTGCCTCCCACTATGGGTTCTCATAAGTACCAAATACTTGCCCTTACTGTGCTAACCATTCCTGTATGTTGACATATAAAAAATCTGATTATTTATTTTCTGTCTTGATTTAATTTTTTGATCCCATCGTTTTTACCTTATGTTCATTATTTTAAAAGTGCATTTAAATATTTGCATCTTGATTATTAAACTTTTGACACCCCTTAAATTTTGCTGTAGGAAATTATCAAATTACTTATCTCATCAGAGTTCTGATTTTGCAACTTCAACCTGGAAATTCCTAAAGGTCATGGATTCATATCCCTGGGGCTTAGATGAGTGACTTATCTTAGGGGAGAAACCCAAAAATGTCTAGGGTGAAGTAAAGCAGATTTATAATTTCCTCATTCTAATTTTTTTTTTTAATGGTTTGCAACAAGTAAACTGTAAAGATACAATTGCATGCCCTCTCTGGTGGTACAGGGGTTATAGTCTCAGCACTATCAAGCTATCACCAGCCCACTGCAGCATGCGTTTGACCCCTGGCCAGGGAGGTGACCCCCATGGCACAGCAGACCTCTCCCCTCAGCAATGTATTTCAGTTAATCTGCCTGTTCTGCTCCCCACTCTCTCTCTGGTGAATCCTCTCACCCCAACACTCTCGCCTATATTCCAGTTTTTATTTGCATAAATAAATGAAATAAATGTCAAAAAATACAATTACAAAAGCTAGTTGCAATGGTCATGGTAGAACAATTATAACTAAAATTCCAACTATACAAAAAAATTACTTGTTTCCATGCACCTTCCTTGTAATCAATGTCAAGGGACACCCTGCCTTTGTTTAGTAGTATAACTGCTTCCCTCTTCATTTTGAAGAAATGCTATATCACTTGCACTGGGCCCATACAATACATACAATAGCTTAGTTCCTTCCTTTTGTTTTACTTTTTCAGTGTCAAGGAAGGGAAAGTAAAAACAAAATAGGAGCAAAAATAATTTATGTAGGAAGTGCACTGTGAAATGTAAACTTAGAGTTTCTAAATATGTGGTTCCAGACAGAACTACATTAACTCATACCAAGTGACCAGATCGAATCAGGGCTGAGGGAGGGGATTAGAAATCAATCATAGCTGATAGTATGCACTGACTCAGGTTAAGGGAGTACTAACAAAAGGGTGTGATCTGGAGAACAGAGGTAAGAATCTTCAGCTTTAGCTGTGTGTGAGATGATGTTTTTCATGCATATGCTTTGCATATGACTAGATAGAGATATTATACAGATCCAAATATATATAGACATATATATATTTCATTTTATAATTCATCATATGTACAGAGAGAGAGACAGAGAGAAATGGAGAGAAAGATCCAATGAGGAAACAGAGACTTAAAATGCCATTTAAAGGCTTGGGAAGAATATTCTAAACAGAATTCTTTGACTCTCCAAAGTACTATTTCTTATGAAACTCCAAAAAATTAACATTTTTATCACACATACACCAAAGGCTGGTGCAAGCCTTCCTTGGGGACTTCCCTGTGCAGTTTCTAGAGAGGCTGCCAAGTCAACAGAGCAGGAAAGCAGCAGTTTCTCAGCATGCTGTCTTCAGAAACTGACCAGCATATAGTATGTTCCATGGTACATACAGAGGAATGATTGCCTGGTGTGTCGACTGGGAGGAATGAGGGAATATAACCAAAAAATAGTTTAAATAAATATTTCCCCCATTAAAAATGATCCTTCACGTCCCAATTTCCCAGTCGACCTTTATTCTAAACACTGAAAAATAATAATAGAGTGGAGAACTGCTCCCAGATATATGTGAATTGCAGGCCAGCTTCAAGTCAAAATTTAAGAGGTTTTTAAACAGTGATTTGGTTTTTGTTTTAATGTCCTGTGTACTTACACGGACTATTAAGCTTCACTAGACCAGAGCCAATGATGAGCTTTGACTGACCGCAGACTTCCAAGTGAGTCGTGAGTCTTGTTACCTTTAGGAAGATGAGGCAGTCTTTTAAAGGCTGAAAAAGAAAACGCAGGAAGTGAAGCTTTTCTCCCACTAGAGACAGGGTGGGGGTTGGGGATTGGGAGATGATAGGAGAGTGCAGGTGGGTAAACCTCAATTTCCTGGGGGAGCATATAGGGAGGAAGGAAAGGAGAAGGTAAAAATCCTCTTCTCGGGCCCTTCCTGGTAGTGCAACTGGTTATGACACAGAACTGCAAACTGGCAGCAACTTCTTTCGTTCCATCCCCGCCCTTGAGGTGATCCACATGGCCAGCAGACCTCTCCTGACTGCCTGCTGCTCCCCTCAGCAGTGCACTTTGTAGATCTGCCTGTTCTGTTCCCGAAGCTGTCTCTGGTGAAGACTCCGTGAAGCATCTCGCCGCCCCTGCACCTCTAACTTGTGCCCCAGTTCTGTGTGCATAATAAATAAATCTTCTTTTTAAAAAAAAATCCTCTTCTCCGGGGGATTTTATATCAAATGTAATTTGATTGTAATCGTCCTCTGCTGTTCTATAAGAATGCCTCTTATCTGCGAAAAAAGCAAAGCTAGATGATTGGAATTCCAAGAATTAGAGATTCTGGGCCTGAGCCCCCAGGCTCTTCGAAGGAGAAGGTGACCCAGCCCTGGCCAAGGTCCAGGTGGTCAACCTCAACCCCTCCCTGAGCAGAGTCAGGCCTAATGCCACTCCTACCTCTACCTAAACCTTTCTGGTTAAGAGGCTTCTTAGGGACTTCCCTAGGAAACGAAAGCCAAATTGGAGCATTGAAAGGTAGGTGTGGTCTGGCTGGAATGTGTCCTCGTCAAAGGGACGGTGACTTTAGGGACTGAGCACAAGGCTCCGCTGACTTCAGCTGAGAAAGGGCTCTCGAGCAGCCTGGTCTTACTCCGGAAAGAAATGGACTAAGAAACGGTGCATCTCGGTGACTTAGGTAAGCCTTATTTTATGGAATTTTGCTTTCTGCAGCAGTCGGGGAAGGAGTGCGTGTTGCTTAGAATATATTGTTTAACCTGTCCGGGTCAAAAGGTTTTGAAAACCACACGTTGGAAGCGCCTTACCCTACCTGCAGGCAGCTAGTGGAGCTTGGTTAGCAAGCAGACTTCTGGTCCTTAGGCGGAGTTGACCTCCAGCTGGCAGGTCACTAACGTTTAAAACTACAAAGGAGGCAAGTAAATACACTTTGAAGAAAGCAGATGCCTGGCTGCATGTCCTTTAAGTTGCTTTTTGTCTTTGTTTCCAAAATTTACATAAATATTATATTTTATTACAACCTGTCTAGGTCTATTTTATATCACAATATTGATATTGTTTATTAACCAGAAGTCAAATGTTTTCCCTTCTTCCCCACGCTAATGAGCCCGGCAAAGGGCACTCTCTCCCACCCTACTACTCCATTCATTCTTTCTAAAGATTTACTTACTTATGCATACAGAACTGGGGTACAGGCGAGAGAGGTTCAAGGGCGGTAAGAGGATTCACCAGAGGCAGAGTGGAGAGCAGAACAGGCAGATTGATTAAGCGCACTGTTGAGGGGAGCAGCCCGCGGGTCAGGAGAGGTCTGCCGCGCCATGTGGGTCACCTCCAGGGGCCAGGATCGAACTCACACTAAGGCGCTGCTGGCAGTGCTGTGCTTTAACCCGTTGTGCCACCAGGGAGGGCCTTCCATTCGTTCTTCATTCTGCTTCTTACATGCTTCCCCCATTTATTTGCCCTTGCTACTGTCCCTTAATCCGTTCTTCTGTTCAGTCTGCGTCACACTGCAATCGAAATCCAAGCTGCGTCCTGGCTGGGAATCTTGTAACAGTTCCCAATGGCTTGAGAATGAGTTGCCGATGGCTACCACCGCGCACCCGTGCAGGGCCCTCCCCATTCCCCTTTGGATCGCTCCTCCTCGCTCTTCTATGGTTTCCTTTGCCCTGAAGACGGTCATCTCCTTGTTCTCCCTGGGAAGAATTCTTCTCTCACCTGTTTGCACTGGCTGATACTCTTCCCTGTAGAGCTTTCAAAGATGGCCTCCACGGGAATTTCCCTCTCACATCTATTCATTTCATGGCGTTTTTCTCAATCTTAACGTATTTTGTTTACTATTTGTAAGTACTTGTTTACATGTATACGCAGGCAGATAAAAGTGCCACGAAACCAGTTTTATCTTGCTCACTGCTGTAGTGCCGGCACTTAAAACACTGCTTGGTATTATTTATTGAATACTGAATGACTGATGAGCCTGTAAAAATGCTTATACCCCAGTTTAAGCTTGTGTTCTTGAGTACTCATTTAACGTCCAGATATTGTCTTCAAATCATGTGTGTCCCATAACTCAGTTTTCCACGGAGTTATTTCCACCAACAGAAAATGTATTTGTCCTGTAAACTGGAGTTTTTCCATGATAAATACGATTCCAATTTTATACACCTTTCTCACTAGCACTTTTCGCATACTGTTTAGAGTTTTGATGAATAAAAGCCCCATTTGGATAGCCAAACTTGGACCTTGATCAATTCATTGAAAAAAAAAAAAATACTGTTCTCAGCCCTGATCTGTTAAGAGATGACTTTCTATTGAACACCCTGGTATCATTGTCAGCTAAGTTTTTGGAGTTACTACATTAAGTGTTTTTTCAAAAGTCAAAAAAAAAATTACAGTCAATTAATTTTATGGGACCCTTAAAATTAATAATGATGACTAATGTATATTCATCGATTCATTTTACTAGGAAAAAAAATGTACTAATTGTTGGAGCAAGTAAATCAGAAGAGGCCCTTTTTCTTATAGAGCTTACTAGGTAGTAGGTAAGAGACCTTAAATAGGCAACACTAAGAGGCTCTGATCTTTTAAGAGAAGGGAGAGAAACATTTAGCTTGGGAACTTAACAGCCTAAATGTAAAGGAAAGCTGGCCTCGATAAATGTCCAAGCAGAGAGCTTAAGTATGGTGGGAATGAAGTCAGGGAGTGTAGGTACCTGTGTACCTTGTGTATATAGAGGGCGGGTGTGGGGTTGGTGGGGAAAGTGGCTATTTTGTTGAAGGGAAGAACAGAGGACGGGAGCTAATCATGGTGCTTTATTGAAGGAGAGTTCATTATTCCTGAAAACTGCATAGGAGAATTGGAAGTGGCAGGACACAGATTTGAAGAGAAAAGCAGGAATCAAATCAATTTGGAGAGGGGGCTTTTGTGTACCATCAGACTCAAACTGTAGACCAATCATTAGTGATTTTCTTCCAAAGGTATTAACATTCATTCATAAAAAAAGATTCAAAAATTGTATTTAACTACAAGAACAAAGCAAATATTTTTAGGACATAGTCTCCTTGATTCATGTTACCTTTCTAAGGGACAGGATAAATAATAACACTATCATTTAATAATGTATATATACATATGCAGTAAATATGCTTATAGGTATGGATATGAGTATTATGAAATAAGATCTATTAGTATATTTATATGTAATTATCTATAAGTGTATGTGTAGATATAAATGTTTAGGAGGAAATTTGAAATGTTTCCTTTAGCAATTGAAAAGTGTGTTTTATTTTATATCTGTATTTTTTTGCCAAAAGTTAATGGCATAAATCCTTTGAGGTGTTATTTTTAAATGTAGTTATTTGAGAACATTTTAAGGACCTTAATACTTTATTTTAGTATACTACCTTTATATTTGTTCCTTTTAAAAAATATGCATTTTTAAACTTTTTTTTTTTGTTTCTATAGCAGGACTTCAGGGCAATAAAATTGAAATCTTTTATAAGAAACATGATGGTTACATTCAACAAAAGGTTCTGAGAAAATATTTAACATTCATGCTATAATTTTTATAGTATTGTTTTAGATTTTTTTTTTAAAGCTGGAAAATTATTCTGGGCCACTCTAACCTATGGCCTTTTTTGGACTTGCACTCAAAGGAGATAGGAATGTATGATTTCATGCGTTTTATTTTCTGGATCCTCATCTTCTAGAATGAAGCTGGTCAATCTATAGCGATAGACCAATTCAGCCTCTTCCTTTTTCAATGGAACAAAATCTTACATATACTTTATGTATTGTCTAAGGTTGATTCTGCCCTAAAAAAAAAAGGAGAGTTGCATAGTGTCGTGATATTGGCTATAAGGCCCATGAAATTTAAACATAGCTTTTAATAGAAAATCTTAGCCACCCCTGGGGCTAGAATAGTACCTGATATATAATGGAATCCAACCTATAGGATGAATACAAAGATGAAATAACACTAGCTTGCCTATTATTCAATATTTGCTATTTCATGGACTGTGCTAAGCACTTTACCTGCATTACTTCATTTGAATTTCACAACAGTCTGACACAGAAAACAGACATTTCAAGGCAGCTGCCACTATCTGAGTCAAGGTTTGCCTGAGAACCTTTCTCAAAATTGCAAACTCCTACTTTCTACCAGACCCTTTGCTTATTCTGTAACATGTCACCTTATAATATGAAATACATTGTTCACTCTGTACTTACAAGCATGTCTACCCCATAAAGTGTAGGGCTTTTTTTTATGTATACTTAGTGATGTATCTCAATCCACCAATAGCCTAGGGTAGAGGAAGCATATAGTGAGGACTTAATAAATGAGGATGCGCAACTAGAATCGCATAACTTGTAGGGATACCTAAGTAAGATATGGTTATGGCCTACATGTTTGTTTTTTTTTTTTTTAAAGGATTTATTTATGCGTACAAGAGCTGGGGTATAGGCAGAGGGAGGGGGGCAGGGGAAGTGAGAGGATTTACCAGAGACAGAGTGAGGAGCCAAGAGGCAAACTGACTGAAACAGACTGCTGAGGAGGGCAGCAGGCGAGACAGGAGAGGTCTGCTGCGCCCTGTGGGTCATCTCCCTGGCCAGGGATAGAACTCATTAGGCAGTGGCTGCTGCTAGCTTCATAATGCTGAGACATAATCCTTTGCACCACCAGGGAGGGCTCAATGGCTTATGTTTTACACCAGAGAACATTATACTTTTTATCTGTTGGGGAGTTTGTCAGATCTAATTGTAGCCATTCCTGGGTTTTCCTGCAGGGAGGTAAAGGGTTTGTTAAATCTCAGCACTATCGCGTTGTCCCTGGTGGTGCAATGGGTTAAAGCTATTGCAGCCTTTGCACCATGAATTTGATCCCCAGCCAGGGAGGTGACCCACATGGCACGGCAGACCTCTCCTGACCCGCCCACTGCTCTCCTCAGCAGTGTATTTCAGTACATCTGCCTGATCTGCTTCCCTGATCTGGTGAATCCTCTCTCCCTCTGCACCTCTGGCTGGTACCCAAGTTTTGTATGTATAAATAAATAAATCTTAAGGGAAAAAAGTCTCAGCATTATCAAGACATCACCAGCCACTGCATAAGTTCAACCAACCACTTCATGGTGCAGCAGATCTCTTCTGTCTCTCGCTGCTCCCCTAAGCAGTGTATCTCAGTGGATCTGCCTGTTCTGCTCCCCAATCTGTCTCTGGTGAACCCCTTCATATTCCCAAACCCGGCACCTCTGGTCTACACCCCATTTCTTGCATGCATAAATTAATAAAAATAACTCTTAAAATAAGTGTAGCTACTCGTACATCATTATTGAAAAGTGAGTTCTAGGTCATCTTGAGGTCACACGGCTCTAATGAACTGTATTTTAACTAATGGCTACTATTTTATTTTATTTTATTTGTAATTTTTACATCATTTTGTACATTTTTTTTTCCATCTCAATTAACTAATGGCTACTATTTTAAAGCAGATACTTGCTGAAGGCATCTTAACCAGATTTTGCTACCTGAAAGTAAACGCCATATCTTGGTGCAGTAAGTCTCCAAGGAGAAAGCAGACGAGACAACATGAACCAAGAGCTGAAGAAAAAGACAAAGGTGTGTGGACGCAGAGGCCTCAGTAGAAGAGTAACCAGTGGGACTAAGACAAGCACAGCCAAGGCAAAGCCCACCCAGAAGGCAGAAATGGGTCCTCTCAATGCCACATGGGACTTACCTAATGAAGATGTGTGCTGTGAGACTCGCTTTCAGGATGCAGACGATTCCTTCTCTGATTGTTACATAGAATGCATCATAAAAGGGGAGTTTTCTCAACCCCTCCTGGAAGAGGACTCACTTCTTAAGGCCCTTGACTCCCTGAAAGAGGGAGCAGAACAAGAGCTATCTCAACAGATTCTTGCAGCAAGCTCATTTCTTGAATATCCTTTGCAATATAATAAAAACGAGGCAAAACAAGAACAATTTCAACCAATTATTGGAAAGGAGTTGTTTCCTGAGTATACTAAATGCATCACAGACCAGAAGCTTCCTCCTGGAGGAAAACCGAGTATAGGATTACCAGCTCCTAAACAGCTTACAGAATCTGCTAGGGGGATGCCAAGTAAAAGTAAAGCATGTGATGTTCCAAAAAATATTGCTTGTCCTCACCTTGGATGTACAAGAGTGTTGCCAAATAAAGCTTCTCTGAGAAAACATCTCCTTATTCATGGACCCCGAGATCACGTCTGCGCTGAATGTGGGAAAGCATTCACTGAGAGCTCAAAACTAAAAAGGCATTTTCTGGTTCATACTGGAGAGAAGCCATTTCGTTGTACCTTTGAAGGGTGCGGAAAACGCTTTTCCTTGGATTTCAACTTGCGTACACACGTGCGCATCCACACTGGCGAGAAACGTTTTGCTTGTCCCTTTGAAGGATGTAACAAGAAGTTTATTCAGTCCAATAACATGAAAGCTCACGCCTTAACTCATGCAAAAACCAAGAAACAGTGCAAGTGAAGATGGAAGATAACCCTCCAAAAATGCCTCGCTGATTACTGTTTCTAGGAAATAATTTTTAAATCAATATTGCAACCCAGGAAGGCATTTTTCTTAGTGGACAGAGATACTCTTATAGTTTGTGATGTCATTTAAGAACATGGTGCACAGGATTAAAGTGTACTTCCAAAGGGAATATCATTTAAGAACAAACACAGAACCCTCAGACATTATGACCTGATTATTGGATTTGAGGCTTATTTTTCACACACTATAAATATAAAATTAGCTTTACTTTTTAAGTTTGTGATTTCTAACTGCTTAACTTTTGCCTTTTAGGATTATGTCATAAAACAATAATCTTGGAGAACGAAATTTTACAGTAGATTGTCAGGATATAAACAAGCAAACTTTTTTTTAAAGTTAAATAAGCTAACTCTGTTTAATCATTTTCTTTTTATCATTGTATCAAACTATTGAAATCATACAACTAGATGTAAGTGATTATTTAATATCTTTTAATCCATTTTAGAGATTTTAAAATAAAAGGAAGTAAAATCCTAGAAGTATGCTAAATCTGAATTGAAAAATAAACAGATACATTAAAAACAGACACTATGTGTTTGTCTCCAAAATATTGCCAAGATATGACAGTTTAGTATTGTTGAGGCATGGGGTGACATGGTGGGGGGGGGTTGTTATCTTTCTACACTAGTTGTAGCCATTTTACAGGGTCTTTTACAAGTTTGCATGTCAGTTTCTAAGGCTGTACTAACCACCACCAAATGGGTGACTTAGTCAACAGAACGTAGTCAACCTTAGTTCAATTAGTGCTGGAGGCTAGCCATCCAAAATCTAGATATTGGCAATTGGCTCTTTCTGAAGATCTGAAGGGTCTCTTTCAGCCCTCTGCTTGGCTTGTAGGTGACTGTGTTCATGCATACACTGCCTTCTCCCTGTATTATCACATCACCTTCCCATGTGCATATCTGTGTCCAGAGTCCCACTTATAAAGACTACAGTCGTGGCATCAACACACACCCTAACAAGCTTATTTTAACTTATTACCTATGTAAAGACTCCATCAAACAAGTTGACATGAAGTCATGGAAGTTAGCATTTCAACATGAATTTGGAAGAAAGGGGGTTCACAGTCAATCCATAATGTCCACTTTTAGACTCAGTATTTTAATTCTAGAATTCTGCTTTACAGAAATATTTGCACTAAAGTATGATGTTTAAGGATGTTAACTAAAGCATATTTTTAAAAATAATATAATAGTTTATTTTTACATCATTTTGTGCATTTTTCCATCTCAGTTGTAATCCCCTTGGGCTTCCCATCACCAAATCACACCCATGTGCCCTCACCAAAGTCCAGTGCAATTCCCTCTCCCCACTGTTTTTGATCCCATTACCCACTTCACCCCCATAAATTGTCTTTGGTATATAACTGTTCATTATTATTATTATTATTTTCTCACATGGTCTGTTATACTCCTGCTATGAGTGAAACCATTCAGTATTTTTCCTTTTCTTTCTGGCTTATTTCACTTAGCATGATCTTTTCCAGCTCCTTTCATGTTACTGCAAAAGGCACGTGCTTATTTTTTTGATTGCTGAGTAATATTCCATTGTGTATAAAACATTTTTAATAGTACATAAGTTCATAATGTTTATTAAAGAACAAGTTACATAAATCAGGATATTTCCATTCAATGGAAAATGTGCAAGAATTCTTTTTTACTTGTTTATTTTCTATGCATACAAAAGCTGGGGTGTAGGGTAAAGGTCTGGGGGTAAGAGTATTCACCAGAAACAGAGTGGAGAACAGAACAGGCAGATTGGCCAAAATACACTGCTGAGGGGAGCAGCAGACAAGACAAGAGAGGTCTGCTGCACCATGTGGGTCTCCTCCCTGGTCTGGGATCAAACTCAGGCTGCAGTGGATGCTGATAGCTTCATAGTGCTCAGAGTTAACCCCTTGTACTGCCAGGGAGACCTTGTGCAAGTATTCTTAAAGGAAGCTTGGCTATAAAAAAGGGCCACAGCTTCAATGAAGATAGAGTAGGGAGAAGTTAGCTGTTTTTAACAGATGGGACAATATTTGATATGTTTATGTGCTGTGAAGAAAATT
Organism: Condylura cristata; assembly: GCF_000260355.1. Taxonomy (NCBI): domain Eukaryota; kingdom Metazoa; phylum Chordata; class Mammalia; order Eulipotyphla; family Talpidae; genus Condylura; species Condylura cristata. The sequence continues at coordinate 36,839,354 of NW_004567115.1, read as the reverse complement.
TAGAGAAAGTGGTTAAACATAATCACTTTATAAGAGGGGAAATTGATTATCCAAAGATGACTGCTAAAAATAAAACTTAGCTGTAATAGGGATAAACTAATTTTATGATTATAATAACTGAGTCCTTGATTGGAGTCACCTTATAATAGGCAGAAAATATGCCACCAAACTTGAAATGTATTACTCTTTCAGAATCAATACTATAAATGATCAGATATAGTTAGAATGCCAATTTCATTTTAAGATTCCAGGCACCACTGGGGGTAATGCTAATATATAAATTAACAGTTTTTCAGGAAATCAACAAACTATGAAAACAAACCAACTTTGAAATTTATCTTGATTTTAGAAAAGCCAAAACAGGGTCCTCCCTGGTGGCACAAGATGTTAAAGCACACTATGACATTGTCAGCAGCCACTGCCCCATGAGTTGGATCCCAAACTAGGTTGCTGACACACATGCCACAGCAGACCTCTTCTATCTGCCAGTGTATTTTGGTGTTTGCCTATTTTGTTCCTTACTCTGTCTCTGGTGAGTCCTCTCACCCCTTTCTATTAATGTTTCAGTAAAGAAACGTATGTATACTTTCCACATTTTAAAAAAAATATTTATCTATTCTTACAGAACTGGGGTACAGGCCAGAGGTGTGGTGGGTGAGAGGATTCACCAGAGACAGAGTGGGGAGCGGAACAGGCAAACTGACAAAGTACACTGCTGGCGAGTCAGAGGTCTGCTGCACCATGTGGGTCAGCTCCCTGGCCAGGGATCAAACTCACGCTGCAGTGGCTTCAGAGAGCTTCATGATGCGGTGCTTTAACCTGCTGAGCCACCAGGGAGAGCCCTACTTTTCACATTTTTATCTTAGGATGAGTGAACACAAGATGTGTAAACACAGAAAACTGGAAAAGAAAAAACATCTAGATTTTTACAGTTTCGCAGCTACTGGTATTTACAAACCAAAAAATACCCTGATACATGAACAAGTACCTGTGTTTTCAGGATGCTATTTTGATTCATAGCCATATCCCTTTTTTTTTTAATTGCTGAACATTAATATCAGAAGGTAGAGGTGCCTTGCTGACGGCGCAGGGGTTAAGTCTCAGCTCTATGAAGCTATCAGCAGCCACTGCAGCCTGAGTTCCATCCCCGGCCCTGAAGCTGATCCACAAGGCACAGCAGACATCTTCTGTAACCTCACTGCTCCTTTCAGCAATGTAGTGCAATAGGTTCATCTGTTCTGCTCCCCACTCTGGCTCTGGTGAATCCTCTCACCCTCTGCACCTCTGGATTGTACTCCAGTTCTTGTTTGCATAAGTAAATAAGTCATTTTTTTAAATGGTGAAAATTATCATAAATCTCGTTTTTCTTTCTTTTTTTTTCCCCCTTCCTCCTCTAGAAGGGACAGAAGACTGAGGGTCTTTTCACCTCCTAACACTTTGGATAATGAAGAACTCACCGGTGTTGAAAATTGCATCCACTAAGACTGATTTGATAGTTAAAAAAAATGTTAAATCATTTATTTGCATTCCATTTAAATTAGTTTATTTAATGTTCTATGATAAGTGTACAGGTCTTATAAAGTAATATTTGATTTCTATATTTCACTTTAGTGACAATAAATATTAGTAAACATAGGGTTTTTATCCTATTCTACCCAAAAGAATTCTAATCACAGTAGATTAGTCAGATCTTTGTATGACTTCACTGCCGAATATACATGTGTGAAATCCACGTGCGTTTGTTTTAATTACCTCATGTATTAGCTCTGACTGAATAAATTGCATGATTGCATCCCACACTGAACACAGAACAGTGCAAGCTATATTAAAATGCCATTATATTTGCAACTCTGAGCGAGAGACTATAATTGAAAGGCAATTGATGAAATTAGCTTTGAGAGTACAAGAGTTTAAGTAGGATTTGGGTAAATGAACATTAACGGTTAACATGTGATTTTTATTTGTATTTTTGCTTTTTTCCTTTCTGACCCTAAGGTTGAACGTCTTTGGTGTCAGCGACCAGACATGTAAAAACATCTGTACAAAGCTATGCTTTACCAGGTGCCTAAAGTTATCTATATGAAAAACCAATATAAATTTTGTGAGCTCAGTAAATCAAGTGTTAGGTTGGTTAGAACGGTACTCTGGTCATTACTAAGCTACTGTAAAATTCCTAAGATATCAAGTATATGTGATAAAAAGCAGAGTACATGCATCTAACAACTTAGAATACTAGTCCTAAAACATGTGTACAACTCAAAGACAAAATGTAAATAGTTAAAACTACACACAGTGTGTCTAGTGATTCCTCATCTTTATCTAAGGTAGCCAGTATATTTGCAAGCAGCTGAAGACTCAGCATGGCATTGACACTTGTGGGTGGAATCTCTCTTTATAAAGATGGATATCTAATAGACTGGGCTCACCATGACACAGCTGAAAGATGGCTGTGAAGCCTGATGCCTTACATTGGGCTTGGGCTTATCTCCCTTCCCCTTGAGTTTCAGTGAATTTAAGTGTGAATCCTGAGTCTGAACCTGAATACAGGTCTGGATGTGAATCTGGGAATCTTGAAACTGAGTTTGGTCTGTGAATGCTCTGATCAGTAGCATGTGATGTTGATTCCTGGCAGATGCTGCCTGGACAGGACTGCTATTTAAGAAACCTGACAAAGGGCCCTCCCTGGTGGCACATGGGTTAAAGCACGGCACTGTGAAGCTACCACAGCCACTGCAGCACGAGTTCAATCCGTGGCCAGGGAGGTGACCCACATGGCACAGCAAACCTGTCCTGATCCGCCCACTGCTCCCCTAAGCAGTGAATTTCAGTCAATCAGCCTGTTCTATTCCTCACTCTGTCTCTGGTGAATTGTGTCATCTCCACACTTCTGGCCTGTACCACAGTTCTAGTATAAATAAATAAATCTTAAAAAAGAAAAAAAAGAAACCTGACAAGGCTCAGACTATCATCCTGGGCAAAAGTCAAGGTTCAGCTAAGCTGGATAAGATGGAATAGCAAAGTCAAGCAGTTTCAGCTAAGCTGGATAAGATGGAATAGCAAAGTCAAGCAGTTTCAGCTAAGCTGGATAAGATGGAATAGCAAAGTCAAGCAGTAGAGATGGGCCAGACTGTGATGAAGGAACCATCTGGGAAGGTTTAGCCAGCCTAGGTCAACCCAGGTGACACCCAATGAAGTGGAAGCAAACTGCCTGGTTTATGGCCTACAAAGTAGTAACGTATATAAAATAGTGTTCAGATGGTGACTAACTAGCTGTATTATATCATTAACAATGTGTTGTGTAATTGAAATTCACTAAGAAGATAATTCAACCATGCACAGGTGGCACACACTTACATATGTATAAATATACAGAAAATGGTTATATTAACTAGATGGGTGAATCCTTTCAGTATATACACCTACATCAAATTATCACAATGCACACTTTATATACATTAAAGTGCTTCCAGTGGGAGCAGCGAGTGGGTCAAGAGAGATCTGCTGTGTCATGTGAGTTACCTCCCTAGCTGGGAATCGAACTCATACAGCTGTGGCTATGGACAACTTCACAGTGCTGCACTCTAACCCTTTGCACCACCAGGGAGGGTCCTTGGGCATTAGTTTTCCACTTCAGATTTGTTATGTGTGTGAGTATGTAAGTATATATATATAGGTAGATTTCATCGTGTGATTTATGCCTAAGTTCAAAAGGAATTCTTTAATATACTGTCTAGTTTATGTACTAGGTGTGTTTTCACTGAGTCATAACAGAATCAGAGAGTTCTTTCTTTTTTATTTAATTTTTTAAACATTTATTTTATTCATTTATGCATACAAAATTTGTGGTTAGAGCCAGGGAAGGCAGGGTAAGAGGATTCACCAGAGACAGAGTGGGGAACAGAACAGGCAGACTGACTGAAATACACTGCTGAGAGGAGCAGCAGGTGAGACAATAGAGGTCTGCTGTGCTATGTGGGTCAGCTCCCTGGCATGGGGATTGAACTCATGCTGCAGTCTTCAGACAGCTTCACAGTGCTGAGACTTAACCCACTGCACCACCAGGGAAGCCAGAGTTCCCTCTTCTTAAGCCAACAGATTGGTCTATTTAGTGAGACATCTAAGCAAAGGACAGTTGCCTTTAATCATATTAAAACAGTCTCTAAAAGCTAGTGGATGAAGAAGTACCACGATGAGGAACAATTTCCATTGACTAACTAGTTCTTGTACCCAGAGCAGGTCACATCTTCCTAGGAAAAAAAATATTAATTTCTGCTGCCACCACCACTGTCCTTAAAGGTCAATGCTCCACTTTAACACTGACCCAAACATCAACACTATAAATGAAATGAAGTCAGAATATTTAAAGGTCCTAATAAAAGCAAGAGAATAACACAACACAGCTTCATCCTCCAGGTCAAAGACCTAAGAGAGACCACCTGTTTCTGGCACAAGCACATAAGATATGAAAGTTTAATGGATATTTGAGTAAATGCTTGACTAGACATAAATGATTGCCAAGCAGTATTAAAAATAGAAGAGTAACAAATTCGCTAAACTTAATGTCACTGACACAAGATAATCAAAGGACAGAAGAAAATGACATAGGCTTTGAGTAGTTTTTCCAGCAGATACAAAATGAAAAAGTTTTGTATGTAAAGATGTTCGACATCATTAGCCACCATGGGATGCAAATCAAAACCATAATACCACTTCACACTAGGATGTCTGTAATAATAGCAATTATTATTATTATGAAATTATGGCCAAAAGATGGAACAATTTGAACCTTTATTCACCATTAGTGGGGATGTAAAATTGCGTGGCTACCTTGTGAAAACAGTTTAGCAGCCCCTCAAAATGTAGTTCTTGCCTAACCTTTTTTCCCTGCCTACTCAGACTGCTACCGCCTCCAAGCCTTGGCTCCTGCTGCTCCTGAACAGACTATAAAGAACGCTGTAGAATTCCAGTCAGCAGAATAGCGGGAGCTAAGGCATGAGGTGGTAGAAGGTTTTAAATAGGCAGGGACAAAAATGTTAGGCAAGAACTGCCAAAGAAAAGACTAGAAATTCGGTAGGGGTCTGTACCAAAGGCACTTTTATACTCTTAGGAGTGTCAGTATCTTACAGATAGAAGCTACAGCCATTAAAGACAGAGTTCTGCATTTTTTTAATTGCTTTTTTTTTTTTGTCATAGAACTGAACTTATTTTTAAGAAATGTGGCAACATGTAAGGCATGAAGAAAAGATAAACACACTAAAATCTTCACCAGCTAGGAAACATTTTTGTGAATACAGGCACAAGAGTTCAAACACTATAGTGTTTCCTATGAAGGTGAGTGAACCAGAGCAGGGAGAATAAAAAAACAGGTCAGATTGGAAGCAAGAAATTTTCAAAACCTCCAAAAGGAAGCAATTATAGAGATAATGAAAGGAGAGAAGCACTGTATGATTTCACTTCTATGAGGTACATAGAAAAAACAAATGGAAGAACTAAATAAAACAGAGATAAACATTTAGATAACAGGACCAGTTCGTGATTACCAGAGGGAAAGGGTGGATAAATGACAAAGGAATCAGTTGCATGAAGTATACAGCCTGGCCCTCCCTGGTGGCACAGCAGGTTAAAGCACAGCACTAAGAAGCTAAAGCCACTTCAGCATGAGTTCCATCCCTGTACTGGAGGTGGCCCACATGGCGAGGCAGACCTCTCTTGACTGGCCTACTGCTCCCCTCAGCAATGTACTTTGTTGGTCTGTCTGTTCTGCTCCCCACTCTATCTCTGGTGATCCTCTCACCACTCCAGCACTTCTGGCTTGTACCCCAGTTCTGTATGCATAAATAAATGTCTTTTTTTTAAAAAAAGTATAGAGCTTGACTTTTATTGATAAAAATATCATATACAGGGAGTTGACTTTTCATGACCACATCTGAGACTTATATGTCATTTAAAAAAAGAATAATTTTTTTTTTTTTTTTTTTTTTTTAGAAGTCAAAACTTTGGGAATGTGGTTGTGGAGCAGGGACTGGAGCAGGTTTTAGAGATAACCAAAGTCCAAAACATCTATTTTTTTTTTTTTTTTTAGAGAGGAGACACACAAGAGTAAGGAAATGCTTAGATAAAGCTATCAGGTCATGAAGATGGGTGAGAGGAAGAAAGATTTAGATTGGGTTTCAGGTTTTCAGATTGGGGGAGTAGATGAATTGTGATCGTTTTAAGAGAACTATAAAGCAAGAATACAGGAGAAGCAAAGAGAGACTACATGGTTACTCAGCTAAAGCTGAGACTTAGTTTGAAATGGCAATTGTGTACGTGGAGGAAAGCCATTGCTGCGAAAAGTGAGCCTAATCAAATTTGACTGTGGAAGCTAAGGGGTGCAGAACTCACATTCCAAACTTTTATTGATTTCTTAAGATAATTTAACTTTGTACTGCCAAATAAGTAAACATTGATGGAGAGCATTTTAACAGATTAAATGTAAGATGATTTTATTATACCCTCCAAAGTGACTAGTAAGTCTATGACAAAATCAAAATAAGCAAAATAAAAATCAAAACAGATTAAAACTATTTTTCCTCAGGCAGTCAAGTATTTATTTGCATAGAAGATAGATATGATCAAGAATGCCCAACCAAATCTCTAAAATAATTAGGAATTCAAAGACCTGCTATCAACACATTCCTTTAGTCAAAGAAATAACCAAAGTTGTAAAATAGCTGACAAGCCATTTATTAAAACAGCAGTCCACTAACGCTTGTCCTTGTTTCAAGGTTACATTATAAATCAACTTAGAGGGGCAAAAACCTTGCAGGAGACCTGTAGGAGGAAGAGCAGAACAATTTAAACTATAAAAAAAAAAGTCCTAAAGTGCATATCTTACTTAAAGAAAGAGTGAAATTTAAAAGGATGATAATTAACAGAAATTAACACAGCTGGCATCCAGCAAGTTTAAATTGCAGAGATCATATAAATTGATTTATAATGTTCCCATGTGACTAATGAAAGTAGATTGGTGACCGTATTGTTCTAAATGATTGCATTAGAGAACATTATTACTTTAGAGAAGCCCACATTAATAATAAAATCATAAGCACCAAAGAATAAATAACAATTTTCAGAACCAACATTTTAGACTTTTTAAACTCATACTTTATAATCATTAGCTATCTTTCAAAGTGACTACACAGAAAACTCTAAAACAGCATCAGTTCTATCCCATTTATTTTTCCCTTGGGGGGGAAAAAAGTAGATTCAAAACCTTCCTGATGTCAGCACTTAGAAAGGTTAATTATTCATACAGAACAATGAAGAGGAAGCACTAGATTTAATTGGACACATGCTTCTCACATTTAAAGATAGGGGAGTAGATAATGATGCCCCTTTTGTGTCCTTCTAAAAGAAATATGGGGAACTGATAATGTCTCACATAAGTCGTAATGGAAGAAAATGTAGAGTATGCATTTTTGCAAATCACCCACTCATTAAGGAAAAAAAGCTCAGAAGAAATGTGATCTCCATAAAATGTTATCCTTTCACAGTTTAAAAATGAGTAAAGTATCTTAGAAACCAGTAAATTTGGCATGCTTACCCTTTAGAGACCAACAGTAAATTATTCCATATAAAGTTTCTTCTAGACTAGAGGGATTTACTGATCAATTAAACACACACACACACACACACAAATAAATAAATGAATAACAAATTGGATCACAATGCGTCCCATCAATGAAGTCAGCTCCAGAATGTGAAAAGGTGAGAGTAGTATTCCTTTGCTTGAAGCAAATAAACTACACACAATTGCATGAAGGGTGGAAAGATTAATCTCTTTGATCCTTTTGTTGACTTCTATATCTCTGAACCTACTGTAGTGACTGGCTGGTAGGAGAAACTAACCATATGTTGATGAATAAACTTTGGAAAGGTCAATTTTAGGACATGCATGGACAAGAAGTAACAAGCATTCTCAGGGCAGGAGATTATTTACTCACTCATCAAGATCTTTTTCAATGTAAATTATTTATTGAAGTAATCTATAAATCATAAATGTGCTTGCATTACATTCTCCCCCCCTCTTCTGACCCCTAATACCATTTTTGCTATTGATGGCCTCTGGGACATTTCTGATGCTGGGCTATTATGAACAGCAGCTAGGAATGTTCTTGTTACGTCTTTTGGAAAACAAATGCACTCATTTCTGCTGTATATAATTAGACAGCAGATGGTGGACACAGGAGGGTTGAGCCCCTTCTTGTCTTCACCATGAGGCCACAGCAGGCTCCCGGGTCAGGGAAGGCCTTCATTCCGGGAGATACAGCAGAGGCAAACACTGCCAGTACCAGACCAAGTTTCCTGTGGAGCTGGAGAACCAGATTGATAGGCAGTAGTTTGAAGAAACAGTTCAAACTCTACCTTTTAAACAGAAGCACAGAAGTTGGCTTGTGGGAGGAGGGGCAAACATATCTTGAAGTCTGTTGAGCTTGTCTAATTTCATGAACCATCTTCCTACGTATGGAAACTCACTGTGAGAAGGTTCTGAAGAAAGTCTCCAAATATATTCAAGAGCAGAATAGAAGCTATATGCTCCCTAAGCTTCCTTTGGAAGGATCCCATTGAGAGGACTTCCAGTTACTGAAATTACCATTTATGAAGACGCAGGCATGAGTAGTGCCATAAAATTAAGGATTCTACCTCTTCCTGGTACCACGAATTCCAAGAACTAAAATTCCACACTGTAGTGATACCTGGTTACTCACCTTCAACTTTGTCTCCAAATTGTGAAGAACTCTGTCATATGATCATTTTCTGAGAAAACATAATGAAACATTACTTTTCTTTTTAATTCAAAGTCATTTAATAAAATATGCAGTTGGTCAGTTCAATGCAAATGTATTACTTATCTGCCACCAGTGAATAGTTCTTTTTATTCCATGGGCCACTTTCACAGGTTTAACTTGAAACTTCAGTAAGTCTTAGCTTATGTCTGCAGAGTTCAGTTTTATACGGGGTGACAGGTGTAGAGGAAGCGTCATACTAATTTTTTCTACTTTGGTCTATGTTTCAACTTTTCTATAATACATATTAAAACAAAACAGAAATTCTTAACATGAAAAGAGAATTACCATTCTCATCTTTGGCATTTCAGGGCATTCTGTAATATTTACCATTGACAGGAAATTTAACAAATACACAATTGCAATATTCTCATTGCATGGAACTTAAGGAGCACACACAATATGGAAAATTCCAGTAGGTTGTTTTCTGAGCGAAAACTAAATGAATGAGTGCAAGTTGAGTGAAATCTTCAACAAAAATCTATAGAGCCAAGGAAATCAGCCGAGATCTGAGGTAGACACTGAACATCCATACCACTCTGCCTTCCCACCTCCACTATTAGGGAGCCACAGAAACACTATATTTCCTTCTTTATTCAAAAGTCCAGCATACAAATAGTCTCCTGGTGACTGACAAGAATCAAGTCCTCAGAAACTTATATTAGAATGCCTTATCTGACAGTTTCTAATAAAAAGAAAATATAATAAACTGCATATAAGCAAAAGTATAAAAGATGGTTCTAAATTCATGCTGCAAAAATTATGGAAATTTCCCTTTAAATTAAAATGTTTCAACATTTGGGGCCTCCCCGGTAGCACAAGGGGCTAAGTCTCAGCACTCTCAAGTTATCCTCAGTCACTGCCCCATGAGTGAGTCCTGGCCAAACCTCTCCTGTCTTACCCACTGCTCCCTTCACCAGTGAAAATCAGTACACCCAACTATTCTGTTCCCCACTCTGTCTCTGGTGGATTCTCTCATCCCCTTAGCTCTAGTCTATACCCCAGTTCTTATATGCATAAAAGAATAAAAATAAATCTTTTAAAAAAATGTTTTGCCATTTACTGCATATGTTCATACCCCTACATTATTCTCCTAAGTAAATACCTTCAAATTTAACCAAATGAGTTTAATTTGGCTCTGTAGTAGACTTCCAATATGGTGCCCACAGTTCTCATCCCTTTCATCACAAACCACTCTATGCTTTAAAAATAAATTCTATTGGGCCCTCCCTGGTGGCTCAGTGGGTTAAAGCACAGCACTAAAAAGCTAAAGCCACTTTAGCATGAGTTCGGGCTCCCCACCCCAGAGGTGACCCACATGGCACAGAAGACCTCTCCTGACCCGCCCGCTGGTTACCTCAGCAGTGTACTTTGTTGATCTGCCTGTTCTGTACCCCACTCTGTCTCTGGTGAAGCTTCTCACCACCATTGCACCTCTGTACTCCAGTTCTGTACTCATAAATAAATCAATCTTTAAAAAAAATAAGATAAAGTAAAATCTATTTTCTACTAGCTTGAATGTGGGCTGTCCTGTGACTTATTTTAAACATTGAATACCACAGACTAAACCTTCTAGATCTTGTGAACTAAGGTTTTGAGAAAACCAGCAATGTATGTTTTCCCTACTGGATCAGCTTGTAATTAAAAAGAAGTGGAAACTAAACTGCTGAATGGGGAGAAGGCCTGAGAAACAGTGCTCATCACAGGTGTTCCAGCCACAGTGGAACTTCTGACTTAAGGCAGTGAGGTGAGTGCCTTCAGCCTATACATTATGGTGCAGAAAAACTGCCTACTGAGCTCCAGCCACCCTCAGCTTCTTGAAAAATCAGAAATTTATGGATAGTTGTTTATTTTTTCAAGTAACCAGTGAATAGCTAATCATTCCACCATTATTTGGATGTCTAATACCAGCCCCATGAAATTTATTTCAGGAGGGCATTTTTGGAATAATGTTTCATTTTTTAAAAATATTTATTTATGTATGCATACAAGAACTGGGGTGCAGGCTAGAGATGTGAGGGGTCATTCACCAGAGATAGAAGGGAGCAGAAAAGTAGATCTACTGAAATACACTGCTGAGGGGAGCAGTGGGTGGGTCAGGAGCACTCTGCCTCACCTTGTAGGTCACCTACCTGGAAGGGGATAGAACTCTTGCTGCAATGGCTGCTCATAGTTTCAGTGATGTATCTTAACCCCTTGCGCCACCAGAGAGGCCCTAGTATGTATGGATGTATGTATGTATGTGTGTGTGTGTGTATATATATACATATATATATGATTTTTTTCCCTAGAGGTGCAGGGGTGATGAGAGGCTTTACCAGAGACAGAGTTGGGAACAGAACAGGCAGACTGACAAAGTCCATTGCTGAGGGGAGCAGCAGGTGGGGTCAGGAGAGGTCTGCTGTGCCATATGTGGGTCACCTCCAGCACTGGGGATTGAACTTGCACTGAAGTGGCTGCGGCCAGAGTACAGTACTGCATCTTAACCCATTGCACCACCAGGGAGGGCCCTCATATTTACATATTATAAACTCACAAAACTGTTGCAAGAACAGAATAAATTCCTATATATTCTTTACATTTTATCACTTTTATTATATCATTCCATTTCTGTCTCACTTTCTGCCTCTATCATTTTGCCCTTACTATTTGAAAATAAGTTAGACATATACTATGCCTTTATACCTCACTATCTAAGTGAGTATTTCTAAGAACAAGGATATTCACTTACACAAACAACAGTTATCAAATTTAAGTTCTATAAAACTATTATCTGATACATAATCTCTATTTCAAATTCTATTTTCCCAAAAAGGTCCATTATAGCTACTGCATCTTCCTCTCCCCTGGGTCAAGAAAACAATTCAGGATCATGTATAATACTACACAACAATTGTCATGACCTTTTTAGTGTCCTTTAATATAGAAAAGTTTCTTAGCCTTTCTTTGTGTTTGTTGACCTTGACATTTTTGAAAAGCACAGACTAGTTATTTTGTAGAATGTCTCTCAAATTGAGTTTGTCGGTTGTTTCCTTCTGATTAAATACAGGTTGAGTATTTTAGGCAGAAATAAAAGCATACTGACTTTGTGGCCTCTTTCAGGCATTTTATCAATTGGCACTTGAGGTTGGTTTGTTTCAAGGGGAAATGATCTTTTTAGGTGGCTAAGAGGGTGTCTGCTATGCTTCTCAAAGAGGAATTGAAAATTTTCCTTTGTCATTCATAAATAATCTTTCTGGAAATACCTGGAAGTTATGTATATATCTTGTTCTTTATCAGCATTCCCCTTGCAGTTTTAGTATATGCTGATCAAAGAAGGAATATTCTGTACTTGTATATCAAAATGATGAACTATTAACATGCTTCTCAAGTACAGTCTTGAAGCATTGTGTTCTAACTGTAAACAAATCAGAAATGTATGGCTTCAATGTTCTATAAAATATGTTTACTTACAATATAGTGAAAATGTGCTTCATAAAATAAGTTTTGAGGTTTTACTGAACAATAAATGTATTTGAAAAAAACAATTTGAGATGCTCTAAAATTAAAAGATCAGAGTTATCCAACCGTACTAGAAAGGGCATTTAATTTTTCAGCATATTTCCCAATCCATTTAACAGCCAATTAAAAAAAAAACTTACCATGTAACATGCAAAAGGAATGCTGTTACATACAACATACAAAGCTTGAACCAAATCTACAACAAAATTAAAAGTTCTATAATGTGATTATGGAAAGTGTAGATTTCATATTTATTGTGATACATAAGCATATTTACATGCAGCATCTTATTTTGTTGTTATAATTCATAGGGTAGTTGTATTATATCTTTTCGCACATATAAAAACCTTTAAGGGCCTTCTCTGGTGGTGCAACGGGTTAAAGCACAGCTCTCCGAATCCACTGCCACACAAATTTGATCCCTGGCCAGGGAGCTGATCACATGGCTTGGCAGACCTCTCCTGACCTGCCTGCTGCTCCCCTCAGCAGTGTATTTCAATACTTCTGCCTGTTTTGTGCCCCACTCTATCTCTGGTGAATCCTTCATAACCCACAACTCTGGTCTATACCCCAGTTCTTATATGTATGCATAGATAAATCTTTAAAAAATTAAAAAAAAAACTTTAAGAGATTTATTTACTTACAAATAAATACTACCCCATGCCAAATAATATATCAAGCACCAGGAATACAACATGGAACAAGATAGATTTGGTTTCTCTTATAATCTAAGCAAGACACAGAAGTAAACAATTATAATAATACCCAATGTTGAATCAACAGTATAGACTGAGGCCTATGCAGTGTGGCCAGGGACTTAGAAACCAGACTTGGTGTGTTAGGGGAGACTTTTGATGGAATTTGTGATAAGGCTGAGGAATGAAAGCTGAGTTTAGAGGTAGGTTTGAAAGTTGGGTTGGCAGCCTGAGAAAACATTTCCCAAGGTCCTGTTGTTATGTGAACATTTTCATGAAACTTAGCACATTGAGAGCGAGGGGAATGGACATCAGTGGCAGGTAAAGGAAAGAAGCCAACCTTTTCCTCCCACAGCTTGATTCATACTGTTCACCCTGCTATCGCTTTCAGAAGGTTTTGACAGAGTTTACATTGATTCTAGTTTGTTCATTTCAAGATCAAAGGATGATGATGCTGTTGTTGCACCCAGAAGGGTATGAATCACTACGATGCTAAAACCAATTTTATCAGTTTATCGAGGTCTTAGCTCAAAGTCACTAACCTAGTTGATACATCAGATATGATGGTAATTTCTGTTAAGACAGACACAAATTAGACAATGAGAGACAGCCATCTTAATGCTACAGTATACTGAGTATTTTATTTGTGAATCAAAATGAAGCAAGGAGATTGTTTTAAGAGAAACACAGCTCCTAAAGTCACAATTCCAGGTCTTATTATATCACAAACAAGTACTACACTACAAAGTATTAACTTGTTTTGGAATTTTGTCACAGAAATGAATATAATTAGTTTTAATTAGAAAAATCCAAGTGATTGCCTCAATTCCTACCACAGAACATGTATATCAGCCATGTTTATTGAGCACGTACTATGCACACTTAACAAATATTTTTTACATCTATGCATTCAGTAACTCAAACATCTATACCATGTTAAAACAAAGGTACCATATTGACATCCACATATACAGATAGTGAAACTGAGGCAGGAAACTTTTCCTGAGATTAAAAAAAAATCACTGAGAAGGGTTTAATAATTTGACTGATGGAAAACAGATGGACCAAGAAATTTAGCTCAGAATTCTTCAGACTTTGCTTGTTGTCAAAATTTAGGCAAAGCTTTCTGCAATGGTTATTCACAAAAAGTGGACAATTATACATTGTGTGTCAAAAATTTTGTAACTATATGCAGCACAAGGTCGATCCCCAAACAGGGAGCTGACTCACATGGCACAGCAGACCTCTCCTGTCTTACCCACTGCTTCCCTCAGCAGTGCATTACAGACAATCTGCCTTTTCTGCTCCCCAACTGTCTCTGGTGAATCCTCTCACCATTCCCTTCCTCCCCGACACCTCTGGCCTGTCCCCAAGTTCATGTATGAATAAATAAATGAATCTTTTAAAAGATGTGTAACTATAAAATACTGTCCCAAATGTCCTTTAGAAAAAATGATATATACCAGTTATGTTCCTAAAAAACATCCTGTACACTTAATTATAAACGGTCTCATCATGGATTATACCACCAGGGTGTTTGGATCTATACAGCCCTTACTGATAAAGGTGGGTTTGGGTGCTCAGGACACAGAAGATAATCACATACCTACCACCAAATGTTTGAGGCAGGGAAAGAACTTAATAGTTGGAAGCACCAACCAGGATGGTGTGAGAGTCCTACAACCTACCTCTCAGTTCAGGACCTAAGAGTTTTTTACAGCGAGGTTTTCTTGCAGAAAAGCAGGGAAACTCTTGGAGACATTTGAAGAGGGGACTGGTACTGGTTTCAGATTGGAGGAGTGGGGAAATGTGGCACACAGACCAAGGAGTAAAGGGTTTGGGTTCTATTTTTGGGTTAAGGATTCCTGTAAATGCTTGCTGATTTCCTGAACAAATTAGTGCTTATCTGGAAGCTGTGCATTCTTTGGTGTGCAGAGAGATAGGTCAATGTGTGTCCTGAAGTTTGCTACTTGTCAAGGGCTTAGTCACATTTATAGATTCACTTCATGGATGCTGGGTAAATGTTGGATCAATTTTGGACCCAGTTTCAACATTAATATACTAGTTAACAATTAATATACTGACATAAATGGTTTGAGTTTTCTCAGTGTCAAATAATTAGAGAATCTTAAGTAACATACTTTAAGGAAAATTATGCTTTCCTTGTCAAACTTTGCCCCAAATCTAGGTGGTTGTCCTCCAATGTCAACATTTCTACAGACTGTACTCTAGAGCTTAATATATCTAACATATGAAATACTGAACTGAACTTGGCATTGTCCAGGAAATGAGAGGGGGCCAGTTTGAATCTTTTGTCTACAATTTAATGAATTATTTGACCCTAACCAAATTTCCAAGTATCCCAAGCTCTAATTTTCTTTTCTGTACTATTGTGATAATAACAACTCTGGGTTATTATAAGGATTGAAATAATTAGATAATGCAGGTCTATACCTCTGACCCCTTAAAAGCAGGTAGTAGATAGTAATTACCATTAAGCCACATAATTATGCATAGTGATAACACTTCTCTATCTAAGCAGACAATATCAATTAGACAAAATTCTTGATAAGACTAAAATGGTGAAATATGTAAGCAGCATACCTGACAAAAAAAGTTCTACTTTGTCAGAAAAACAATGTTACAAATGTGGAGCTCATATTGTAGGAGATTGGAATGACTTTTAAATTGAATTGATCTTAGACAATAGTAAGTGATAAGGTATGTGTAGGTGGGTAGTGAAAAAGTACAATATGTTTAAAATAGATAAAGGGACAGTGGGTTATGAAGGCATGTTATAAAAAAAAAAAAGTAAATACAGTTCTTAATAAGAAAGTGGCATTTGGGCCCTCCCTGGTGGCATAACCGGTTAAAGCACAGCACTAAGGAAGCTAGAGCCAGCCACTTTAGCACAAGTTCAATCCCCAGCCAGGGAGGTGACCCACAGAGCACAGCAGCTCTCCTGCCTCACCTGCTGCTCCCTTCAGCAGTGTATTCCAGTCAATCCTCCTGTTCTGCTCCCACTCTGTCTCTGGTGGATCCATTCACTGTGTGCCTGCTCCTCTGGCCTGTACCCCAATTCTGTATGCATAAATAAATATTAAAAAAAAAGTAAGTGGCATTGATTCAAGACTTGAAGTAGGTAAGAGACAAGTGGTTATTTGCAAATAGGGCATTTCAGGTGAGGAAGGTCCAGGACAAAGGCCTGAGAACAGGGTGGATATCTACCAATAGGGTGGATAAACCCATAGGTGTGTCTGGAGTCTGAGATGGCAAGGAGCTTGGGGTGCTGGGTGGGATAGTATAGAATAGATGGACACAGAGAAAAGAGCATGGTGGAGGGCTATGTAACATATTGTATATACTCAGATAATTTCTGTGAATGCCTTAGGCATTGAGTTTACATTTTAAATATTCTGGTTCCAGGATCAGCAAATTTTTCTGTATAGGACCAGATTGTAAATATTTTAAAAAATATGGTTCAAAAGATCTTTATTGCAGCTTCTTGGCTGAGTTCTTATAGCATGAAAACCAAGGAGAGTATATATAAATGAATGAGCATGATTGTGTTCCAACAAAACTTTATTTATATTAAAAAGAAAAAAAACAGGAAGTCACTTCATTGCCTAGTGGCCCTGATTTGTTGACCTTCTCTTTGCTTAATATACGAACATCAAGATTTGCTTTTGCCTATGTTTCCTTTCAGAAGTTTTATAACTTAATTTTTATATTTGATTCCATGACGCATTTTGTGGTCATTTCTGGGTTATTAACTAAGGCTTTTTTAAAAAATGAAGTATTTACCTTTATTTTTATTCATTTGTTTATAATATTTTTTAATATTTGTGTAGAACAGAGATGTAGATCAGAGGTGAAGAGGGTGAGAGGATTCACTGGAATCAGTGGGGAGCAGAAAAGGCAGATTTACTGAAATGTACCGCTGAGGGAACAGCAGGAAAACAGAACAGGTCTGCTGCACCATGTGGGTTAGCTCCCTGGCCAGCGATAGATCAACCTTATACTGCACTGGCTGCTGAAAGTTTCATAGTGCTGAGATTTAAGCCATTGTGCTACCAGGGAGGTCCATTTTTAACTCTTAATGGAGATTTCTTAGATAAAATCCCAAGTGTGCAAACCAGCAAAAATTTGATAAAGTGCACTGTACCAAAATTCAAAAAGGACAAAATCCAAAATAACTGTAGACTGAGAGAAAATATATGCAAAACATTTATCTGATCAAGAATTTGTATCCAGAATGCATAAAGAACATTCAGAACTCAATAATAAAATAATAATCCACTTAATTAAAAACTGGACAAAAGATCTGAATAGATAAATCCCCAATGAATATATGTGAATGGAAAATAAATACATAAAAAACACAAAAGATCATTAGTAATTGAGAAAATGCAAATCACAATCAGAACAAGATACTGCTAGCTGTCTATTACAATGACTTAAGTTTAAGATTGACAATTGCAAGCACTGTCAAGGGTGAGAAGAAACTAAATTCTCAAACATTGCTAATGGTAATGCAAGATGATGTAACTACTTTGCAAATAGAGTTATCATGCACTTATACAAAACTCAATAAACTCACTCTGAGTTTGTAACCACCTGAAATGACCATAGGTGGTAACACAAAGATTTGAGCTAGAATGTTCACAACTGCTTTATTAAAATTGCCAAAAAAAAAAAATTGGGATCAACCCTAAAGAAAATCAAATGGTGACAGGGTAAATAAACTGTGTATTTAAACAACACAGTGGTGGTACTTCTGAATTACCACAGGGAATGAGTTAGTGATACAATTAGAAATCTAAGCCAGTTTCAAAAACACTTGCTAAATAAGCACAAATGGATACATATATGTGTATTTCCATTTAAATAAAGTGTAAAGTTGTCTTTTTCCACACTGTACTTTTTGGAAGGAAGTATATATAGCTCATATTAAGAAATGAGGAATTGTGCTCCCTCTCAATCCATGATATTATTATTATTATTTTAATATGGAGCTTTTAAAAAAATTATTAATTTCTGCATACCAGAACTGGGGTACACGTCAGAGGCACAGGGACAGTAAGAGGCTTCACCAGAGACAGAGTGGGGAGCAGAAAAGGCAGATCTACTGAATACACTGCTGAGGGGAGCAGCGGGTGGGTCAGGAGAGTCCATGGAGCCATTGTGTGTCACCTCCTGGGCTGGGTATCGAACTCTCACTGAAAGTGCTACACTTGAAGTGCTACACTCTAACCCGCTGCACCACAATATTACTAAAACTGCAAACTTTAGGCATTTGAAAACAACTAAAAATGCTGCAGTCTTACCTACTTTTAGTTTAGTGTTTCTTCTTGAAGTTAGATGAGGTTATAAATTCATGATACCAGCCCTCAGATTCTGATTCAATTGGTTGGGGGTGGAACCCAGGATTTTAACAAATGCCCCTAGGTGATTCAGATGCTAATAGTCCATCAACCAACTTTAAAAAGCTCTGCTCTAATCACTTACTAATGATAATTATTCTGAACTAAGACCTCTTTACTGACTGAGGAGCTATTTTCCCCTTGGTTAAAGGTTTTTGTCATTAGTTTCCTGTCAAAGTTGGGGGAACACCTCTCTGCCCTTGTCCCCCTGCTTAACATTCAAACTAGTTGAACTAATTTGGCAACCACATAATTATTATTCATTGCCCATGAGGAAATTCAAATGCAGCACACAGTTCTGTGTTTCCAAGTCCTCCTGCCAAAAAAAGTCCCAAGTACTTACAAAAAAGTATATAAACAACTAAGAATGCCCTTAAAATAGTCTCTCAACTCCTAAAAATAGCCAAATCAAGGTTGCTCAAGGGTTCTTTTAAATATGTGTCTTAAAAAAGGAAAGGAAGAAAAGAATAGAATAGAAACAACCTAAGGTTTAACAAGGACGGTTTCTTAAACGGAGTAAAATGAAGAATCTGAAGCTAAGTATCCAAGCCTAAATTTCTAATGGCCTTTCCTCTAATTAGCTATGTGACCTTGGCCATCCACTTGATTTTTGTCTTTCAATTTCTTCATCTATAAAATATAAACAGTAACACCTGTCTTGGTTATTTTTATTATTATGTTTTGAGCTTAGTGTAAAATGAATACTGTGTGAACTTTGGAAAATTGAGGTTACTGCAAAGATGTGTATTTTTTTTCTAAAACATTTAATTTACTTAAAACATACTTATGGGAACAAAGAATTTAACCTTTTTTTAATATTAGAATTATTCTCTTCCTATATCTAGGTTAAGGAAACAAAACTGAAAAAACAAATTACATCTGATTTCTCAGTACAGAATGAAATAGATCAAGCCATACAATATCAAAATAGGGCATCCTGGTGGTGCAAGAGGCTAAGATTCAGAGCCGAGAAGCTCTCTGCAGCCACTGCAGCACAAGTTCGCCAATAACCAGGGCGTGGCAGACATCCCTGTGTTGCCCTCTGCTCCTTATGTAACAGGGTGGTCCCCAACTTTGACAAGAAGTTCCAGGTTCCCTGTGCCACCGGAGGGAGGGTGGAGCTGAGCAGAGAAGAGAGGAATCTGGAGAAGAGCCAGAAGGAGACATGAGAGAGGCACTTGGAACAGAGCGACAAGTGAGGAAACCATGCTTGCTTCTTGGTCCTAGGGAGGCTGAATATAGCAGTGTTTACCTTGATTTTGATTTTGCTCTTTTCGTCCCAGACTTCTGTCCATTTCTGACCCTTTTCTATGGGCCCGGACAGAAGCTGCTTTAGACTTGTGACAGGCTTTCAGGCCTTGCTTTGGGCCAATCCCTTTTGGGTGGACTTTTACCCATGAGGGGATGGGTAACTTTGGGGGTTGATTTAGAAATTATGTTCTTTGTCTTTTCTGTATTGCACATTAATTGTATTAAAGTTCCTTTCCATTAAAGGTCTTATGTCTTGTCTTCATGCGGTGGATAGCAGAACCT
Organism: Condylura cristata; assembly: GCF_000260355.1. Taxonomy (NCBI): domain Eukaryota; kingdom Metazoa; phylum Chordata; class Mammalia; order Eulipotyphla; family Talpidae; genus Condylura; species Condylura cristata. The sequence continues at coordinate 36,819,374 of NW_004567115.1, read as the reverse complement.
ATTCAGAGCAGGCAGGTTTGGGGGTTCCGGGGTGCCCCTCTCTCCCTGCACTGTAACACCTTTAGCAGTGTATTTTATCAATCCACCTGTTCTGTTCCCCATTCTGTCTCTGGTGAATCTTCTGCTCCCCACAACAACTCTGACCCGTACCCCACTATTGTATGCATAAATAAAACAAATTTAAAAATGTGCAAAATGTACACACTTAAAACCTAAAATAATCTCTATAGATTCTAGCAATAATTACATGGAAATATTTAAGTTACTTAAAATAATTATGCTTGCATTAGAAGAAATCTTTAAGTAAGTGACATTTTCTGGATAATGCCAGTCTTTTCAACATGGAGGTCTAAGCCTCATTAGAGAAGCTAGAACATTCTAAATAAGCTTTCACCTGGAATATGGTTTTAAATCTTAATTCTGCAACTTACTGAGTAACCCTGGGCAAGTTTTTCAGTTATATAACATCATTATCAGTAAAATGAGGATAGTAACTACTTATACTGAAGATTATTTGTGTGTGATTAGAGCTACATGTATAAAATTATTTAAAAGAGTTATGTGTGTTTATTAATGTTATTTTTATAATAGCAGTTTTAGAGGATTAAGAATTTATAGAAATCAATGAGATTAGTCTTTAAACCAGAAAAAAAACTACAATAGAAATGTTTTCAGTTACATAGATTGCTTCTATTTTATAAAACTGAAAATTATTGGACTTAGTCAAAATGACATATTTGAAGGAGAAACAGCAATATCTACTTCCTCAAGCTCTTAGACTAAATACTAGATAGAAAATGGGTATTCAATAGAAAAAGAATTAACTGGATTGCCAAAGAAAAGTAGATGACCTTAATTACTTCTGTTTATTAATTATAGAAAAGTCTGAACCATGAAATTGGAAAGATTTTCCTGTAATGAAAAGTTCAGTTAGACAACTAGCTACACAATTCTACCTTTTCATTTCAACTGAAACAAAAAACCTTGTTCTTAAACAATCATGATATACTATCCTAGTGAGAAATAGTGAATCAGTTGTCAAAATCCATTTTTTTTTAAAGTGGGATTATTGTATCGTATGTTTTTTAATCTTTTTTTAAAAAATATTTATTTATTTATTCATACAGAACTGGGGTACAGGACAGAGATGTGGAGGGTGAGAAGCTTCACCAGAGACAGAGTGGGGAGCAGAACAGGCAGATGGACGAAGTACACTGCTGAGGGGAGCAGCGGGCAGGTCAGGAGAGATCTACCACGCCATGTGGTCACCTCCGGGGCAGGCGGGAATCGAACTCATGCTGCAGTGGCTTTAGCTTCTTAGTGCTGTGCTTTAACCCGCTGCGCCAGCAGGAAGGGACCCATATCTCTGGTTTTTACCTTTACAGATTCAACCAACTACAGAAGTATATTTTTACTTAGGCAAATTAGATAAATTTCAGTATCTAGAAACAATAACAACATTTGACAAATCTGAGTATCTTCAGAGTGATAAAATCCCTTTTTGAAAATAAGAACACAAAAGCATCCTGATGGAAAAATCTACAACCACAGAAAGTGTCAACAGTTTCAAAATATGTGCTATGATAATTTTGCTGTTTCCTTGTATGAGTTGGAGTGAAACTGGGCAAGAGATTGGTACAGATTAAAAAAAAAAAGAAACGGTTACTTTCAAGTGTCTTTGATTTCAGATTGTATATGTACTGCTCTAGTACTTCCCCCTCCAATAAATGAAAGAGGGGGATTCAAGTAGTTAGCTTCTTGGCCTGACTGAGAATGTCGTTGAGCATAGCCGCAGGAGAGGCCTTCCTCTAAGAAGGAAGGAGAGTAAACCCATTCAAGGGTTTACTTAGATCTATCGTTTAGATCTGATGTGGTACAGTTAACTGTCATTCTAAAATCAAGAAAGAATCAAACAAAAATACCTTTCTATTATGGAACTTTAAAAGGATTTTCAAGATAATCGTTGAAGACTAATTAATTATAATCTCTAATTGAAATTATGTGTTTTAATTGAAGGGTTTCTTTTCTCCTAAAATCATTCTTTTGTATGAGTATTCACCGAAGCAAACATATGTCAAACATTTGTCACTTAAGTTTGATTACCTACTAAGAATAAACTTTGCATATATCTCTCTAAATTAAAAAGTTTTTACTGAAAAAAGGATTTCTCTCTAGAATCTCAAATGAGGTTTATTAAAAGAATTATAGATGATTATAAAATATGTGGAACTCAACTCCTAAGCTCAGTTATATAATTGAAAGATTAAACATTCACTGTATGTAATGAACAGCAAAATAATATCAGCAAAATACGTTTAAAAGGAAAAAATATTGTACATTAAATTGTCTTTGGACGCAAGTATGAAAATGGACACATACATATAACTTATGTATGGAGGAGGACCAGAACAGGAGTGGGGAGAGCAAGCACAGGGAGCTGTGGTCATGTGCACAGGTGAATTAGTGGTGGGAATTTCATGGGGAAACTGTAAGATGTACAAAAATGGAGGCTGATAAAATAAATGTATTAAGAAAAACAACATGCATAGACTGGCAGATTCTAGACTCAGACCTGTTTGTTTCTAACTTTAATCTTGGATATACAAATATATTGACTCTAGGTTATGTTTTTGTCTTCATTGTTTTAGTTTTACTAAGAAGTTAAAGCATAAAGTAGTACCTATCACCCAGATTCATTAATGATCAATTTTCTACTCTTTATTCACTCTATCACACTCAAAACCTATTTTCTATGTACATTAAGACAAATTTCAAACATATTGTACCATCTATAAATATTTCATTATGCATCTTTAACAGGCAAGGGAAAATTTTAAATGCAGTCATAACACCAATGAAATTGTAATAATGTATTCTAAATGATCTCTCATACATTTTTTAATCATAATAGAATTACTTTTCTTTGTATCATTGTAATGTATTCTTGGTGAGAGGGTCAAACAGCAACTTCCTGGAGAGAGAAACTTCGGAACAGGCAATGCTGACGTGCAAAAGACACATGGCTAAGAGGCCATCTTTTCCTCTCTAGCTCTTGCTTTGAACAGGGAGCACCGTGGCCCCCACAATACAGCTTAGCTCTTACTAATGAATTGTCTTTTGATACTTTATGTGTGTGGGTTTTTCCCCCCCCCGACTATGTGGCAAATATATGGAAAAGAGAATTATTTTATAATGTATAATAGTAATAGTAAGAGATGTGCTTTACAATATTTCATTATATGCCTTCTTTTTTTTTTTAGATTTATTTATGCATAGAGAACTGGGGTACAGGCCAGAGGTGCAGGGACAGTGAGAGGATTCACCAGAGACAGAATGGGGAGCAGAACAGGCAGATGGATGAAGTACACTGCTGAGGGGGGCAGTGGGTGGGTCACAAGAGGTCTGCCACACCATGTGGGTCACCTCCAGGGTGGGGATCGAACTCATGCTGAGGTGGCTTTAGCTTCTTAGTGCTGTGCTTTAACCTGTTGCGCCACCAGGGAGGGCCCTATATGCCTTCTTTTATACAGTGCTAGATTCAAGCTCTTAACCATTGTTAACTTCTGTCCAAAAAAATTGTTTGTTACCTTCAGTGTGTTCATAATTATCTTTCTGGTAACATTCTAGGACCTGTCTAGAATAAAAAGATAAAATCAAATTTTCACTTATAACTACAAGATTTCTATTTTTTTATCAGCAGAAAAAAAAATGCTTTTTTAACTGAAGGAAAAGTTTAATGTTTGGTTTTGCAGTCTAAATCAAAATAGACATATACGAACTGTAACATCAAAATCCCTACATCAAAATGTCAAGTACCCACTGAAAGGTACTGGAATAGGAAATTACTGGGAGGTTGCTAGTGTCATTTTTCTTATTCTTGTTGAAGTAAAGAGCAAAACAACTATAAAATCTGGGAAGATCTTTTTCTTAACAATAATAATAAAAAAAACTCCCAAATAAATGTCACAGAGGTCCTTAATAAGCATTTTCTACTCAGAAACCACTTATCATGTGTGTATCTAATTAGTAGAACTATAGAATACAGAAACTGCATATTTAAATACACAGTACAGGATAGTTCTGCATAATGGATCAAAACAGAAACCCTGTAATTAAGGGTAATTGTGGAAGTCTACAATGGAGAAAGCTATAAGTATTGTTAATAGTTAAGATGGTAAAGAATTGTCTTTGCCATAACTAGTAAATAAAAACATGACTCCTCTTGTGACAACACACTAGGAAAAATGGGGTTTTGTGAATTAATATTTTTCAACAAGTGTTTTGAGAATTGTCAAAGTGCTGAGTTCAGTATTTGGTACTGGGTTCTCCTTAATGAGAACTTTTCTTATTGCCGTCATTCCTAGAATTGGCTACTTATGTTTGAAACTCAAGGTTCACTTTCCTTTCTCGGATTCCACCCACATTCATGTTTTTATTCAGTGTTGATTTAATTGGGAGACACACATTAAGATTAGTCTGCATGAGGAAGTCTTAGCAATGAGAGTCCATGATGAATGTCAGATATAGATACTTCACAAGAAACCAATAACTTTATTTAAAACATACCAGAGGGAGAAAATATATCATATGATCAAGGATTAGAAGATAGTTTTATGAGATATCAGTTATCTTCTCTCTCTTTTGCTTACTGTTACTTCTCCCAAGACTTCCCCTGTATTAGTTTGTTAACTTTCAAAATCCTTCACTACCACAATTATTTTTTTATATGTATCATAGTCTGTACTGATACTATAGTGAATGACCTATGTACTTAACAATAGGAATATATACATTACTTGCAAGGCAACTTGGAAGTTGGCTTTTAGTTTTGTTTTCTGTTTACTGGGTAATCATGAGCCGGTCATCTACCTCTGTGACTCTTCTTCCTATAAAACAAATACAGGGATTTGATTCAATTGATCCCTAAAGTCCATTCCTATTCTATGGCAGAATCCAATGAGTCCTAGCCCTCCCTGGTGGCACAGCGAGTTAAAGCACAGCACTAAGAAGCTAAAGCCACTTCAGCATGAGTTCAAACCCCACCTGCCCCGGAGGAGATCCACATGGCGTGGCAGACCTCTCCTCACCGGCCTGCTACTCCCCTCAGCAGTGTGCATCCTCAATCTGCCTGTTCTGCTCCCCACTCTGTCTCTGGTGAAGCTTCTCATCATCCCTGCACCTTTGACCTGTACCCCAGTTCTGTATGCATAAATAAAAAAATGTTTAAAAAAAAATCCAGTGAGTCCTTAGAAGCACTTGCACTTTGGGGGTCAGATTTCTATAAAATTGTTTTCATTTGTTTGTGAGCTGACAGTCAAGAGAGACAGAGGTATCTTTGTTCCTATTATGAGATAAACTGTGGAGATACAGTAACCAAATGGTTAGTAACAATCTCCACACATGAGATTTTCTGCAGGGACTTAGAAAACCTTTCTGTAAGTAACATCACACCTACAGTAATTTGAAAAATTCCGATTCATATCATTCCTTGTTAAATTAAATGTTAATGAAAATTGCCAAACACTGTGATTTTAAAACACATGAAGCCTGAATGTACACTAATTTCTGTTCTAAGGCCACCATTATTAGGCTGATATTTTTGGATAGGTTCAGTCTAGCAATTATAAAATTATATTTAAAAAGTTTTACCTAATTGCTAAAAGACCATGTTGATACCATCAAGTTGCCTTTATATTCTGCTAATAATTTAAGTTTCACAGTAGAAAGTATCCAGGCTCTAAAATTATTTTTTGTTTTATTAAAATAAACCTTGCCTGTAGTATTTGGCATGACTCAAATATTGAGGTAGTGTCAATTCTGAAATTCTGCCAGGCATAAAAAGGCATTCTGCTCTCTGGCTTAATTTATTGGCCACCAACTATACAGTTATTCAGTCTCAATCTTGTCATTTTTGGCTGAGAGGCAGATTTTCACCTACATGCAGGGTTTTAGCTACATTTGTTATTTTCAAATAGACCCAACTGTTAAAATTTTAAGAGTAGGTGATACGTGCTTGCACATAATACAAAATTTGAAATACACAAAATGATATACCATGAAAAGTAAGTCTCATACAAACCCCTGGTTAACAGTCTCCCAGCAATTCATATCACTAGCAGATTGAGATTGGCTAATGTCTTGCAACCTCTTGGTAGAACAATTGTACCAGTCATATAACTGCAGAATATGGCAACATTTCCCACCATGACCAGTTTTCCTAAACAGATTAGATTATCAAATATTTCTGACTTTTGTTCATTTACGATGAGTTTATATCTCACTCTATAAATAAAGCTTCAACCCCTATCTATTCTTTTAGTAATTGCTTCTTTTCACTTCAGAAAGTGAACTATTTGAGAACTGAAAGTGTATATTTTCTTTTCAAAATCTTCAAATGAAATAGTTTTCTTAAATTTAAGCTTTTATCTTAGAATAGTTTTAGATTTATAAAAGTTGTAAGGATAGTGCAAAGATTTCACATAGCCTGCACTCAATCTGCTCTATTGCTAGCCTCTGACTGAACAATGGTATATTTGTCATAACTGAACAACATGGAAACTATCAGTAGCTGAACTAAACTCCACAACTGATCCTAAGTGCAATGGACTGAAGAAGGTATGTGTCTCTCTCACCAAAACGCAGATGATGAAGTACAATCCCCATGGTGGTGCCTTTGGGAGGTGACTTTGGTCAATATGGCAGAGCCCTAAGGAATAGGATTAGTGCACCTGTAAAAGAATAAAAGAGAAAATCTCTCTTTTTATCACATGAAGACACAGCAACAAAGTAGTGTCATTAATCAGACAAAGAACATTCAAGAACCTGATTGCATCAGAACTTGAATCTCAGACTCCCAGCCTTCGGAACTAAGAAAGTGTTGCTTAAATCACCCAATCTATGCTAATTTGTACATGCAATGCCAAACTAAAACAACTACTCTTTCTCTAGAGTTCTTTTTCTGTTTCAGAACCTTCCAGGATACCACATTACATTTAGTGGTCATGTTTCCTTTGCCTCTCCTGGTGTGTGAATTTCTCAGACTTCCCATATTTTGGGTGACATTGATGGCCATGAGAAGTATTGGCCAGGCATTTTGTAGAAAGTGCTCAATTTTGATTTGGTGCTTTTTTCATGCTTAGACTGGGGTTTTGGGCTTCAGGAGGAATATCATGATGACAAAGTACCATTATTATCAGGTCATATTGGGGACGCATGCCATCAACATGACTTTACTAATTAAGTTAACTTTGATCACTTGGCTGGGAAATGGTTGACAAGTTTCTCCCACTTCCTTTCAGCACTCTAGAGTTTGAAACCAGTCAGTAAACACAGGAGAGGAAGAAATAGAGAGAGAGAAAGAGGGAGAAAGAGAGGGAAAGAAAGAGATTAGGAATTAAGCTCTCTCTTCCTCAGTGACTAGAGGCGGGGAGGTATTTTCAAAATTTATTTGGAGTTCTCTATGGAGATATCTCTTACCTATTGCTATTAAAGAAAATACTGGTTTCATTTAAATATTCTGGATATTTACAGTATGCAAAGAACAAAGTGAACAAAGAAAATGATAGCAGTAGTCAACAGTTCTTTTAGTCAAGCAATATTCGTGGAACATCTTTAGATAAGCGCACCATTAGGCTCTTGATAAACACAATGGAGGTCACAGTCTAATAGACAGTAGCTAGATGGTGTGACTGGTGAGTGCTTGAATATAGATTTGTACATACAAAGGGGTCTACAGGACTTCTATGTAGGGGAGCTTTGGGTTAGCAAACACTAAGAAGGAAGAGGATACCAGGTAACTGAAATGTGTTTATGTAGATTTTTACAAATTGTAAAATCAACAATTGTTATATGTATTTTAAAGTTGGTGGATGGAAAACAATGCATCTCTCTTACTACTGTAACAATGCAATTTGGTGGCATGATATTAGAAGTAAATGGAAAGACTCTGGAGACAGATACACATTTTTTGTCATCATTACCTGCAGGTATTCATATCTGATTTTAGGTGAATAATTAATTCTCTCATTTCCCCAAACTGTTTGTATATTTCAGTCCACAAAGTTTTCCCCCATTCTTTCCCATTCTCCACGGGTACCTCTTTCCCATGTGATCTGTATCTTCTCCCATCAAAAGATGAAGACCATTTTTTTGGTCCTTGAATCTAACTTTAGTCTCTTATGATTTGACTTTTATTAACAGGAAATTGGCAAATATGATTTAGAATCTTTAAAAGTACTTATATATTAGAGTTTCTTCTTTAATGGAGTCCTACTGGCATGTAAACAAATTTAGATTTTTCTACCAGAAAGTAGGATGGGAGAGAATGAGGCATCCTCCCCAATAGATAGCCACTTCCAGAAAGATGGGTAAGATCACCTGGGTGAGCCAGCTCTTAGCTAGCCCACTGACTGACTACAAAGGCAACAACTGACCACAGCACATGAGCGATCTCCACCCAGAACAATAGAATAAGTCTAATACTAAGCCCAAATTGAGAACCCAACAAATCATGGGCTAAATAAATTACATAATTTTTTGTGCTAGGACATAAAAGCTCCACTTTGGCTTATTTTACAACAAAAGATAATTTATGTAGTCACAAAAAACATCTAGAATGGTGGAAAAAAAACAAAACACAAGTATTCCAAGTTTCAGAAATAATGCTGCTTCTGTGTTAAATAAATTATGATTTTTTTAAATTGGAAAGCAACATAAACCTTGAAATGGATTTGAAGAAAATCATATCATAAGCAAATTTACTCTATATGGATAGACAAAGTCTAACAAGCAAGTCACAATAAAAGAAAACATTTCTAGTACAGGACCAGGAGTACAAGAAAATAGTGTACTAGTACCTAGATAAAATAATCATCTTTTAAAGGTGCAATTTTAAGTCCATATTATTGACTGCCCATAGTCCATGCAGAGATACAACTCCACACTTCAGCAACAATGTGATTTTCTTTGAGAGGTTAGACTGAAGTATCTATTTACGTTTAAAGTAAGAACAATATTCCAACAAGGTCACAAGCATGTAACCTAAAGACTCCTCTCTGGCCATCTGGTCTCCTACAGAACTCTGACTAGTGATTTTCACAGTCTGATGATTACCCCATGTTACCTATTTTCCTATCATTGAACAATTGTGTATGAGCATGATGAGGGTAGAGAGTGCTTTCACACTGTAAAACCCCTTTTCAGAGGAAAAATTGATCTGCTTTTTTTCTCCAAAGATAGAATATGTTTTTACTGACCCCAATCTAGAAGACAAGTGATTCTGCCCTGTGATTAGAAGAAGAAAATGCTGTGATTTTTCTCTCAGCAGTACATCTGACTTGTTCCACAAAGCAAAGACCTTTCCAATGAAAGGAAAAGGTACAGAGGGGTGGTTCCCAGCCCCAAGAATCATATGGATTCAGAAGATAAATATGTCTTCTGAGTGGCTCAGTAACAGCATGGGCCCCATTGAGAATACAACATAGGACCCATTGCGGACTCCTGTAGAGTTAAGTTAATGTTTTAGGCTATAAGCCCCATCGAAGATGACAGCTGTGACATGGCATGGCATGATGATAAACCTATAGACACCACAGATGGGAACCCATGTACCAAATGAGGTTTCCAAGGCTCCCCAATGTGTGTCTCATGTTTGCTTCAGCATGGCTGTCATGGCTTAGGAGGTGGGCTTTTCCTGGGGGACACAAGGAGAAAGTTGTCTAACATGTGTCAGGCAGACCTCATATTAAAAAATACATTCAAGTTACAAAGAGAGTCATACTTGTAAACATCAGAGGCAGTAGAAAGAGGTAGGATTCTCATCCACTCACCAAAAAAAAAAATTAAAGTTCATATTACTGGGGATTGTTTCATGTTATCTAAATAGGTGCTACCTGAACAAACGGTAAAGTTACCTCTCCCCCAAGTTAATTGCTTTGTGCCTTCTCTTTTGCTTCTATCCCCACCATCACAAATACAAGGTTGTTCAAAACCTAGTCACCAGAGAGATCACCACCACCCCCCAATACACAGATCAGTTAAAAACTAGTTCTCTAGAAAGAAAGGGAATCCATCATTTAGAGATCTGACCAGTCCTAGAAACTAATAAGCGAGAGTAAAGAGGGAGGGAGTCCAGGAGGAGTAGATTGAGAATTGCTATGGACAGTGACTATCTTGAATCATGACCACATCAATAAATTATAAGCTAAAGATGAGTATCACCCCCCCCCAAACTTTCTTGACTCTACTTTCATTAAAATATGTAACCTACATACATATATATATAAAACCAATATATATATATATATAAAAACTATATATATATATAAGACCAAAGTACTTATTAGGTTTGAGGACTTGTTATGATTTTCAAGGTAAATCTAAACTTGAAGAGAATCCCATAAAAAAATAATGCTTGAAATATTAGATAAAGGGAGAATTTTATACTCACAATGCTGAATCAAACATTAATTTTTCAAGTATACATGAAATTTCAAAATAGAGGCCTCCCAGGTGGTATAAGGAGTTAAGTTTCAACACTATGAAGTTGAGACTATCATCAGCCACTGCGGCATGAGTTGGATCCCCATCAGAGAACTGACCCACAGGGCGCAACAGACCTCTCTTGTCTTTGACTACTGCTCCCCTCAACAGTGCATTTCAGTAGATCCACCTGTTCTGCTCCTCACCCTATCTCTGGTGAACCTTCTCAGGCCCCCACCACACATACCTCTGGCCTGGGCCCCAGCTCTTGTATACATAAGTAAACAAAATAGATCTTAAAAGCAAAAAGAAATATCAAAACAGACTATCCATATACTAAGATCAAAAAAAAAAAAAAAGCCTTCATTCTACCTGAAGATCAATATCATAAAGATTAATAAAGATTATGGGATTGACTTAAAATGTTGTATCTGGAAAATTACAACATGTTATTAAAAAGCTCCTCAGCAAAATGAGAATCCTTTTGAAGAATTTAGGGTTAATAACAATAAAAATATTCAATTTTCATATTTGTCACACACGGCTATTTCTCTAGAGAGAAATGAGTAACTTCAAGTTAGTCATAGAAAAAAACTGACAATAAATAAGTCGGATTTTTTTCTGTTATCTTGAATTATAGTTCATATCAAAAAAAGGTAAAATAAATCTTTATTCTTTTCTTTATGTGCTAGATTGTAGAATAACACATTTCAAATTACTAAAATTTTAGATCTCAGGATGATAGAACTTTCATTTCTAAAATTTTTAAATGAAAAATGTCTAATCTTATAATCCAAAAAGCAATCTTTTGAAAGCAATCAAATAATAAAAGTATCTTTGCAACTCAGTAAAATGCCTCTCCTTTTGTGAAATATTAAAACTTTGGTAATACATGTTTGAAACAAAAAACCTAAGACTGCTTATGAAATCTGAGACTGTGGTCGTTTCTAGATCCTTTTTATGAGTGTCTCCCACTAACGTTAAAACCTCTGTTTTATGTCATTTTCAAGAAGATAACACCTCTTGTGCTGGCGCATTGGTTCAATACTCACTCAGAGGAACGAACCACACTTCCTGAATCACCAATGCCTTTTTCTATAGAACCTGGATATTCCCTGGAGATCTCCTATCCACAAGCAGGTAACACTGACAACACGCAGAGGTTATAAAACCTGACAAATCACAGCTTGAGGTGAAAAAAATCTTCAGGACTGAAAAATATCAAGAGGAATTAGAAATGAAAGGTGGATGCAGTTACATTCATTTATCTTATAGCTTTGTTATAATAGAAAAATCCATATAGAGGTATTTTAAAAATACAAGGACTATTTGAAACAATTAGCACTATCATAATAATGATCTGTGTCAAATTAAGAATGTTTTTATCAATGAAACATTGAACTTAAAAGCTGATAAAGAAATGTTTTTTGGGGAAAAATTAGTGGGGGAGTTTTTCATTTTGAATTTCAAACCTGTGCTTTAGTTTCCAGAAGGATTCTATTTAGGGAATGGGGTGTATAGGGATTGTTGGAATGAGTTATTTTCTTTTCCTAGACTGGGATGACAGATAGAAATTGACTAACACAGTCCAGCCTTTGCTGACTCTTTTCTTTTTTAAAAATGGCATTTTTCCTATAGTTTCTTATAAAACTTGCCTAAGAAATTTAGTCACAAGAACATACCAAGATATTTTTTATTTTTAAAATAAACTGATTTTGGAGAAGTATATGGAAAACAGCCAGATGCTTATTTTTCTCTCCCAACTTTTTACTTTGAAAATGTTCAAACCCACAGAAAAGTTGTAAGAATAGTTTATAGTAATTGTCCAATTCTTTGAGGAAGAATGTATCCCTCCAAAATTCATAGGTTAAAGTTTTAACATGCAGCACCTCAAAATATGACTGTTTTTAGAGGTAGGACATTAAGTCGTCACTAAATTAAAAAAAAAAGACTATTAGTATTGTAACAAGGTGGACCCTGGAAAATGGGAGGTTCTAGGTTCCCTGCCTCACCTAGAAGGAGGGTAGAGCTTAGCAGGGAAGAGAAGAATATGGCGGATGGCACAACCTATTTAGAACAGGCAGGTTTGGGGGTTCCGGGGTGTTCCTCTCCCTGCCCTGTAACAGTATTGAGTCCCAATCCTCCTTTTTGATCTGTGCCCTTCTAGACTGAAGAGGATGGAAGCAGGATAGGGAGCCAGAAGGAGACCTGAGGGAGACACATGGAGTAGAGAGACATGTGAAGCTCTGTCTTGTTTCTTGGCCCTGAACTGGTTGAAACAGACATGGGTGAGAGACCCATGCAGAGGTTGACTATGGCAAGATTTATCTTGATTTTGATTTTGCTCTTTTCCTCCCAGACTTGTCCAACTATATTCTTTGTCTTTTCTGTATTGCACACTGATTGTATTAAAGTTCCTTTCCATTAAAGTCTTATATGTTTTGTATTGATATGGTGGATGGCACAACCTATTTAGAACAGGCAGGTTTGGGGGTTCCGGGGTGTTCCTCTCCCTGCCTTGTAACAGTATTGAGTCCCAATCCTTTTTGATTTGTGCCCTTCTAGAAAAAGGAATCTGGACATACAAAAAGTTACTGGGGGGTCCCCTCTGGTGGCACAACAGGCTAAAGCACAGCACTAAGAAGCTATCAGCAGCCACTGTAGCACGAGTTCGATCCCTGGCTAGGGAGCTGACCCACATGGCACAGCAGACCTCTGTTGTCTAGCCTGCAGCTCCTCTCAGCTGGGTATCCTGGTCAGTCTGTTTGTTCTGCTCACCACTCTTGTCTCTAGTGAATCCTCTCACTCCCCGCACCTCTGGCCTGTACCCCAGATCCGGTATGCATAAATAAATAAATCTTAAACACACACACATACAAAATGACACCAGGGTGAATATAGACAGAAGTCCATGTGAACGAGCCATGGAGGATGGCCAACTGCCATACAGGAAGAGCGATCTCAAGGAAATCAACCCCACTGATGCCTTCACCTTGGACATGAGCTGTCAAGCTGCGAGAAAATTAATTGGCGTGGTTTAAGTGGGTCAGTTTGTGGTATTTGATGTGGCAGCCCTAGGAACTAATCCAGCTCTACCTCTTTCAATGGATTCACTAACTGTTAACATTTTGCTACAATTGGCCCCCTCACGTTCCACACAGACAAACACACACAAATACTGATTTACAAAGCGTGACCAAACCCTGAGTATACACATGACCACTCTTTTGACAGAGTCAGGAGTTTAACCAAAAAGTTCCCCTACACAGAAGTCCTGTTGGATCATTTGTAAGTACATATACATTCAGCCATCCACCAACCACACTATCTGGTAACTGGCAAAAGGAATTGCTACATTTTCCCCAAAGAAACTTCAGTGGGTCTCTCCCAAGGACTAGCATATTTTTTCATAGTACAGTACAACTAATTTCACATGCAGAAATAGAAGCAGTGATACCATACATTTATCAAATATACTATCATATTTAGAGTTTCCCATCTGTTCTAATAAAGCTAGGTTTCTTGTTTTCCCCAAACCCAAAATGTAATCGAGGCACACACATTTCATTGAGTTGCCAAGTCTTTTTACTCTAAATAGTTAAGTCACCAGTTGTTTTAAAAGGTCTTTTCTGACATTCATCTTTTCAAAGACAGTAACTGTCCCTCAATTTGAATTTGATTTTTTTTATAATTAGACTGAGGTTAAACCCTTCTGATATGTATGCTGCATCCTTCTGATTTTGTATCTTTTTAGGTGTCCCTATAGAAGCTTATGTCAGTCCCATCAACAAGGGTGTTAAATTACCCGCCAGATTTTACCATCGAAAACGGTACTTTCTGTTTTTTTTTTTTAAGGTTTGTACTTTTTCCAGTTTGTAAATTCTTGTAAATGACACATTGCATTAGCCTGCAGGAACAGCTAGCTCTTTATTTCCCCAGCAATGCTTTGTCCCTCTCTCTTTGGGAAGCACTAAATGAGCCATGGACTCCTAGAAGTGATAGTGAACACACAAGGGGCTCTCATCCTGCTGACAGAGTAATTTCCACTGCTCCTGATGGGTTTTGTTTTCATGTTAGATTCTTATCACCTTTAATTATAGAAAGTGAGATTTATTTGTTTCCTTTTGATTTTGGTCATTTTCACCAAATTACCGTAGAGCTTTGTCTCTTAAACAGAAAATTAATATTCATGGAGTGCAGGAATACAGGGAGAAGATTTTATATTCCCTTAGGTTGTCTTGAGATATGCAGTAAAATCTGACATCCTCATTCAAAGATTGCTATTTCGTTATACTGTTAAAAAAAAAAAAAACTGGGTTATTTAGTTATTACCATCTTCAGATATAATTAACACAGTGATGATCCAGAGTTAGTGGTAGACAAAATTTACCTTCCTTTAATGCTATATTAATTTCAAAGCCCATGAACTTCCCAAGGCCTTCAGAAAAATTCAAGGACTCGGTAATGACTCATGTCATCTCATTGCACTTCCTCAAAAAAGTTTTGTTATGCATCTCCTACTCAAATGTCAGCATACAATTGTAAAACCACATAATAAGCATTCCATTTAACCATATTCATGCAATTTCTCTGTAATTTAATAGAATTCACCTCCTTCTCCAATCTAATTTTAGCACAAAAACAAATACATTTCTACTTCAGCTAGAAGGAGGATACTGTGTTGATATTTTGCTTATCTCTGTGGGCTATTTCCTTGTATTCTATCATAAGGAAACTAGTCTTTGGGGAAAAACATAGAAATTACACTAGAGCAATTAGACAGCTCAATAAAATAAAAAAGGAATTTAATTTAATCAACTGAACAAAGAGAACAATCACATTAAACATAGTACCAGTGCACAATGTATGGCCTATTATTCCAAAAACTGCAAACCTCAGATGCAGCACAAGGGACTCTCCGCTTAAGGTACTTTCAGTAGCCTAGAAGAAGTGTGCAAGAAACATTTCTGGGTGATTTCTATTTTTACCTCATATTTCTGCTTTACCTTCTTCATGACTTCCCTTACAGCTCACTATCTGACTAGTAACAAAATAGCTTCAAGTCTCATACTTCCAAAATGTACCATTAACATGCTAATCTTCAGAACTCTTCTTCTTCCTGCTTTTCCCTTAATTCATTCATTGCCTCTACTGTCTCCATGGCAGCTCTATGGGTTTCACCCCAGCAGATAAACCTTTTCTCCATGGACCTGACTTTGGGCAGCATATAGTTATCTTGTGTGTGAGTGAAAATCCCAAACCTAATTTTCAAAACTCACCTGTCTGTTTCCCATTAGTCCTTGATCCTCATTCTCATCTATTTCCAGTTACAAGTCTTGAAATTATCCAGAGCTGAACATATCCCAAGCTGAGCTTTATTTTTTATTCCCTCTCCCCTTCTGGAACATTTAATTTTAGAGTCAAGAAGACGCAACTCTTTAGGATCATGATTGAGACCTTCCCCTTTAAACCTCTAAACCAAAGGTAGGGATCATTCCATTTGAACTAGCTCTCTTTGCTCCTCCTTATACCTACACTGACACCTTTGTTCATTCAGAGCCATAAAACCTGTTGAAAGTACCGCTGTAATAAACTTTGAGTGAATCTGCCAAACTTGAGTTTCATACTTAAATTTCTGAATCTAGTATACAAATTCTAGCATCCTTTATCTGATCCTTACCTTTTTAATTTAACTTCAAGATTTGATTTTTCTAATTTGTAAAAATGTACAATAAGATATTTTAAAATATATTGTTTCACCCGCACTTAAAACTAGTTTGAGGCCTGCCTGGTGGCATAAGGATTCAAATCTCAGCACTACGAAGATATCACCAGGCACTGCAGCATGAGTTCAATCCCCAGCCAGGGAGCTGACACACATGGCACAGCTGATATTTCCTATCTCACCTACTGCTGCTCCCCTCTGCAGCGTATTTCAGTCCATCTGCCTATTTTCATCCCCATTGTGTCTCTGGTGAATCCTCTCAGCCCCAGCAACTCTAGCCTACACCCCAGTTCTTATATGCACAAATAAATAAAATAAATCTTTAAAATAAAACCCTGATTTGAAATGAACAATAAATTTTGCAATGTCTGTTTTCCTGTAAAGACTGAAATAGTTTTAGATTCAAAAGTGAACAAGGGCTATCACAATTACTATATTTTTGTACAGAGATAATTTTTTTTTTTAAGATTTATTTATTTATGGATACAGAGCTGGGTACAGGCCAGAGGTGCAGGGATGGTGAGAGGATTCACCAGAGACAGAGTAGGGAGCAGAACAGGCAGATAGATGAGGTACACTGCTGAGGCGAGCAGCAGGCGGGTCAGGAGAGGTCTGCCGCGCCATGTGGTCACCTCCGGGATAGGCGGGGATCGAACTCAATGCGGAAGTGGCTTTAGCTTCCCAGGGCAGTGCTTTAACCGGCTGCACCACCAGGGAGGGCCCAGAAACAATTTTTTAAAAACTCGTTTTAACTATATTAATTATTTGTCTCCTGAGTTTTAATTTTTTTAATGTCGTTTACTTGTAAACTATGAAAATCAGTGGTATTTTTCCAACAATATTGACTCAACAATTATAAAATTCAACAGCTACAAAAGTGTATAACGTGTGAAATAATTTACACTTCTATCTCTCCAGATAACCAGTTTCTACTCTGGGGCAATCATTTTACCATTTCTTTTGTATATTCTAGTGATAGTTCAAGCTGACCAAAGCATCTATACATTAATGTAGATAGACATATGTATATATGTGTGTGTGTATATATGTATATGTGTGTGCGTATATATATATATATGTATATATATCTCAATATCCTTTATTCTCCCCTCAAATAGAAACAACCTATGCATATTTCCTGTATCTCACCTTTTCATCTACTATATTGGGGTAGTGGCATTTCAATAATTTTTTTCTACAAGATTCTCTCTTCTTTATAAAGATGGCATAGAAATGTTTATATGAATAAAGTTCTCAGTTTGTTTGACCAGTCTGTATTGGGAACATTTAAACAGCTAGGATTTTATAGCTTTAAATAATGCTACCATAAATATCCTTGTCTGGATATTGTTGCTCAGATGTGTGAATATCTGGGAGAAAAGCTGTTAAGAGCTGAACTGCTGGATTAAGTAATAAATGCATTTTTTTTAAATAAAAAGAGTATTGGCAAATTGTATCTCATAGACAATATGCTAATTTATAGGTATATCAAAGTTATGGAACAACATTGTTTTACCAGTTTCCTGTGTTCTGACCAAGAAAATTATTGTCATATTTTGAGATAATTACATGTAAGAGTTAAAAATACCATATTGTAAATTTCATGTGCTTTCCTTTATATATAAATGAAATAAAATGTTAAATATTCTTACACTTTAAGACTTTTGTATTTTCAGTATGTGAATTGTCAGGAACTCTGTATGTTATCAACTTGTTTTTACTACTATTTTTACTCTTTTGCAATTTTTGTTACATATTTCCTCATTCCATGCATTTGCAATTCTTTCATTCTAAAATTCCTATCTCTAGCATCTCCTTAAATCTTAAATCCAAATCTTAATTCTATATGCAAGGGTCGCAATGGAGAAGAGAAACTGGTAGCAAGGATAGAGTGTAGGTAGAAGAATGGGTAAATAGAGGTCAGGTAGAGACTTACTTTTCACTGCAATACCTTTTGTATTTCTCAATTTTATGCAAAACTTATAAGGAATATAAACACATATATTATTGATTCACAAGTTGGTTGAATGTCATCTTCAGCTGAAGGCTATTTATCTTTACTGTTATTAACACTAATAAAAATTAACTCTGTGTGCATAATACATACATATTAAATGTGCAACATATATTTTTATAGAAAAATAAATATTTTTGTTTGTAGCTTGTCTTCATGGTTGGGATCTGTATTTGATTATTCTTCAAATTCTACCCACATGCCTAGCGCATTCTTTAATCAATGGAGGTACTCAAAAGCTGTTTAATTCATTTAGCAAACATCTATTGAGCTGCTGTTCTGGGAAAGTATCTTGGTAATCACTGGCAGTAGAATTTACAGTCACAATCCTTTGCCCTTAGAGTTCCCAGTTAATGACGAAAATAAACAGGGAGATAAATAACTTTAACAGATGCAATTGAGACATGCAAAGAAACAAAATGATAAACATCACATGATTATCTTCCTCAGCATTTTCCAAAGATTGAGTCAAGTAGCACCTTCTCATGATAATTTTAATTGATCAATAGTAACATTTTTATTAGATAATGATTTATTACCGAAAATATATCCCCAAAACTAATAATTTTGTGGATATTAATCTAGTGTGAGAGTGCAGCAGACATTTAATTTTAAGAAGTCAGTCACTGTAAAAAAAAAAAAAAAGATTAAGTAAATAAGGGATTAAACAGAACACAGCTACTGCAATAGTAGCGAAACAGAGATAAAAATGAAGTTTGGCAAACACTCATCTATTACACACCAAGCAGGTACATGCTACTGGTAATGCTAACCTAATCACTACACAATTTTAATGAAATATTAAATTTATTTCCTTTTTTTCCCTTGAGGGTTTACTCTGTATCAAGCATTATTTTATAAACTTTTTGATATCTCTCTAATAGTTACAGTATCCCAGAGGAAACAGCAACTCAGAGAAGTTAATTAAGTGGCACATACTAAAAATGTTTCCTTTTTTTCTTAGAAGACCTGTGGTTTAGGCCAGAGGTTTAAGGCTGCAAGACAGGAGAGGCCTGCTGTGTCTCATGTGGGTTAGCTCCGTGGCCTGGGATCATGCTCAGGACGTAGAGGTTTGAGAAGTAACCTCTACACCACCAGGGAGGCCATAAAAATATTCTTTAACTGTTATTCCTCATACCTATGAATTGTCAGTTATTGGAGGAAATGATAACTAAGGTTACTGATCTCAAGTTTTTGAGTGTGGAAAACAAGTTCTAGATGACTAAATGTCCTTGATAAATGATACAAGAAAAGGGCATTAGCAACAATTAAACCCAAGATGGATTAGGGGTAGGGAGAAAAGTAAAAAAAAAAAAAAAAACAGATACAGGAGCAAAATTTAAATTTTGCTCTGAGGAGTGAAATAGAAGTTCATTGAGCACTACACAAAAGGAATTGTGGGTAGAAGTTCCTGTGAAAGAATATGAAAAGCCAGTGAGGTTGGGCACAGAGAACTTCCCAGTTTTACAATAACAGGAGACAGCCTGTTTTTACAATCTTCCTAAGAGGAGATTGGCAGGATTTTATATTTTTGTCAATCTCAATGGTAAGAAAGAGTATCCCAGGATTCAGACTGCATTTCCCTTAATTTTTTTAAAAAAGATTTTATTTATTTCTGCATACAAGAACTGAGGTATAGGCCAGAGGTGCAGGGAGTGAGAAGATTCAGCAGAGACAGAGTGAGGAGCAGAACAGGCAGATGGATGAAGTACACTGCTGAGGGGAGCAGTGGGCAGGTCAGGAGAGGTCTGCTGCACCATGTGGGTCACCTCCAGGGCCAAGGATCAAACTCATACTGAGATGGCTTAAGCTAGCATCTTAATGGTGCATTTTAACCCAATGCATCACCAGGAAGGGTCCAGTTTTTCTTATGATGCTTAATTTTCAACATATATTTTGGGATCACTTTTGTTTTTACAACAGTTTATTTTTACATCATTTTGTACATTTTTTTTCCATCTCAATTGTAATCCCCGTGGGTTTCCCATCACCAAGTCACCTGTGTGCCATCACCATAATCCCGTGCACTTCTCTCCCCAACCGCCTGGGACCACTTTTTACTTTAAACCTTTCTATTAAAATTTGTCCTAAAAATTAGATGGAAGCAAGAGAGGAAGCCATGGAATGAGTTCCTCCAAAGGGAGAGAAATAGCAGGGCTTTGAATGGGAGTACATGCACTGTGCAGAAAGGAAACTGCTATTGTGAAGCCAGAGGAGGTGGAGGAGTTAGTGAGGGGGCCAGGATGGTGGCAAGGAGGTAGGGCCCAAGCCACCTGGCCATATGGTCCTTCGTGAACATTATAAAGAGAGTGTTTTAGCCTGGATAAGATGAAAAATCAGTCAGATTTAAAGTATACGAAGCATCGACAAGCAGTGAAGTATATGTAAAACAATTTAGGTTATCTGATAAATGTCCTGTGACTTCATTACTGGGTATTTATTTGAAAGAAAGCCTGGGGTCTTCTTGGTATGCAGAAGTTAAAAGCTAACTATCATCAAGCTATTGTTAGCCACTGCAGCATGAGCTCAGGGCTAGGGAGCTGCCCCACATGGCACAGCAGACCCCTCCTGCCTTGCTTGCTGCTCCCCTCAGCAGTGTGTTTCAGTGGATCTGCCTGTTCTGCTCCCCACTCTGTCTCTGGTGAATCCTTTCACTTGCCCCTCCCCCCACCAACCCTCACCTGTGGCCTATCCCAATTCTTATATGCATAAATAATTAATAGTAAAAAAAATATTTTTTTTTATTTTTAAAGAGGCAGTCCAACATGTGTAATGAAAAAATAGTAAAAGCATCATACAAATATACTTATTGCAGCAAGGTTTGCTACAGCGAAAAGCCACCAACAAACATATAAATGGGAAAATGGTTCTTAAAACATCTGTGCTATACATCCTATTGAACCCCAAGAAGCAATTACTTGCAGAGTAGGTTTGAAAGCATAGAAAAAACTGATAATGTTATTATCTTGAGAGCAAAGCAGGGTAATGACGGGTGATCTGCCTCGTCTTTTGGAGACAGAGATGCCTGTGGATGAAGTGAGCCGACATCCACGCTCTGGTTCAGAGGACTCCAGGGGCCTGAGTAAGGGGACGGACTTAACAAGACTAGCCAAGAGCTGGTTCCTAAGTTATGTTGCTGGCACACGAGGACTAATTTCCTTTTTATTTCTTCCCACTTTTGAAATGTTTGAAAACTTTCTAACGGCCAAAAAAAAAAAAAAAAGTTCAAAAGTAAAGTCACTAACGACGAAAATGTAACCGAAGTATAAATGTCAAAAAATCATTCCACAAGCCCTTGGCTGTTACTTCGTTGCACATTTAAGGCAGAAAAGATATATTTGTAATAAATGTTTTGATATACTAGACTGCTAGTGTTCTGAGGAATAAATGAGGTTGATGATCCTGCAAATTGTTTAGCTCAGATTTGTTTCTCTATATAAACATAGAACTTTTTCTGGAATTTGTTTTTATGACTGAAAAGATACTAAAGGGGTGGAGGGAAGGGGACTCCCTGGTGGCACAAGGGGTTAAAGCTCAGTAATATGAAGCTATCCGAAGCCACTGCCACATGAGTTCAATCCCCGACAAGGGAACTGACCCACATGGCACAGCAGACCTCTCCTGTCTCACCCACTGCCCCCCTCAGCATGTATTTCAGTGGATCTGCATGTTCTGTTCTCCACTCTGTCTCAGGTAAATAATCTCAGCCACCCTCCACCACTGTTCTTATATTCATTAATAAATATTTAAATAAAAATACTAAAGAGACCTTTCCTATCCACACATCCACTGATTCATCAACCTCCTGTTGAACAGTTGCAAAATATCTCATAACTTATTTAGGCATTCATTTATTGACCTATCTCCCTTTCATAACAATGTCATAGCGAACATCCTGCAATACATATCTGTGCACCATCCAATCATGCCGTGAGGTCAGTTCTAGAAGTGGACTTGCTGGATCAAAACAATACATTTAAAAAAATTTTTTTTCCAGGTTGCCCTATAAAGAGATTGTACCTGCATATTTTATCCCCAAACAATTATGAGACTGTCTGTTTCTTCATAACCTTGGCAAGAAAGTGCTATAAATATTTGTGCAGGTAAAAAAAAATCATTCTCTCCTTAATGCCTGAATTTGTATTCCATGCATTATTACTGAAGGCAAATAGTGAAGGTAAATGCATATTTATAATCTACTTTTATCTTTGCCACTGTGAAATACGTTTTCATGCTCATTATTTTTGTATTGAACTCTTTGTCTTTATTGATTTGTTGAACCTCTTTACATTAAGACTATTAATGTTTTGTCATGTATGTCGGCAAATATTTCCCCTCGTTTGTCATTTGTCTTTAACTTTATGTAGTTTTAAATATTTCAACCCTTGTTTTATGGTATGTAAGATTTATGGCATGCTTAGAAAAGCTTTCCTACTCCAAAATTATAAAGCCATTTTTTTCTACAGTCACTTTCACACTGTTACATTAATTTGTTTGCACTTGTGGTTATAATCCATCTGGATTTTATTATTGAGTTGGAGGTAAGGATAGCATTTTATTTCTCAATGCAAAGCCAATTGTCCTAAACTGTTTACTGAATAATTTATTATCTATATCTGGGTGGGAGTCCCCACCTCATTATTTTTCTTTTGGAAACTTTTTATTGGCTCTTTTCACACATTTCTTATTCCATATACACTTTAGAACCATTCGTTGTGTTCCAAGAAAACCCCAAAGGGACTCCATTTGGAATCAGATTAGGAGTTAGGTGAATGGAGGCATGTGTAGGTGACTAAATGTTCCATTTGGAAGCATAATGTGTCTTTCCACTTTAAAGTTCTTTAAATACACCTTATTGTTAACGCCTCTATCGGTTTTTTGCATTTATTTTTAATTCTTAGGTATTTTTTAACTAAGAGCTTGGATTTTCTTTTTTTACTGAATGATACTATCCCTGCCATTCCATTATTTTACTTAGCTATTGCTAATGTTACATTCACAAATGTCATGAATCTGCAGGCATGCCTGTGTATACGCATACAAAACAACAAATATCTTGCCGCAGGTAATGGAATGCTAAGATGTGAGAAGTATGTGAATTTTTGGATGTATTTTTAATTTTCACATGTTTCAGAAATCTATCACCCAGAAATTACATTTTTTAGATATGTGCCCAAGAGAAATCAATGCATGCATCCACCAAAAATGTATACAAGAACATTTATAGCAATTTGGTTCACAATAGTCAGAAACTGGAAATAACCAGTTTCTATTCACCCACAGAATAACTCAACAATTGTGGATTGTTTATATAATGAAATACTGCACAACAACACTAACAATAACAAAAAAACTACTGATATAGGAAACTGCACAGAAAAATAGTCTATCTATCTTTGTGAAGTCCAGGAACAGGCAAAACTAGCCTCATAATAGAAATCAGGATCATGGTTCCTTTCAGGAGACTGGGTATTATCTAGAAAGGTGGTCTAGTTAACCATGGGTGTGATGGAATCTTTTGACTCTAAACTTAAGTGGTAATAATACCAGTATACAAGTGTGTAAAAAATAACAAGCTGTGCACTTATGAATGTTCTGTTCATTTAATATAAATTTCTAAAAAAACAGTAAGCTTCTTAATAAGCTTATACATATCAAATCACTAAAATAAATACTAAAATGAAAAAGGAACATTTTTTTAAACTAAAATATCAAACAAAAGCAAAAACAAATTTCAAAAAAGAAGGTAATTGTGTGACCCATCTCAAAATTCTACCTATTGCTGTAGGACTCATCTCAAACATTGATGCTTTTGTCTCCTTTACCAGGAAAGCCCTCAAATTTAACTCAACCTTTTCCCAGAGGCTCTTACATTCTTACCTTCCACTTTCTATGTGCCCTATATTTCTTTCCATGACATCACCAGCTCCTGTCCCCCAAATTAAAAATGATGGTCTACCATCTTCAAACAACTAGCAACAACAAATACTGGTGAGGGTGTGGAGAAAATGGAACTCTCGTGTACTGCTGGTGGGAATTGCAAACTAGTACAACTACTTTGGAAAACTGTGTGGAGGTTTCTCAAACTGCTAAAAATGGAGCTTCCATATGACCCAGAAATCCCACTCCTAGGTATCTACCCAAAAGACACAAAAACACTGATTCAAATTCAAAAAGACTCCTGCATTCCCGTGTTTATTGCTGCTTTACTTAAAATAAGAAAGACATGGAAATAACCCAACTGTCCAAAAATAGATGACTGTATTAAAAATGTGTTACATATACAAAATAGAATATTACTTAGCAATCAAAAAGATAAATGCGTGACTTTCGCAGCAACATGGATGGAGCTGGAAGGGATCACGCTTAGTGAAATAAGCCAGAAAGAAAAGGGAAAATACTGGATGGTATCACTCATAGCAGGAGTCTAAAGGACCAGGGAAGAAAATGATAATAATAATGAACAACTATACAACAGAGGCATTTTATGGGATTGGAGTGGGGGATGGGGTCAAAAATGTGCATGGGACTATGGTGATGGCACATGGGTGATCTGGTAATGGGAAGCCCATGGGGATTACAACTGAGATGACCAAAAGGCACAAAATGATGTAAAAATAAACCATTATAATTAAAAAAATGACAGTGTTATATTTTATGCCCTACGGTAACCGAGCATCATCTTATATAAGCCTCTTTTCCTCTTTTTTACTACACTCATCTTCAAATGGACTACAAGAAAAGCCATCTATTAGAATCCTCCCTACCCAATCTCTGCCTTTAGTATACTTATTTTCTAGAATAGTGGTTGGTTTTTAATAGTTATTTTAATTGTTTGTGCATACGAGAACTGGGATGCAGGCCAGAGGTATAGGGGTGAGAGGGCTCACCATAGACAGACAGGAAGCAGAACAGGTAAGTTTACTGAAATACACTGCTGAGGGGAGCAGCGGGTAAGACAGAAGAAGTCTGCTGCACCATGTGTGTAACCTCCCTGGGCTGGGATGGAACTTATGCCACGGTGGCTGCATATAGCTTGATAGAAATGAGACTTTAACCCTTGCACCACCAGGAAGGCCCTAGAACAGTGATTCTGACAATGAGAGAAATGTTCTATAGCTGCATCATCCAGTGTGGTAGCCTTTTGCTCCAAGTACTGGTCACATGAAATATGGCCAACTTGGTTGAAAAATTCAATTTTTAATTTCATTTTAATTAATTTAAATTTCAATAACTCTATGTGCTAGCTGCCAATGCGTTGAAAACTGAAGTTCTTACAGATGGTTAGACTTTACACATTCCCTGAGTATAGGCCTGGGTTGTTTCTAACCACTACTAATTCAGATGTTTCTCCTATTAGACATTAAAATTCATTTTCTACAGTGAATTTCTCAAGATGGTTTTGTTCTTTTAATAGAGCCTAAATATCCAGTAGGAGCACATTCTAATGCAAAAGTTTTTCCCAACACTGACTATAATTGCTAGATTATTTTTAAGTGGTCTGACCTTTCTAAAAGCTTGCTAAAAGGTCTCCACTTTCTATTTACTTATCACCTTCATTTGAAATGCACTTTACTGAGCCTCCAACCCAAAAAATAGACTATAAGTGACTGAAACCAGGTTGCATTGTCTGCAACCTGTACATATACACAGATCAGCAACAACTATAAATAACCCTGGGATGTACTCAAAATTTGGATAAATCTTCCATGGCAAACTGTTAGAATACAGTCATACAACTATTAGAATGATTCAGATTTTTAACAACATAGAAGATAATTATTTCAAATTATAATATGAAATTGGCAGATATACAATACTAAACACCCCAATTCTAATTTATTTATTTATTTATTTATTTTTTTTTTAAAGATTTATTT
>NW_004567115.1:36766063-36793176 GCF_000260355.1 Condylura cristata | reverse complement strand
GGGAGCAGCGGGTGGGCCAGGAGAGGTCTGCCACGCCATGTGGTCACCTCCAGGGCAGGCGGGAATCGAACTCATACGGAAGCGGCTTTAGATTCTCAGTGCTGTGCTTTAACCAGCTGCGCCACCAGGGAGGGCCTCTAATTTATTTTTAATGTAAAAATATGTCTATATTTATAGAGGAGCAATCAGAAAGGAAATATATTAAGATGTTAACAGCAGTGTTTCATCTCCAGGAGGTAAAACTTGATATAATCGAACCAAATTTTCTATATTTACTGCTACGAACATGCTTTACAAATGAAAACAGCATCTTTAAATGCAGCAGGGTATTTCTCGCTAGATAGTCTTTAAATTCTGAATTAGTAATTGTGTTCTGCAAAATCCGTAGCCACATCAGGCAAACAGGAAAGCTCAAAGTTAGTTTTTAATTACTCAGAACTGGGCCATTTTGTAAAATGTCAGTGGGCAATTTTTCTAAATATTGAGCACAACTGAAAAACTATGTAGATTTAGCATACGGCAAAACTACAATCAAAACAAACAACTAATAAAAGAAGTAATTACCTAAATGCTTTGATAACTTTTATAAATCAAGAAAACCAAATGATACAAATATATACAAAATATAAATGCAAAATTCAAAATAGTTTAAAAGATATTAAAGATAGTCTCTCTCTCTCTTTTTTTTTAACTAGGTGACAGGTTCACAGATATTTTATTATTCTTTGGTCTCCCTGTGTGGATTCATTATGTGTACTCAGTAAGTCCTCACTCAATGTTGTCAGTAGATTTTTGGAAACTGACTTGAAGCAAAACAACATGTAAGGAAACAGGTCCTCAAACAGTGTCGTTTTGTTCAAGGTCAGCAGGAGAATCTTTTTTTCAATGATGAAAGAAATAACCCTACTTAAGCACCTGCCATTTTGATAGGTTGATAGATATTTGTTCTATTTGTTGTTATTGATATATCCACATTTATGCATTCCTATCTATGTTTATAAACATACATATATCCTCTGTGTATATTTCCTCCAAACTCAATGCATTAAAAATGTTTCGATTACATTATAAACAAGGACACAATAATAGGTAATAGATATGTTAGTATTTCTGTGGAGAATTATGTCATAGATAGATAGATAGATAGATAGATAGATAGATAGATAGATAGATAGATAGATAGATAGATAGATAGTATTAAAGGTACATTTTAGAGCAAATGTTTCTTAATCTAGGAAATCTACTCCAAAGGCATAACTGAACATGTACTGTATAAAATTGCATTTATAAGGATATTTAGTGTAACAGCATGCTTTATATTGAAAATCAGAGAAGGAATTATAGGTAAGGCAAGTCAAACAAATAAAGCACTTTACTTTCGAATACATAGGAAGCCATGATGACAAAATAAGGAGTGGGGAGGAGAGTAGGAAAGGGGGAAGGGCAGGGAAAGAATCCATGATACATACTTTGTGGAAAAATGTGCTATAGCTTCATCTGTTAAAAATAAACAGATTAGGGCCCTCCCTGGTGGCGCAGCGGGTTAAAGCACTGCACTGAGAAGTTAAAGCCACTTCCGCATGAGTTAGATCCCCGCCTGCCCCGGAGGTGACCACATGGCGTGGCAGACCTCTCCTGACCCACCCGCTGCTCCCCTCAGCAGTGTACCTCGTCGATCTGCCTGCTCTGCTCCCCACTCTGTCTCTGATGAAGCCTCTCACCGCCCCTGAGCCTCTGGCCTGTACCCCAGTTCTGTATGTACAAATAAATAAATCTTTAAAAAAAAAATAAACAGATTAATGTTTGTATACGTATAGAATCTCAATTGGTATTTGGTTGGGTGGAAGAATAGATTCAGGGAAGTGTATCATCCAAAAATATAAATTTTAAAGTCCCCATATAGCCTTACAATTTAGTCATCAAAGCAAATTAAGTGCATTTTATAATTATACATAGGATGATTATAGTTACACAAATTAAAACCCTAACAGAGGAAAAGGAATAGCAAGAAATTCTCTAAACCAAATTTACTATAGTTGTGTTTGGGTGATGGGGCTCAAAGGGGGTAATTGATATTTCTCCATTTTTGTAATGACACCTCAAAGACATTAAACAGCCTTTCGATCGTTTTCATAAGCTGTCATGAGTTGTTCCTGATAAAGTCGTAAGGAGATACAATATTAATTTCTTCCTTCTGTGTAAAGAAACTCTCTCAGGACAATAACAAATATTGGTGAATTAACCAAAAGATAACTCCTCCACTTACTGGAACTATAAAATTCTGTCCCAAACCCTCTGGTAGGCAATAGATGCCAACCTCTTCAACAAATCGCTTTCTTCCTGAGGGCTGGATGGGGAAGGAGGAAGAGTTAGAATTGTCCTTTAGAAATACCTAGAACTGGCTAGTTTATAACACTGTCCTCCCCCAAAGACTACATAAAGTTACTTGCCTTTGCAGATTCTATTCCGCAGTTTAAATGTGTACTTGTATCTGAGTGACACAAGAAGAGAATACGTGGTAAACCCAATGTGGCAAACCAGGAAGCTACACAGATATTCACTGGGATTCTTTCAAAAAATTTCTATAGGTAAAATTTTATTTTCCAAAGTGAAAATCTGAGGTAAGTTTCCTAACCATAGCCAGTTCCTAAATCAGAAGCTTATCTGGGATACTGGGATGTAGTTGGGTGACAAGAATGTTAGTCTTTGGTTGGTTGGGGAGATCGTGCTCTTGTGTAAAAGACCTCACTAATCTTTGCCATCATTTTTCTTTTAATACATTTTTATCACCAGTGTATTTATGAACCATCTGAGAAAACATGTCATATATTAATATTACCATAAATGTAGTGCCTTTGAACAACACACATTTCTTGTATCTAATTGAGTTCTCTGCAAGGCTACAATCAAGGTGTCTGCCAGGGCTGAGTAATCTTCTAAAATCTTTACTGAGGAAGATCTACGTCCCAGACTCTGTGGTGGTGGGAGCATTCAGGTCCTTGCCAGCTCTTGGATTGAGGCTGCCCAAGCTTCCTTTGGGCAATCCTAAAGGCCAGCAAGACACAGAGTCTCTCCTAAAGATAACATTATACCCTTAATGTGAGTTAAGCATCTTGTCACCTTGGTTGTATTCTACATGTTAGAAGCAAGTCACAGGTCCTGCCCACCTTTATGGGGAGGGGATTACACAGACATGAGCACCAGCAGACATGGTGTTGAGGCTGCTGCAGAGACTGTCCACCCCTCACTTGAAAAAAGGAAGTAGAGGGCTCCCCCTGGTGGTGCATCAGGTTAAAGCACCGCCTTATGAAGCTCTCCAAAGCCACTGCCCAAGAGTTCCATCCCCCATCAGGGAGCTGACCCACATGGTGTGACAGATCTCTTCTGTTCCCCTCAGCAGTGTACTTTGCCAATCTGCCTGTTCTGCTCCCTACTCTGTCTCTGGTGAATCTTCTCACCCAGCATACCTCTGGCCTGTACTCCACTTCTATAAGCATAAATAAATAAATCTTTAAAAAATAAAATAAAAGGAAGTAGGGCCTCCCTGGTGACTCAAGAGGTTAAGTCTCAGCATTATGAAATTATCAGCAGCCACTACAGCATGAGTTCAATCCCCAGCCAAGGAGCTGACCCACATGGTGCAGCAGAGCTCTCCTGTCTTGACAGCTACTCCCCTCAGCAGTGTATTTCAGTAGATCTGCCTGTTCTGCTCCCACTGTTTCTAGAGAATCCACTCACCACCACCACCACCACCCCTACACACACACACCTCTGGCCTACATTCCAACTCTTATATGCATAAATAAATAAACCAAATCTTAAAAAAAAAAAAAGAATTTTTGAAAGAATATTAAGGCATTCTTCCTAAGCCTTAGATCATTTCCGCTCAATGTCATCATCCCTGAGACCCTAGTATTTCCCATTTTATATAGTTGAAGCCAAGTGTCCCTGGAGGATCTCTGCACCCCCCCTTTGACCATTTGTTTCTAGTTTATATCTCTAAAAAGGGACAATAAATATTTAAGAGCATCATTTTCCCTATCTTATACAAATTTTATGTTTATGTAATCATCACAATGCCAACTTAAAAACTTTAGAAACTGGTAAAAATAATTTGGAAAGTTTTGTGGAATTTTACATCATTTTCGATAGGCATGTTTTATAGTGAGAGCTGTAGTGCATACATAGCATTATTTTCTTTATTAAATAACTTATCGAATCATTTCTCTTCTCTTTATCCAACAATAGGCTCCATAGCCAATGTCTTCATTTCAAAAACATCCTATTTTTTTCATTCCTTCCTAAAAGTGTAAATATTGTCTTGTGATATCCACTGATACCAGCATCAATACCAATAGAATCCCCCAAACTCCCCTCAAATCACTACTTAGGATTTGTAAGTGTTCCATATTCTGAATAAACAGACAACCATGAATAACCAGGGTCTTGCAAAAACTACAGATATTTTGTGTAAATCCGTTCCTAAGGAAAAAAGATAGAACCAAACCAAACTTTCCTGAGGGAAACTTTTCCCATTATCAGTCTGTTTCTAATTCTCAAAATCCTTAATATTATCCAGAACACTTCCTTTGCAAGTACACTCATGAGATTTTAACTCTAAAAAAGGCCCAACCAGAGAAGGGGATGGAAACCGTCTATTACCAGTCAACAGTTGGTATCCATCAAACCAGGGTCCGTAAAGTTTTCCTGTTCATGGTGTCAGTGTTTTCAGGGACCAGGAGATTCTGCAATGGACCTTAACTATCATTTACAAATCTGTTTAGCACCAAGAACTTTGGAGTTATTGACTCATCAGTATTTTCTAACAACCCAACAAGGTAGTTATCATTATTCCTTATTTTAAGGATGAGGCCACTGAATTACAGTAAGTGATGCAAGAGCTTACAATCAGTAATGTAGATGGTACAATACACTTGGGAACCAGCAACCAGGCAATCTAGTCTTATATTCTTCTGCAGGTGGGGGATGGGGGAATTCCCTAGCCCTCTACCCTAAGAAGAAAAATGGAACATAAAAATGTGGAGTGTGTGGTCCTGCTAAGTGCCTAATGTCCCAGACTGGTTTCCTCCTTTAAGTGAAGAAAGTGAATCTTGGCTTTGCTCATCACACATACATGCCCACACTTAGACTCAAAATCGGATGCAGCTTTTCTTGCATTGAAAGTATTTATCCTCCTCCCTTCCTTGCTCCTTTCTCCCTTATGTTCTAGAAGGAAAAGGATTTGTCAAAAACCGGAGTGGAATTATGAGACCTTGAGAAAACTACTTTTACCAAAGACTGGTTATACTGAAATCTGTTTTTTTTTTTTTTTTTCCACTTTGGTCTGGAGCTGGATAAAGTTTTTTTTTTTTTTCATTCAGCTTTTCTTTTCCTTTTCCCACCCACTTCCCCCAAGCAATATGCACATCATTCCATCTCCTTGGAATGAAGACATCATTTCCATCAATTTTGCTTCAGGACACTTGCGCCAGTTCTAATCCAGGTGTAAATAGCAGGTGTCAGTGCCCCAGGCCCTCCTTATCTCAGCTTCCCAGTAGAAGCTTATTTCTCAAGAATATCCTTCGGTTGCACTCTAGCAATAGACCTCTCCTCCTTAAAGACCCTCAAGTCTATACAGAGGTGAAAAATACGGAGACCAATTTTTTTTTTTTTTTTGGTTGTTTGAATGACCTCAAATAAAAATATTGACTCCTATTTCTCTTGGGACATGATAGGGAGGTCTGGCTGCAATGGATGCTTTATGTCCCAGCTTACAACATTTTCTTGGAGTAAAAGTCTCAAGAGTTCACCCTTGTGAGTGCTACCCTGCTTCACTCAAGTCCTCCTTAAACCTGTAGGATTCTAATTCACTGGTCTAATCTGCACTACTCAGCAAGTTCTGTGGATAAGCATCATCAGCCTCAGTGGGACTTTGACAAGTGTGGAATTTCAGGCATCTGCTCCTGTTTAATCAGTTTGTGCTTTCACAAGCATTCACACCACATGATTCCATTACCTATGCATGGTTGCCAGGCCCTGATCACTTCCTGTCTCACCTTCACTTATCATCTCCCAACACGAACAGTTATATACCAGCAACACTGAATTCATTATAGTTTTTCTGACCAACACCTTACTTCCTTGACTCTCTGGTGCTGTTCTTTTCACCCAGAGACCGTTTCCAAGTCACCATAACTGAAACTCATTGGTTATGCAGGTGCTTAGATGCCACTTACTCCTCTCAAGATTTTCAGCAACACATCCCATCCCCAAATCTAGGGAGGCAAGGTATTGCACCTCTGTGATTTTTTGTGTGATTATCTAGATGGAGAAGTTCTTTTGAGCTTGGTGAATGGCTCTATTCATTATTTTAGCATTAGGTCTGTGGCAGACCTTTTCGATGTCCAGTTATTGGAGACTATGAAAGTAACTTTGGTAAAAGGGTTTTTGTAGTATAATGCCATGACAGCACCCCAAATTACCCGGTGGGCACTAAGTTTCATGACAGTGGTTCTTATAAGCAACACAGGGGAGGAAGAGGGGAGAGTCGTATGATGATAGAGGTAGAGACCAGAGGGATGCGGCAGAGGTGAGGAGCTTCTGGCACCATCAGCAGCTAGGAGGCACAAGGGCAGAGTCTTTCCAAGACCCCTCAAAAGGAGCACGGGCCACAACACCTTGATTTCAGATATCTGACCTCAAACGTCAGAAAGTAAATGTCTGGTTTTTGGTTTGTTTGCTTTTTAGCTATTGTACTTTCTACAACAGCGCAGTCCTAGGAAATAAGGAAGTGGCTGCCATGCCATGCCACAATGTTCTAATTGCACAGTTGCTGCCAATACTGAGTACCTACTTGCCACCAGTCTTTTTTTTTTTTCCCCCTCAGGTGTTTTTCAGATGCTTTTACAGTTAAGGGTAAGGATGGGTAGAAAGGTGGTCTAGGAACAGACTAAGTTGATATACAACACAGACCAGAAAGGACTCAGAGGATGTGCATTTTGTGCATGCTTATTTATTTAAAGGATTTCAGGGCCTCCCTGGTGGCATAAGAGTTGAGATGTGGCACCATGGAACTATCACAGTCATTGCAGCACAAGTTCTATCCCCAGCTAGAGAGCTGGCCCACATGGTGCAGCAGACCTCTCCTGTCTTACCCGCTGCTCCCTCAGCAGTGTATTTCAGTAGATCCGCCTGTTCTGCTCCCCACTCTGTCTCTGGTGAATCCTCTTATCACGCCCTCTGGCCTGTACCCCAGTTCTTGTATGGATAAATAAATACATCTTAAAAAAACAATAAGTAAAGGAGTTCAGAGGAAGCTTAAAAATCATATGGGCAAAATGATCCAACTGTGGTAATTGGTCACCTTTCCTCATTACTTAGCCAATCTGCTCAAGGGCTAACAAGTCTTTAAAGCAATGATACAGCTAATAAAAAAGAGGAACATGAAGAGCAGAGAAGGGTCAAAATATAAAAGTTAAAGAACTCAGAACCTAACTGAACACAATTTCAAAGTACAGGGCTAATTAACTTCCTTTATATTCTTTGTAACTTTCCATACTCACACTTATCAGATATGGGAGTCAACAAGTCATGCGTATTTAAATTCAATAATTCTGGTCTTTCCTCCTTGAAATAATTAACTATCAAATTGAATACTTTCTTAAGAATAACACACATGGGCAGTGGTGTATTAATAAATGCTGAACAACTTGTGGGAACAAGGACTCCTGATTTGTTCTATTCACTGATTTCCATGACATGAAGACATCTCCAAGGCTGCTGTCATGGTGTTGAGTGAGGTGTCAATTGGCTGGCACAATTCCTGAGCCATTGGCTCTTGCAGGCCCTTAGCATGGAAATGAGTAGGGGAAACTGATGCCAAAAAAAAAAGTATCATCAGCGGTTCAGATTAGATAAATCTACTGAAGTGCAGAGAAATAGCAGGACTGGAAGAGGCAGAGTAAGACTTTGAATAATATAAGCAAATGAGTAATATACAATGTAGCATCTCTAAAGTGATCCTAGTCCCCTAACACAGTATCTCTCCATCTACCTACAGATAACCAGACAAATGTATGAAGCTGCTTTGTTTCTGTATGATCAGTTAAGGGACATTTTCCTGGAAATATTTTAGCCAAAATGTGGAAATAACCTAAGTGCCCATATACAAATGAGTGAACCAAGAAGATGTGGTATATATAGATAATGGAATATTATTCAGCTATCAAAAAGGCAAACTATTACCATTTGCAGCAACATGGCTAGCCCTGGAAGGGATTATGCTCAGCACAATTAGTCAGAAGGAAAAAGGCATTATAGAACTGAGGCTACCTCTAGAGGGGGAGAAGAGGGGCGAGAAAAGAGGCACAATGACCTGCAAGGATAGACTTTGGGTAGTTTTGGTGATGGGTGTGGTATAGTAATAACTCCTGAAGGGAAAGATCCTATACCTTTAAAACACACGTAACTATGTTATCCAATGTTTCCTCAACTGTAAAAAAAATAATGCAAGCATATTTTCAGAGCAAATTCACATTTAGTCCCTGAACTAAAATTTACTCCTTTTTGAAGTTCCGAATCTCCACATCAGTACATGAATAGCTTTTAGTTTCAGAAATTTCACATGGCAAAAAATGAGAGGCCAAGAGGTTGCAACAAGGATTCTTAGCCATTCACACCCACCCCTTCCCTCAAACAGAAAATCCTCTGATATGTGCTAAGTACCTAAAACAAGAAAAACCTGAACAGTGTAATCTTTAGCTGACTAGAGTGTTGATTAGAATGAACACAAAGCTCATTAAAATAATCATTTAGAAAACAAAAACTTAGTCACATAAAGTTTCAATCTATTTTTTAATTAAGTTTATTATATAAATATATTTGGGGGGGGGGGAAAGTTATACTAAGTTTCCATCAGATGCTCCCTGTAAGAAATGTGAATGTCACATTCCCATTTTACTAGGCTTCAACTTCCTCCACCTTCCCCTCCAGTACACCTCCATTCCCTGTGAATTTCTTCAGGGAGATAAAAACTGTGCTGGTGGAAAGAATAAATAGCTTGGGTTTCCAAAAGTCTGTGTCACATTAGCAGTAATTCTGAGCATACTGGTTCTATTTCTGTTTAGGTAAAATAAAAGCATCTGCTTCATAGAGTTAGAAGAATTAGATGAGGTACTACTTATAAGGCATTTGGAGTCTTACCATGCAGATAAATGGAATAGAGGAAACCTATTTTAATTTAACCCAACACCCCTTTTTACCAATCTGCTGAGACAGGGAGTAAAAGAAATAGCCAGTCAGCAGATGAGTTCCCTCAAGTCCGTGTTTGAACAGGAGACTAAGTCATCGGATGAAGAGTCCTGCCCACCACACTGACCAGGAGGCATCATGAAAGACAGAAAGCCTTAGATCCTACTAAGGATTACCTCACAATTTCCTTAAGAAGACCAGGAGCCCACATGTGCTGTTGGAACCTGTCTGTCTTCACCTGGATGGAGCCCAACCCAGAACAGGCTATGACTTGTTCTCCTCCTCCTGCTTCATGGAGTTAGCCTCCAAATATCCCCTCCTAACTCCCTGAGGTCAGACAAAATTCTCCTTTCCCACAGTGGCTCCCTCATGAGTGAGTAAGGCCTGCCCTGATTCAGTTACATCTAGAACTCTGTGGTGAATTCTTGCCCCAGAGGGCAAAAGGACTTTTTCCAATCCCCAACACTATCAGTCATTCTATTCCCAAAGAGAACTGATTACAGTTCTGATTTACACGGGTAAATTTCGTAATCCACATGTGGTCCCCTTTGGGGAAAATATCCCATTCTCTTGCACACCTTGAAATATTTCAAGAAGCAATTAAAATGTAGTCTAGTCTACAACATCTTTTTCCATTCCCTATTTATGTGTTTTTTAACTTTAGCATGAAGGTGTTTTATTACATTAAATGTGTGAAATCAAAGCTTCAAATCACTTACTTCCCCATTTCCCCAGAATTCTTGATCTCTCCTCTGCCTATTTCTTTTTCTTCTTCATACACTATCACCAAAATTAACTGCAGAGCGTTCCCTTAGCTTTCCTTCATTTAGTACCAGGCAGAGTATTTCAGGCCAACTTTTCTCAACTGAAAGCATAGACAGATAAGAGCTGTTGGCCCTTCCCCAGTGCTCCCCGCAATTCTTGAATCTGAAATCTGTAAATTGTTCAGTTAAAAAGAATCTCAGTCTGACTTCCCTACAGACTTGTAGAGAACTATCATCAAGTCATAACTACATATAGAATTTTTTAGTGGTTTTTCCCCCAAAGGTACACTTAAATAAAAAAATGTTTCAGTGGTACGGCCTCCCTGGTAGAGAAATGGTTAATTTTCAGCACTATGAAACCAGGGAGCTGATCCACAAGGCACAGCAGACCTCTCCTGACCTTCCCACTGCTCCCCTCATAAGTGTATTTCAATATATCTGCCTGTTCAGCTCTTTACTCTGTCTCTGGTGAATACACTCACCACCACGACCACCCCCACCTCAGACCTATACCCTAGTTTTTACATGCATAAATAAATAAGACAAATATTTAAAAAAACTAGTTTTGCTGGTAGAAATATCTCTCCAGTGTGGTGAGATAGTCCCAAGGGTCCCAAATCACTGGAAGATCCTTCCAGATGACAAGGACTTTGTGCCTGCAAGCAACTTTAACTTACGCCTTACGTCACCAACTTATTTTTCCTTAATTGTAATTTTTACTGTGCTGACTTGATCTACAGTCTTATACGATTTACAGGTATAGGGTCACACATTTTCAAATGTGTCACCCCACCACAACCACCATCCAAATCTCCAACCAAATGCCATGGTCCTGATTCCCGTTCCATCTTTATTCTTGTAATGGTTTAATTATTTTTAAGATGTATTTATTTATGCATGCAGAACTAGGGCACAGGCCAGAGGTGTGGGGGGTGAGAGGATTCACCAGAGACAGAGTGGGGAGCAGTGGGGGGGGTCAGGAGAGGTCTGCCATGCCCTATGGGTCAGCTCTCTAAAGGGGGATCAAACTCGTGCTGCAGTGGCTTCTGAGAGCTTCATAGTGCTTCAACCCGTTGCACCACCAGGGAAAGCTCCGGTTTAATTTTCTGTGCCCTTGGTTTTGTTTCTCTGTATTCCTGAAGTGAATTATCCATTGTTGTCTTTGTCCTTCTGATTCTAGCATAATCTGCTCCTGTTCCATGCATGTTGTCTCAAATGATGAGACTGTACTTTTTCTTTTAAATATAACTGAGTAATATTCCATTGTGTATTACACCACATCTCCCTGACCCACTCATCTATATCAGGGCATTCAAACTGTTGTCCTAGTTTGGCTATTGTAAATAGTGTCATCACAGAACATAAGCGAGCATGTGTCCCTTTCAATTTATATCCTTGCATTTTTGGATGTGACCCAGAAATTGCTAGTTCGTATGGTAGACCTATTTTTAATGTTTTGAGAAAACTCCACACTATTTTCCATTAGGGCTGGACCCCTGGACATCCCCTCCCAGTACACACAGACCCCATTTTCTCCATAGCCTCACCAGCACCTAACAGCAAGCGTGGTAGCTCCAGATCACAAGAACAGCATGTGCTGACCACTGAGGGGAAGTCTACACAGTCTGTTAGCTCACAGTGGGCCTCCCCAGGACTATCACCACATCTTAACATCTTAACACTAAACATTTGCAAGCCACACTGACTAAACCAGTTTTCTGTCCCTTGGCTCCACCCTCACTTTCTTAATCTTGACTGAATAGTGTAATCACCCAGGGGGCTTCAGAAAAGCAATGCCTGGATTCTAACCCCAGAGATTTTAATATAATTAGTGTGAGAAGAGGGGTGTCCTGGGTATTAAAAACTCCTGAGGAGAATTTAGACCAGACAAAATGTGCAAGCCTGCTGCTGTACATGGACAACTATTTTCATACCAACATGTTTGTTATGGACTGAATTGCCATCCCCTACCCCAGAAAAGACAGACGTCTTAATTTGCTGCTGTACCTCACAGGTGATCTTATTGGAAAATAGTATGAAGTAAAAATGAAGCCATACTATCTTGTGGACCCCAAGTCCAGCAACTGGTGACCTGTATTAAAAACAGGTGTCATGTAGGCCCTCCCTGGTGGCGCAGCGGGTTAAAGCACAGCACTAAAGAGAAAGCCATACAGGGGTAGTGCCGAGTGAAGATAAAGGCAGAGAAATACCAAAGATTGCCAGTAAATCATAGAAGCTGAAAGTCCTCAGTGGAGACCAACTCTACTGACACTTTGATTTAGGACCATCCTTTCACTAGAATATTCTTTATTCACCTTTGAGTTTTGACACAGGTACATCTCCCTTCTAAGACTTTGACACTCTTACCATCATCCACCTAGTCCTATAATTTACCAGAATTTATTTATTTATTTATTTATTTTTTTGCATATAAGAACTGGGGTGCAGGCCAGAGGAGCTGTGATTGAGAGGATTCACTAGAGACAGAGTAGGGAGAACAGGCAGATAGACTGAGATACACTGCTGAGGGGAGAAGCTGGCACACAGGAGAGGCCTGCTGCGCCATATGGGTTAGCTCCCTTGCTGTGGTTCGAACTTAGGCCATACTGGGGACAGAGCTGAGACTCAACCTCTAGGCCACTAGGGAAGCCTCAGACTATCGCTTTTTTTCTCTTTCAATATGTAATTGAAAACTTAAGTCCTGCACACAGTTTAGCATCAGACAAAAGGATGAACAAGCACAGTCTCTACTCTGGCAGGGTTCAATCTAGCAGGGAAGGTAACTAAGTAACTACCCAAATAAATACAACTCTTTGCATCAAAAGAAGCTATGATTGATGCAACCATGTCCCAGGATTCACTTTTCTTAAGGATATCAAAGCAAGACTTCTTTTAAGGGTAACACCAAAGTGTGAAATGATTCAGAATAAGTATAAGGGGAAAAAAAAAAAAAAGATGCTAAGGACCCAACCTGGTGGAGCAATGAGTTAGATACAGCACTGCAAGCTGGCAGCAGCTGCTTCAGTGAGTTCCATCCCCAGCGATCCACATGGCACAGCAGACCTCTTCTTAATTGCCAGCTGCTCCCCTCAGCAGTGTACTTCGTCCATCTGCCTGTTCTGCTCCCCATTGTCTCTGGTGAAGCCTCTCACCCACTACACCTCTGGCCTGTACCCCAGTACTGTATGCATGAATAAATAACTCTTTAAAAAAGATGCTTCAGGGCCCTCCCTGGCGGCACAGTGGGTTAAAGCACAGCACTAAGAAGCTTAAGCCACTTGCACATGAGTTCGATCCCTGCCTGCCCGGAGATCCACATGGTGGCAGACATCTCCTGAGAGGCTCACTGCTCCCCTCAGCAGTGTACTTCCTCACTCTGCCTGTTCTGCTCCCCACTCTGTCTCTGGTGAATCCTCTCACCCTCCGCATTTCTGGCCTCTACCCCAGCTCTATATGAATAAATAAATCTTTAAAAAAAAAAATGCTTCAACTGAGACCCTTTCCACCAAGTCAAATCCAAATAATCCCTTGTAAACCCAGCTCTTCCTAGTGCAAGGACCCAGGCTTCACCCAGCACCCTTTCTGTTGTGTTCCATCCTACAGCAGCCCACTGAGAGGGGGAAATCAAGGGCAGCCATGTCCTGGGACTTGAACTCCTGAGCATCATGCTGTGGCTTTGACAGAGGGGATGAAGCTAAAATGGGATGACAGCGCAGCAGCCTCTTCCTTCCCCTGCCCAGAGGCACTCACCTCTAGAGATTTGTCTCTGCACCTTCTGTCCAATCAGTTGACACAGACTGGTGAAGTGGAAAAGACTGTTTCTAGGGCAGGAGACACGGACCCCAGGGCCTGCCCAGCACAGTGCAGCCTGGGCTCCATCAGCGGCCAGGAGCCCATGCAGGGCCACACCCTCACCTGCCTTCCACCTTTCTGCTCTCACAATCCCTGTGTGGTCCCTTCTGGCCCCAGCCCATGAAGTGGTTTTTCTGTAAAGTATCATGGTTTTCTACATTCAAGTGGCCATTTCGGACGACACATGAAAGACAGTGAACTGGATTTGCAAAGGCTTTGTGGCTAGAAGGAGGCATTGGGCATGTTTATTTAGGTCGGTGGATTAGGTAAAGTACTTTCTAAGATTTAAAAACCTGATCCTTACAGAAATGGAGATGGATATCTGTCAATCAATGATTTTGCTCAACACAGCAACCAGTGAGGGAACAAGTCTGGAAGGACGCTGGTTACTTACTGGCGTTTATACAAAATGCTAAAACAAGATTGCTTACCTACAAAACTGGCTAATACTGTACTGAGCAGTAAAACCAAAACATTTAGGGATTTTCTTATACCAGATAACTCTTCAAGTTCACATGTAACTTTATGGTAAATACCAAAGTCAAATACAAGTATTTCTTCCTAGAGAATTTAAATAGTGTCTTAGAGTGGCACTGAGGGGTCATGCGAGTGCTCTCTGCTTTTACATTTAGGGAAATAGTTCTCATTAGTCAAGTTGCAGAGGCAGGAAAAATTTGATGCAAGAGGGTGGAGGTTTAGAATCCCAGCAAGCATTACTAAATTCTTACATACAGACTCTCCCTCGAGCAACTGGGCGGGGACTGAGTGTCACCATCTAGTTCTTAACCTATTTCCTCCCCCAAATCTTTCTGTGATGTGGTGTGAAGATGTGCAACATTTCCTGAGCTTACTTCTTAAACCACTGCCACCAACCCTCCCCCGCCCCCACAAAAAAAATAAATCCACGTGGTTTAAAAGCTTCAGAATTCCAAATCAGTGTTCAAAGACAGTTATTTAAATTCTCTCTGGCTGGGCCCTCCCTGATGGCACAAGGGGTGAAAGCACATCACTATGAAGCTATCCACAGCCACTGCAGCATGAGTTCAATCCCCAGCCAGGAAGGTGACCCACATGGCACACTAGACCTCTCTCCTGCCACTGCTTCCCTCAGCAGTATATTTCAGTCAAATTGCCTGTTCTGTCCCCCACTGTCTCTGCTGAACCCTCTCACCCCCTTCTCCTCTGGCCTATGCCCCAGGTTTTACATGCATAACTAAATAAAATCTTAAAAATAAATAAACTCTCAGACTCCTGTGAGTCAGTAGATCAGTTTTCTTTTATTTGCCTTTTGCTTCTCCCCTTTACTCTGCCCACACAGAACAGATTGTCTGCAGTACCTACAAAGTATCTACAGGGATATGCTATGCTTCCTCCACACCCTAGAGACATTGGCTTGTACTTTTAGAAAATTTAAATAAAATTGGACCATTGCCCTCGGCAGTCATGTTTATACAATAGGTTTCTATGCAATAGGGATTAAGACAACTTGCTTTTTGCTATGATGATACAGGTTTAATACTTTACCCTGTTCCTAGATACTTAACAGCATGTGACTTAATGAAAATTAACAGACCACCAAGCCTCAGTTTCTACAGTTAAGTTTAATAAACACTTCTAGGTTGTTAAAAATATTAGGGAAAATAAAGTAAGAAAAACCTTCCACAAAGTTCCTCTACAAATATGTTGTCATCTTCTCAGCATTGTAGCCCTGAGCAAGACTATAGGAAAAAACATTTTTCAGTAGATTGTCAATGAAGAAAGCAAACAGAAGACACCATTACAATATATCCAATTTTCCTTAAGAGAAAGGAGTATGTTACTTAAAAATAATTTTAAAACATTAACATTTCCCATAATGTTAATTACCTTCCTGGGGTGGGGTGGGGGAAATTCATGCAAAATTAAGTTATTCTGCATCTGGAATGTAAGCGGTAGGAGTTTCTGACCCTGTCAGAACGTCAAGTGTCTCCACAGGCCACTGTGATATCAAGTCTAAAGCTCTGATTATGATGAATGTTCAAAAATTTTTCTAGTTAACCTAATACTCAGGTTTTATCTCTTCTCTAATTTCTCTATCTAGGTGGGTGGGGAGGGCAAAAAAATTTTTGCTTTACCTAATGTTGCATATACATTTCTGATTCTAACTCACCCAGGACCCTTCAATTATTATCAATCATGACTCAGCTCCAATGTAGCTTCTTACACTAATTTAGGTATTGAGAGTCACAAGGGCAAAGGTTTTGG
The DNA here is from genome assembly GCF_000260355.1 of Condylura cristata. Taxonomy (NCBI): domain Eukaryota; kingdom Metazoa; phylum Chordata; class Mammalia; order Eulipotyphla; family Talpidae; genus Condylura; species Condylura cristata. Next base: position 36,777,067 of record NW_004567115.1, on the reverse strand, counting down.
GGAACAGAACTGGGGTTAGGTGTTATAAATTCCATATTGGATTACTTTATATCCATTCTTCTATAAAATCATGTTTTCAACTTTCTGGTATCACACCTTAGATCTCATGCCTAGGAAGATATCGGGCCAACAGGAACAGAATAGGGAGGAGCAGGGGGCAGGCAGATGCTGAGAGAGTCTGAAATGGTGCCTCTGTTTGGGATACAAAGAGAAAACAAAGGCCTGAGTGCGCCCTGGAATGGGAGGCTAGAGAAATTATAAACGAGGGCTCCCTCTGTCATGTCATAGAAGGACACCTGACCCCACTCATAGTCCAGGAAAACTCCGACTTTGTGCATTTGCTCTCTCAGGGAGACCTTTTTTAAAGGGGGAGAAACCCAGTAGGTATACTGGGTCCCCATTACAGATCTTGTCAGTGAGATTGTATTTCTGGAAGCTTTGGGTGCCATATCCTTTCTGTTGACAGAGTCCTCACAGATGCCTAATTGCCACGCTGCTGCCTTTTCGACATCCACTTCCCAGTAGTGCCTTCCTGAAGTAAAACTCTCCACACCCAACACGGTAGCACTGAAGTCAAATCTCCCTGGGTTTCCTGATATAGCCTGCTGGATATATCTAAGACCTATGCTTCTCAGATCCTTGGATAAGACCAGCCAGGGATGAGCTGTTTTAGGATCCAAAGTTATACTTCCTGCAGGGAGAAAAAGAAATTGAGGTAAGCTAGGGGTTCACCAGTGCCAGTGCCAGAGACAGGACAGCTAACATGCAGGGATTTCCCAAAGGACGGGCACACACCTCAGGCAGATACAGGAGTCTAGGAAAACGAACCCCCTAAGCTTTGTATAAGGAAGTTGATAGCAGAGGAATTAAATCAGTTAGATGATGGTAGGAGATGCAATCTAGCTGAAGAACAAAACAAATAAGGAATGAACATAAGCTTGGAGGTGCCTTTCAAACCAGAATGGAATGTTTCTAAGTTGTGAAATTTGAGGGTTGTCGATTATCTAGTCTTAAACAACTGGGACCGATTCTATTCTCTTGTCTGATCTTCCTAAGCCTGGAGTAGTAAAAAGCACTGGGGTCTCCCTCAAGGGCATTAGATTCCTGGCTCTTCCCCATGACTGAACTGCCCTTCTCACCTTAAAGGTCACCAGAGTGTGGCACAGATGCCTAGGACTATGGCCAACAGACTTGATTTTAAATAAATCAAAAGGACATAATTGTAGAGGTTAGAAACCCATCCTCCAAAAGCAAAATGTGGTCTCTTAAACTAAGTGAAGGTAAGATTGGCTTTCTGCATGTCTCACCATTACTTCTTGATCTGTTTCTGTTCAACCTGTAACTATTGTGACTTCTCAGGACTTGGTCCTGGGTCTTCCTTTTTTACTCTTGTGTTCTGTTCCCCTTAGATGACATCCCCTAGCCTGGGATGTTTTTAATATCTTCTATATGTTGATGACTTAGTTCATAAACAAGCCGCCAAAAAGCAAGTGGCCATAACATGGGTATTTCAAACACCTACACCCAAAAACTGAAGTCCAAAGGCATTCCTTTCCAGTTTCCCCTTGTCAGTTAATAGGACCTTTATTACTTGAGTGGACCACGCCATAAGTCTGGATTATTCCTTACTTTTCAATATTTAATCCAGCAACAAAGATTATTATTCAAAACCCCCTACATCTCTGGACTTATAGTCTAATTCACATCATGAATAAAGTGGTCTTAAAAGCCATGAGGCTGAATTTTAAATTTCATATTGTCTCAAGCCCCTAGACTTTCTAGAAGACTGAAAGAAACAAATTCACTGGAAGAAGGTACACCTTCATTGTTGGTCTCGAGAATTTCTAAATATAATTTTCAAGGGAAAGGGGAAGCATACTCATTAAAATTATTAAACACCCACAAAGAAAGCACTCTGAGGCTAGAAGAAATAAATCTATAAAATCGGAATTCTCAGTTAGACTCCAAAATAATTTTCACTTACTGTGTTTGAAGAAAAAAGCTTAGTAACTATAGGGAATAAGTAACTAAAAAGCAAAAACCAAGAGAATTTACCAAAAAGCCAACTAGATTGTCCAGAAAAAAAAAAATCATATGAAAAATGTCAATGGATAACAATGGATAATTACTAGGAAAGTAAGATATAGATCAATATGCTCTCAGTAACATGAATGCACAAATTCTTCACAAAATGTTATTATGTTGAATCCAACAATACATAAAATTGGTAAAATATTATTTCTAAAAGTTTGTCATGGTAATACAAGGCTGGTAAACAAGGAAAAAAGCAACCACCATATTAATATATTAATGGGTCCTCCCTGGCAGCACAGGGCTTAAGTCTCAGCACTATGAAGCTATCCACAGCCACTGCAGCACAAATTGGGATTCCCCACCAGGGAGCTGATGCACATGAGGCAGCAGACCTCTCCTGTCTCACCCACTGCTCCCCTTAACAGTGTTCAGTCGATCTGCTTTTTCTGCTGTCCACTCTGTCTGTGGTGATTCCCCTCCCCACACAAACCTCTGGCCTATACCCCATCTCTTGCATGCATAAGTAAATAAATCTTTTAAAAAAATAACTGTATTGATATGAGAGGGAAATAGGATGAGTACTTCGATACAAAGAAGGGAAAGTATGAAAACTCTAAAACATCTAACATCATACTTAAAGGTGAAAGGCTTAGATTTCTTTCTTCCTAAAATTAAGAGCAAGGCAAATGATTTTCACCCTTCTTATTAGAGGTCCTGCCAGCATAAAAGGAATAAAAATACAAGTAGGCCTACAGATTAGAAAGGAAGAAATAAAAGTATATAAAATTCATAGATTATTTGACTTTGTAGAAATTCCCAAAGAATCTATAAGAAAGTCAGTAGGATCTAGTGAGTTTAGCATAATTGTAAGATAATATCAATATACATAAACCAATATTATTTCTATTGAATAAACTAGAAATGAATTTCTATTAGAAGTTCACATTTTAAAAAGCCATTAACGGTACTAAAAAACAATCACGGGTCAGTCTAATTAAATATATACAATATATATGTGTTGAAAATCATAAAACATTGATGCCCAGACCAAAGAACTAATTAAGTGTTATCTCAAAATTATAGATTAGATGGAATAACACTCCAAAATCCCAGCAATTTTTTTTGTAGACATCAACAAGCTGATTTTCAAATGTGGAAAATCAAAGGCTCTAGAGTACCCACAATTATTTTTTCAAGAGAATGAATTTAGCGAATTCACAGCACTTGATTTTTAGACTCCTATACAGCAATCAATCACACTAGCATGGTATTGGCAAAAAGATAGACACAGTGATCAATGTACCTATTAGAGTCGATCCACACAGACCAGCTCATATATATATACCAAGTGATTTGCAACAAAGGTGCTCAAGAAATTTAACACTGAAGGACATTTTCCACAAATGCTAGAACACTGGATATATGTGTGTGTGTATAAGAAATAGGGGAGGGAGAGTTGTATCATATCTTAAGTCATATACAAATATTAGCTCTACACGGGCAATAGATCTAAATGGCAAGCCCAGAACTGTAAAACCTGTAGAAAAAAAAATCTTTGTTAGGGTAAGGAGAGATATCTTAAATAAGGATACAAAAAGAAAACACCATATAAAAGCAACTTACAAACTGAATCACAAATTTTTAAACTTCTGTCCTTTAGAAGATACTAAGAGACAAATGAAAAATAAATCACAGACTAGGCAAAATTTTTGGATAAACGTCTACCTGATAAAAATATTGGTAATCAGAATACAAAGAAATTAGAAATCTCAAGAAAACATAAGGCACAAATTTTAAGATGGGAAAAGATGGACATAATTCATCAAAAAACATGCCCAATATAAATCTACAGAACGCTAAGTGTAAGAAGTCATACGCCAAGGACCACCATGAGCAAATCCATGGGTGGACAGGACATTTTAGAAAAGACAGAACTATGGGGCAAGAGAGATAGTGTTTTGTTATCCATGCTGACATTTTTCCCCCAGATGTTTCAAACTTTTAAGTGGTTGAATATGCTTGCAATTATGTTTCTGAGCTGGGAAACTGGTAAAGATAAGATTGCACAATTATTTCCTTGATCATTATCTACTGTGTGTAGAACATTAGACTCATCTTTTCAAATCCTTAAACTATCTGGATTCTCAGATACAGAAAGAAAACACCTTATATGTTCAACTTACTCTGGAGCACTTTCACCCATTTGCTAAGTCCTGTTATTTGGATTAGACTGAGGTCTGTGATCTGGGCAGGCTCCAGACACTGAGTCAGCAGAGCCTCACTCCTAGAAAGAAAGGACAATCTCAGATTATCTGTGCAGGCCCCAGGCCCTTCCATCCAAAGTATGCATCTTATTGCATGACCTCCCCTGTCTCGAACCTCAACATCTTTACCCCATGTTCATTTCAGACTCTGATTCTGACTCAAATGCCCACCAAATGAAGCCTTACCTTGCAAAAAAATATCTTGCATTCTAAAGAAGGGAGGAAAAAAATAAGGTTATTATTGGGTATTTGCGCTTTCTGTAAGTCGCACCTGTGAAAATAGCTTTTTATTAATAATGAAGTTAATTTTCATATAATTTCTTTGGCCTCATGAGCTTCATGATGCTAATTCTCAGGTGTCAAATTGTAGCCCTGAATAGGAAAAGTAAAAAAAAAAAAAAAAATGCTTGAAGCTATAGGTATATTACAAAGGGAATATTTTTTTACACCTACCTCAGTCACTCATCATTCAAATGTTGCCCATGTGATGGAGCAGATGAATGGGCCTGCTCGGCTAGAAGGGTGATTAGAGCCAGAAATTGAGCAAAATTAGGTCATACTGACTACATTGTCTATGCCTACCTCTGGAAAGGGACCAAGGATCTGAATGCATCAAAGCTTCTCAAATAAGAGCACTCACTGTGCAAAATATGCCCTTGGCAGAGGTCTTATTTAAAAAATGATAATTTTTTTGGGCCCTTCCTGGTGGCGCAGCGGGTTAAAGCACTGCACTGAGAAGCTAAAGCCACTTCCGCATGAGTTCGATCCCTGCCTGCCCCGGAGGTGACCACATGGCGCGGCAGACCTCTCCTGACCCGCCTGCTGCTCCCCTCAGCAATGCACTTCATCGATCTGCCTGTTCTGCTCCCCACTCTGTCTCTGGTGAATCCTCTCACCCTCCGCATCTCTGGCCTGTACCCCAGTTCTGTATGAATAAATATTTAAAAAAAGAAAAAAGATAATTTTTTACTGAAAAAGTAATGCACATTACCATACAAAAGTGAAAGAAACAATACCATCCAATTTCTAATGATATAAGAGCACACATATCTACATGCAAATACATGATCTTTAAAACCAAACAAGAAGTGGTCCTGCAGTTCTTTTTACTTCATCGATTTCCTTGAAGACAATCATTTAATGCCTATGGAGCTGCTTCTTTATGACTGCAGAATATTCAATTGTAATGTCACTAACCACTTATTTACCTATTAAAAGATTATCTCCAAAATACATTGTTAATACTTTTAAAGCGAGAATTCATATTAGGAATTAGTGTTATGATACTATTTTATGATGATTCCTAATTATTTGATCCAAAAACAGCTATAATGCCTTCAAAATCTTAGCTATTTTATGAATAGGTTGAAGATCCCTGGCCATTGTTTCTAGAATAGACTCCAGTGAGTCCTGTCCACTTCTCATTTGGCAAATCCTGAATTGAAGCATATTTCTAGAATCTTACCTGAAGCAGCACTATGGCAGATCCCCCACACTTTTCTAGCTCTTCTGCCATCTCTTGGAGGCTACAGATCTCTTTAGAGAGCCTGACTTCACTCTCCTTCAATTTTTTCATGTTCTCTCTCCCCAACTCTTTCAGTTTCTGCAGAAACATGATGCTATTATGATTTTACAATAGCTATTTTTCCTTAGTTGCTAACTCAGCCACCTCTTAAAAACCTGCTTTATACTGCCTGTCAACCCAGAAGTAGGCATAATTAGATGTGGCCACAATGTCCCTGTATCAAGTGGGACATCTCAGGAGAAACCTGATTCCCTGACATACTAGATTTATGCCAACATGGATGGTGTACCCACAGCCCACCAGGACCTAAAACATCATACTTTTTTTTTTTAACTGTGTAGATCTGCTTAGAAAGCGTCCTATTTCTTTCATTAAATTAAAATTAAAACTTATTTCAATTTAATTAAGAACTGAATCAAACAATTATGAGAGTTAAATAATCAAGTCACTGATCCCAGTATCCCTTTTATTCTTGCAAAGATGTTCCACCTAAGCACGTTTTCATGTTATTTTTCTCTTAAAGAACGCAAATGATGGTCCATTATACTATATTGCTGATCTGAAAGTCTGTTCTTTTCTTAATAAGTAAATACACTATTAGAGAGCATTAGAGTCTTACATATACAACCATATTATTTTTTCTAAATGTTCAAGCACATTCCATTTCATGAACATAATGTAATTTTTGGATTACCATATTGACAGATACAGATTATTTAAAGAGCTTTATGTAGATTATCTCACTCAATCTTCACAAGAATGTTATGATCTAAGGATCATTATTATCCCTATTTTACAGTTAAGGATACTGAATCAATTGTTGAGCAACACGTTCCAGGCCACCTAGAGGCTAATAAATTAAGTAAAACCTGAAGAGGATACCTCATTCATCTGGCATCAAAGACTACCTTTAAATAAATCCTAGCTCTACTTACCGAAATAATTTGTGTTTCTTTTCCCACATGTATATACATGGAAATAATATGGAACACAAATTCTCAGAAGCAGAAGTAAAGGGTAAACATTCTTTAAACATATCTGTGTTCTCACTGGATGTCTCATCTAAGTATGTTATTTCAATATCTCACCTGTAGGACTTCCTGGGACTTCTCTGCTTCTTTGGCAAACCCAGTCAATTGATTCAGAGTGACCTCTCTCAAGTGCAGGTCAGAAGTGTACCCCTGTAGGCTGTGGAAGTTCACCATATTCTCTTCAATCATCAATCGGAGCAATATCCTAAATTCAGACTCAATAATCTCTTTAAAATTCTGTTCTTCTCCCTTCATCATAGACATAAATATGTTAGATATCATGTAGATGTAGGCTGGCCATAATTATTTTTCTCTTTCCATCTTTAACTCCAATATAAGGACAAGACTTTTCACCCAAATCTTGATACACAATACTCTTGACACTGACAAATCTTCTCTTCCCTGTGACTACAAAATTCTTACCAAGAACCAAGGTGCATGTGCCTCCCCAAATGGCACTTTTTGAATGTCAAGGGCCTGACCAATTTATTCAAAAGTACACCCAAAATAGCCTGTCCAGTTTTTAAAGAACTTTTCTTTCCTGCAGTTACGATATAATATACTATGTATTTTACTTGGTTTACTTACCTGTACTAGAACTGTCAGACACACAAGGGAGAACTGTATTTCTCCCACTGGTGAATGTATAGCACCTAGCATAGTTCCAGGCAAACTGTCAGACCTCACTATTTGTAGAGTATAAAGTATTGGGCAAAAAAATAAATGGGGATCAATTACAAAAGTTGTTGCACAGCCAGGCAATTTTCCCTGCTGCCATCCTCAACTGGATATTTTTCTTTAAAAAACTGGAAGAGAGAAGATTGAGAATCTGGGACACGTAGTATGGAACAGTAAATACAAAGGGAGTTTGAAATCAGGAGTGAAATTTGTGTATACTGCATAACTTGCTGTCAATTTGGGTAATAATTCTTTAAATTACTTCAGCATTTATATTACCACCAAAAATACACGAAATGCTTGCCATTCTGTGGCACTGTTACAAAGATTGTAAATGCTATCTCACTAACAAATAGAATACAATCACTTCTATTTTTCCATGAGCAAAAAAGTTCAGAATCTTCTTCTATGTTCTAAAGATACTTGGCTATAAACTCTCATTTCTTTGGTCATGTTCCTATTGAGGTTCCAGACTTTTGTTTACTGATATTTAAAAGCTCTTTATGTTAGAAGCTATTTTCCTTCCTATAGACTTCAAATATAGTTTCCTACTTTATTATGTCTTTTAACCTAAGTTTATATTGTTTGCTACCCAACATTTCCTCTAAGAATCAAGATAAGCACTGACCTGAATCATCACCATCCTTTCTTGCTCATCAGCCAGTATACTTTTAGCTACTTCAATTTTCCCCTTCAATGTGTTCAATATCTCCTGGAATAACTTCTGCAGAGAAATTTATCACAGAACTTTAAGTGCCTGATTTAGAACAATCCACTTAAAAATGGGCCGAGGATCTGAATAAACAATTTTCCAAAGAAGGTTATATGAATGATAGACTTCATAATCAGGGCAATGCAAATCAGGATCAAAACCAAGTGAGCTATCACCTCACACTTCTAAAATAGCTATTATAAATAATAGCATTGGTGAGGGAAGCCTTGTGCAACAGTAAATTGGTGCAGCCACTGTGGAAAACAGCATGAATATTCCTCAAAAAATTAATAATAGAATTACAAAATGATCCAAAAATTACATTTCTAGGTATTTAACCAACGAAAAATATAAACACTAACTTAAAAAGATACCTGGATCGTCATGTTCACTGCATCATTACTTACAGTACCCAAGACAGGTAAGCAATCTAAATACCCATCAGTGGATAAATAAAGTAATTCACATAAAATATAATATATAATAATATAATGTGTGTAATATATGTCTATGTGTACAAGAGAGGTCTGCTGCACCACGTGGGTCACCTCCTGGGACTGGAATCAAACTCGCACTGAAACGGCTGCTTTCAGTGCTGCGTCCTAACCAGTTGTACCACCCGAGGAGGGCCCATATATGGAACATTTAAAGAGAGAAAACCGGGACCATGCCTGGTGGCAATGGGTTAAAGCGCAGCACTGCAAGCAGCGGCTTCAGTGCAGAGTTAGATCTCCTGACCCACCCACCTCTCCCCTCAGCAGTGTATTTATGTCAGTTTGCGTGTTCTGGTCCCCCACGCTGTCTCTGGTGAATCCTCTTACCGTCCCTGCAACTCTGGCCTGCACCCCAGTTCTGTATGCATAAATAAATAAAATCTTTAAAAGAAAACCAGGCCTTCCTGGAGGTATAAGGGGTTAAATTACAGCATTAGGAAACTAGCCACAGGCCACTGCAGCATGAATTTGATCCGTGGCCAAGGAGCTAATCCACACGGCACAGCAAGTCTGTCTTGTCCTCTGCTCCCCTCAGCACGTCTCAGTAGATCTGCCTGTTCAGTAGATCCTGCCTGTTCTGCTCCTCGCTCTGTCTCTGGTGAATGCTCTCACCCCGACCCCCACTCCCAACTGCCTTCCCCCCACCTCTGGAGGGCACAGTAACTCTTGCATACATGTAATAAACCTTTAAAAAAAAAAAAAAAAGGGGGAAAAAAAAACCTACCTCATATACAGAGAACACATCGATGATTGCCAGAGGTGGGGTGAGAAGAGGGAGAAATGAGTGAAGGTGGTCAAAAGGTACAAATTGCCAGTAATAAAGTAAATAATTGCGGAGAATGTAATATACAGCATAGTTATAGTTAATAATCCTGTATCGTAAGTTTAAGTTGCCAAGAGAGTAGGTCTTAAATGTTCTGATCACATATAAAATAAATTTTTAATGATTTACGCTTATTGTGATCAGTTTGCAGTATATACAAATATCATGTTATACACTTGAAACCAATGTTACATGTCAATTATAAGTCAGTAAGAGAAAAGAAGTGGTACTTCTAACCTCAGACAATTAAAAAGTCAATAGCCCGAATTATATATTTAATTAGGTAGGTAGAAATCCCATCTTTAAATGGGTACCACTTGCCTAGTATTGTGACAAGCAATGGCCAACGGAATGGCCTTAGCCATCTCAAACATCTGTCCCTCCAAGAAGTAAGTCACTGAAATAAAGCAGCCAGGTGGCCGAGATGAGGCTTACCCTGTACTTTTCCCCAGCCTCTCGGACTCCAGACACCATGTGATGCTTGTGCTCCTGGGACTGGAAACATTCGCCGCAAAATACTGTTTGGTCATCATCACAGAAGAGCTGCAGACGCTCACGGTGTTTCTCACAGTAGGTATCTTCTGGGTTTTTTTGCTGCAACGGGGGTCTGAATCTTTTGGACATCCCAGCAGGTCGCCAGTAGAAGACTGGGCTGTTTCTGAAGAATATTTCCCTGCACCCCGAACAGAAAAACAGTGATGGACTCCCTCAGCAGAGGCTTTGGTCAGCCTCAGCGTCCGCGGTCAAGCATCAAAGACCCCAAGCAGACCAAGCAAATAAAGTGTATGCTGCCCTTCCCCAAATCGAGAAAAATTCCAGCAGCCAAGTACTCAGGAAAGGAGACAAAGACCTACTGCAACATTCTTAGATTAGAGGGCCGCTCTCAAATTTTCGGAGCATTTTGAGCAATTGGGAGAAAATATTAGCTGTAAGTGAGAACAGCACTCACCTTTCTTAAAAGGTGCTCACTAGCCTTTGTGCATTAATGAGCACTGGAGGAACAAACAGTTGGGTGGTGGCAAAGCCCACAGAACACTTCCTGGACATTCATTTAAGGAATCACTCACACTCCCAGTGTTTGCAGGAGCTAGAAAACAAGGATTTGCTTGGTGCCTCCTTAAGCGGAATGTGCTTTGCGGAGCCATATTAAGGTGGTATTTGACTATTCGGCTCTTGGATGCGCATGTGCACTAGAGTCAGGTGCATCAACTTGCCTTTTAAGCAAAATTCCTTATAGCAATCTGTTTTTTTTTTTATAAGATTTATTTATTTGTGCATACAGAACTGGGGTACAGGCCAGAGGCTCAGCGGCGGCGAGAGGCTTCACCCAGAGACAGTGGGGAGAAGAACAGGCAGATCAACTAAGTACATCGGGCGGGTCAGGAGAGGTCTGCCACGCCATGTGGTCACCTCTGGGGCAGGCGCTGATCGAACTCAAGCGGA